>NW_026599294.1:0-300000 GCF_023634085.1 Falco cherrug | reverse complement strand
CCACTCCTGTAACCTGGCCACCTCAGCGTTTTGCCTGCACCAACAGAAGCAGCGTTATTCCAGCCCGCAGGCCAGTCAAGCATCCCTGGCGTTACCCAGGGGGAACACATCCTCCTGGTGGGCCTGGTAACAGGGCTTGAAACATCTCAACGGTTGTGTTGGCCTGTTTCTCGGACACGCCTGGTCCTTCAGGGATGGGGTGGAAGGAGCTGACACATCAATTTCAAAAGCTCCGTTTCCATCACAGGAGACATTTCTTTCTCATGAAGTAGAAGACGCAAGGATCTGTGTTCCCAGACACAGGAGAAAGCACTCTAAGCAGCTGGCGTCTGCTCTGTAATTAACTGACCACTGTTAATCACCAGCCATTTCAGACTTTCTACAAAAAGGAGCGCCAAATTCTTCTCCCTAGCTCCTGGTTGTTCTGTATGCACCAGGCAGGTCTCGCTTCTCTGCAGCACCGCTCCCATCAAAGAGCCAGCGACATTTCTTCTGAAGTTGGTGAGCACAAGCTCTCCGAAGTGTGGAGAAATGCTGCAGTGCCTTCTGGTCCCCTCTGCCCCCTCCGCTAGCATCAGCACAGGTGACTCCAAAGCAGAGAGGGCTTCCCCTGCCCTTCCACTTGGGAAAAGCATCCTTGTTTCCCCTGCCAGGCCCACAGAAGCCATTTGGCAATCTCTTCCTCACTCCCTCCTCTACCTCCAGCTAGCTGGGGCGTCTGTAGAAGCACCCTCCAGAAAGGGGGTGGCCAATCATGATGGACAGCCCCCCCCAGGGCTTGCCAGAGGGCGGCCCCAGGCTCTGCCCCCACCCCCACCCCTAGTCTTACTTGCTCTCCATCTGACTTCTGATCTGGCAGAAGGCATCGCTCAGGATGGAGTTCTCCTGCTGCAGGTGAGCCAGCTGCGTGTCGGGGCCATTCTCCAGCTGCTCCTGCAGGGTGCGGATCTAGGGAGAGACCAACAGGGGTTGATGCCGCTGCTGCCAGCCCCTCGGCTCTCCCCTGAGGAGCCCACTCCATGGGCAAGAGGGACTGGCAAGGAAGCCACAGCGAGGTGTCTGCTGCTGCTGACAGCCCCTGCGGCTGCTGCATCCCGTGAGGATGCTCCCACATCCCTCTTCTAGCGTGAGCACCACGGCTCAGGAGCACTGCGGGGCTCTCGCCCCTCCCCGAGGCTCTGGCCCCCTCGCCCACCTCGGTCTTCTCCAAAAGACCAGGCAGCTGCCACCGAGGGCCAGCCGGCAGCCAGCGGAGGAAGCTGCAGAGCACCGCGTGGGGCTCACCTTGCCCTGCAGCTGCTGCGTTTCGCTGACATGGTCCTGGTAGCTGGCCTGCACGCGTGCCTGCACCGCTGCCATCTCCTGCTCGCGGGCCAGCAGCTGCTCCTTCAGCTTGCCCTCCACGGCCGTCGCCTTGGCCCGCTCGGCCGCCAGCTCCTTCGAGGAGAGAAGCCACCCGGTCAGTTTCAGCGCAGGAACTCCCCTGCTTTAAGGGGACTCGAAACAAGTGGCCTCCTGGCTCAGAAGACTTTAAGAAGTGTAACCCTTTCGGCGCTGCCCCCAGGCCCAGCTACACCCTTCCGCACTTACATTTCCTCCTGCATTAAGCTTTGGGCTCAGTGGCCACTGGATGCCACTGTTGTTCCACACTGGGCCAGCTAAGAGACAGGAGTGACAGCCTGGAATTTTATTCCCCTCCCCGGCCCCAGGATCAATATCATCACATCAAGTTTGGGGCAAAGCAGGAAAACAAAAAAAAGAAAACACCCCCACAAACCAAACACCCCCCCCCTCCGCCCCCTGCCAAGGCAGGGGTGCTCTCTTGGCCGGCTGGGTGATGCCGTGCCGCTGCCCTGGGCTGCCTGCACAGGCCGGGGCTTAGCACAGCACTCAGTGCACAGGGTGGCTTCGCCCTCTCCTCTCCTGCCTGCAGGCAGATGGACCTGCTGCAGCAGGGTCCTGGCGGCTGCGGGGCAGGAGGTGCTGAGCACGACGCGCCGGGGGTCCCTTCTGACTTCAACACCCAACGAGAGGTGGAGGCAAGGGGCTGAGCCAGGCAAGGGGGCTGTAAAGAGCACCAGGCTCCTTAAAAAGGGACTGATCAACACCTTCTCAGCTCAGGGGCTCTGCCAAGAGATGAGAAGGGCTTTACTGTCCTCCGGAAAGCAGCAGAAAGCTGCAGTCTCTTACGGGCACGGCTTTAGCCCCCTCCAGCTGCGGCTGCCCAACAGGGCACGTGCCTCCCCGGGCTGGATCAGGCCCAGGAGAGGAGCTCAGGTGGGCATCTCCTCCCCTTTTGGGGGAGAAAACAGCAAATGGATGAAGGGCCCAGAGAACCCCTGGGCTTCACCTCCAAGGGCGGGTAAGACGCGGGGAGAGGGAGGCACACGGCGAGCCGTGAGGCGCAGAGCCCGTGCCAGGGGTGCCGGGAGGGCTGCGCGGCACTTACCTGGCTCAGCTCCTCCACCTTGTTTCTGGCAGCGGCTGCAGCCTCCTGCTTGGTGGCGAGCTGCTTCTCCTTCTCCTCCAGCTGGCGTTTCAGGACAGTGACAGGGTCACCCTTCTGCTTGGCCTGCCGGCGCAGGGTGGCACATCAGCGGGGACCACCACCTCCGCATCCAACCCCTCCACCCCACACGCACAGGGTCCTGCCCTCTGCCCCAGGGAAAATTCAGCTCCTGTCTCTAAGGCTGCCCCTCGGGGGACAGCCTGCCCGAAAACGGGCTGCCTTCACCCCTCCGCACCCCCGGAGGCTTGGCCCAGCCCTGGTGGACGCGACGCTGCTGGCAGCCCTACCGCGTGCCAGGAGTCCTGGACGATGCCCGCTTTCTCCGTCAGGATCTCGATGAGCCGCTGGGCCTCCCCCTCGCCGAACACCGTGCTGCTGACCGTGGACACGAGCGTCTTGTAGGGCAGGTGGAGGGGCCCATCCGAGTCCGCAGGTGCTGGGGAGGAGAGAGGAGGGGTTGGGAGCGCTCGAGCCAACGGCAGGGCTGAGTAGCATCGCCTCAGTTGACTTCAACCCCATAACTGCCATTTCACGCCAGCAACCGCCCAGATGTCCACAGCCAAGTTTGATACCTCTCTAACTGAAAGCAATGTGACGAGCGCTGGGGACGGCGCTCACCACAGACAAGCGTTCCCTGAGCCAGCTGCCACCTCTGCCTGGCTCTGCTACTGCTCCTGCCGCCCTGCCACCGCCCTCCATCACACTGATCGATTCCAGACGGAGCTGGGCACGCTTTGCTAAAGCCAGGGAGCAGAGACGTGGTGGGCATCAGAAGCTGGACTCCATTGTGACACAGCCTCGCTGGGGGACTGTCGCTCCACGCAGCGGTGCCAGTGATGCAGAGCAGCAAGGTCGTCTCCTGCCTTTCACCAGGCAGGTTCGTTCCAGCTCTTTGCTAAGGGAACGAGATGACTCCAGCCCTTCTCTGATCCCTCTGCCGGCTTACCCGACGGGGATATATGCAGAGGAACTTGGCCTTACCTGGCTCGCTCTTCTTCTTGGATGCAGCCACCTTCTTGACAGGTCCATTATGCTTCTGCTCCTCATGGGCTGGAAGAACATTGCTTTTCTTTATGGTGACAGAGCTGACCACTGGAGCACTTTGGTGCGCCTCTGGGACCTGTCCATTAGGTTTCTCTTGATTTTTCTTTCCTTTTCCTTTTTTCTCAACAGCTTCCTCTTTCTTCTTTTTCTCTTTTTCCTTCTGCTGAGTCTTCTTAAGCCCTTTGCCTTGCTTGGCCAAGGCTTCCTCAGAAGGACGGAGGACCTTCTCCATGAAGGTGAACACCAGGAAGATCCCGATGGCTGATACCACCATCAGACCTCCAAAGAGCACAAGATTCAGCATCTGAGGGTCATAGACATCCATCCTGCCTTATTCTTCTGTGCCTGCAAGACACCACAACAACAGTTAGTGGGGAAAACAAAGAGGCGCAACAGCCTCTCTGTGAGCAGCGAGTTTCCCATGTCCATCTGTGTTGTGTGGGCAACCTGCTGACACCCCCCGCCCCCTCCCAGGTTTGCGCTCCTCCGCTGCGCTGCCTGCGCACGGTGCTCCAGCCACACCGCAGGGGCTGCTTGCGCTGGCTGCAGCAAGCTCCAGAAGAACCAAAGAGGGGGAAGAAAAAACCAGGGATGCAATCAGAGACAGCCACGAGCAAAGTGCCCATGCCTTGTCCAATGGGACGCTTTTGCACGACCCTGGGCAATCCCTGCAGCCCTGCGGCAGTAAGAGAGCCCGTTTCCAGACTGCCTGGTGCAGTTTGGCCAAGACCTGGGCTCTCCCTGGGCCACCTGGCCTTATCTCTGCGCCCAGGCGCAGGTGGAAGTGCATCCAGGGTCTCAGCTCTGGAATAGAACACCCCCCTGGAAGGGGAAAGCATGCACGGGAGAGCTTTCCCCAGCTTTGCAGCAGCCCTGGCCGCCTCCCTTTGCCAGCCGCACCCTGCGGCACTGCTGGCCTCTGCCCAGCCTGGCAGGGAGGACACGCAGTGACCACATCCCACTGGGTCGCTGCTCCCAGCCTCCAGTGACGAGAACCACCCCAGCAATGATGCTACAGACGCCACACAGAGAACCAAGACGCTACCATCTCCTTGCAACGCAAACACCAGGAAAAGGCCCAAGTTCAAGCCAAAAAAAAGCAAAAGCATGGTCATTAACCATCTCATCTCCCCAGCAGATGCCCACAGGAAGAAACGAAACTTGCAAAGGGAGCACTGGATGTGGTGCTTCTCTTTCCACCTCTGCTGTTAACTGGCGGGCATCCGTTCCCACCCTCCTCTCCACGCTCAGGTTCTCCACCCATAACACACGGAGCCGCAAGGGAGACTGTACTGCCTGGTCTGAGACCTGGCAGGCAGGGTGCAGCCCCGCGCGGAGGAAGATGCTGCTGCCTCCACTCTTCTTAATCGCTAACCGAACCCCGTCCCGAGTCTGGAAGCCAGGCTCTTCCCCGCTGTCCCACTCGTGCGTTTCCCCCATGGGCACCACCTCCACGTGGCTCACAACCCCTCCGATGCTGCAGCCAGGCAGTTCATCTGCGCAGGGGCACTCCCCAGGAGGTGCCAGGCTGCGCTTTCTCGTGATCAGCGCATCAAGCCCTCAGCTATCAGAAGTTCCCATCCCCACGCTTAACTGTCAACATCATTGAATTTCCTCTTTAAGAGGTTGTGGGCTGGGGACGGAGGGAGTGGCTGGAAAGGGAGGAGGCAAAAATAAGAATAAAACTAAGGAGATCAGCATCTTTTCAAAACCTCAGTGCTCACAGGGAGAGACCTCAGAGCCTTTCCCTTTCTCACAGCCGACAGCGGCGAACTCACTCCCAGCCGAATCCGCACTGGTGCAGCGAGGGGGTGACAGGGCAATGAAAACGTCGCCTCCAACCCCCAGGGGGGTTGTTGAGGGCTGTTTCAACCAGCAGCCCAGCTCTCCCTGCCCGCCTCGCCAAGCATCCCAGACAAAGCAGCAGAGAGCCGGCAGGCGGGCAGGCTGCCAACGCCAGCTGGAACCAGCCTCCCCCCGGCAGGACCAACTTTCTACACCAGGGCACCGCGCGAGATCCCAGCTGATACTACAGGCATCGCTATCCCGGCCCGTCCCAGTCGTTTGGGATTTCAGCGGCCTCAGCCGGCTCCATCCCAGCACAGCTGGTGCCAGCCCCCTCCCTCCTGACAACGCAGCATCACTTTGGGATGGTCCCCATCGGGACAGAGGGATTACTCCTAACCTGCAGGGTGAAAAGGGATGGATTTCCTCTTCCTGGCAGGAAACAGAAACGAGGGTCCAGAGAACATGTACCCACGTCCTTCTGCTGGCTTTAGGGCCAGACCAATGTGCCCCGGAGCTGACCGGGGCGGAGCTGAGCGCCCTGCATTCCTCACCTGGCAACCCCAACAATGCGCTGGTACCAACAGAGCTGCTGACCTCACAGTGCCACCGCGTCAGACTTAGATCAAAATTCGCCACTCCAGCTTAGGGCAAGGGCATCACTGACTGCTGGCAAATGCTCTCCAGCCCCGTCAGCTGCTCCCGCCACCTCCCAAAGCAGCTGGATGCTGGATTGGCCTTTGGGTTTTGGTTGTGGATGGCTGGGTTTTTTGAGATACTAGTGAGAGATGAGAACTTCACAAGTGAAATGCCCTGTGATGCAGCTCAAGTGAGCTCTGGCTAAAACTTACACCGTCTGACTGAATTTTAGAGGCACTAGAACTGTGCGCAGGACAAGAGCAGGTTTTGCAGTGTCTGTGACACCACAGCTGTGCCATGCAGAGCAGCACATCTGCACCATACAGGCTAGAAACCATTAGCTTCCTTCTAGAGCTGCTGCTGTGGCAGAGGACGTTCAAGCCTGTGTCTGTTGAAAGACACGATCTCAAACACCCTGTGCAACAGTAGGAATTAACAATGCGCTTGATCTAGAGATGTGGTTGTCATTACTCATTTCAAAAGGCATTGCATCTCCACGTGGAGAAGCAAAGCTCTGTTCAGCCTGTCAGACACCGTTAACCAAGGAGTAAACATCTTGCTGCAGCATTCAGAGATTTCATGCTCAGTCGGCCTGGCTTGTAGCCAGAGAGCGCCGACCCCCTTCAGTTCCTCCTGCTGCACTGGGCCAAAATCTTGCAGCCTGCAAGACAGACAGGATCGTTGTGCAGCAGTGCCAGCCTTCACACGACAGCTGGCCAGTGGACTGCAACTAGCCAGGGAGGCTGTGCTGCACAGGTGGAAGTTAAAAAAAAAAAAGAAAGAAAGAAATCCTGAAGAAATTCAGCTTTTCTCCACATCAGACGGCTTGGGTTGGGCTCCCTGATCTCCAAAAAAAGAATCCATTGTTGATTCCTTGGAGCAGCAAAGCCTTTCTGGTCTCTACAGCCCAGATGCTCACTCTGATTCTTTCACCCACCTTTCCAGAGCCAGCGGGAGCCGAGTCAGCCATTGGAGCCTGCCTGCGTGTAGCTTCCTCACCTGCCATACCCAGGGTAGCCCTAGAAAGGAGAGGTGCGCTCCTGAGAGAGCCTGCAGCGAAAAGGGGAACAGTCTGAGCACGGATGGAGTGAAAACGTTCTCCCCGGTATTTCTGCATTGCTATTTGGCATGTAGCCAGATGTCTGCTCTGACACACGTCAGAGAAAACCATCCAAATGCCTAAGCTAAGGCAGGGCTTACCTGCTTGGTGACCCGATTGCCTCTTCTAATGTTACTACCAAGTACATTTGATTGATTACTAGCATGCTGGAATACCACACTGAGTGTTTTGCCTCTTTTTTTAGGCATAAAGCATGAATGCCAAGCAAATGGGCCAGAGGACCTGCCCCGAGCTTGCATTGCTGAGAAGCCAGGAGGCTCCCTGGTCGTAGCTTTTGAAGCAAGTCCCGTGTAGATGTCATGCAGTGCCACAACTCTACAGGCATTCCATGTTTTAATAGATCAGTTATGTAAAGCAACCATTCTAGGCAAGGGTTTCACTAACTGCAGGGAAGCTGTTGGTAGAATAAAGCACATTTTGGAGATGTAGCTCGTATGTACAAATGACCCTCAACAAATCAAATCTAAGGATTTCTCTTGGTTTATTAATATTTGCATTGGTTGTCCAGCAGCCCAATACTGTCCCCAATGGATTAACGCTAAAGGTCTCCAAAAATGTTGGTCCAACGCTGCAAAGTGTCAATGTGTCATGGGATGAAAGGGGGGTGGGGGTGGGGTGGGGGTGTGAGAACAAACTGGTTCCTGTTCTTAATTTTCCGAGTTGTAAAAAGCAAAATTCAGTCAGTCTTTTTGAGGCTGCTGGTCAAATGGCCAAACTCAGAAACAGTTTCCCCTGTAACCACTTTATACAGAACTGAAAACCTGTAGTGAAAGTCAGGCTAAAACAACCTGTTGGCACAAAAACTGGGTTAAATTCTTAGTGCTAGCAGTTGCAGAGCAGTACTAATAAAGGCCAATCCTGAAGTGAAACAGACATAAAATAGACACATTTTTCTGGAGAAATAGTCCTAATCCACTCTTGTAAACTCACGGTGCAGTAATAATATTTAAAGGTTCACTTGTTCTAGAGGTTCAGTGTTCTTGTTATGAAGTGCCATGAGTTCTCCTTCAGCCTGAGGGATTCTATCAACTACTTTTCTGTTGACATAGTTTAATTTAGAACTACCTTCGTTTCTCTAATACACACTTACTAGCGGGTCAGATGCTTCTGAGGCTTCTACAAATGCCGATACTTCTATCAGAGTGCTCCAGTTCTATGGGTAGTACAGTGAAAAGAAACCACATCTCAAAAAGTGGTATTCTCAGCCCCAGTCTTTGGTCACTTGGTCCGTTTGTTCATAATCACTATTGATCTAACGTGGTAGAACCAATCAGCCTGACTAATATGGCTTGATCTGGGCTTTTTGTCTGTTAGCTTCTTTAATTCTGCAGAAATGCATGGAAATACCACCTAGACAGTCTGACCTGAAACTGAAATGCCTTTTGTATGGGGGGTAGAAAGCATTCCTGTGCCAGCTCCAGAGATCTTAAAAGGCTTCCACGTTTCACCGGTGGTTGCTTAAAGCTGTTTCCTTTGTGCAGTGTGTACATGGGAGTTGCACAGAGTTTTCCTGTATGTCTGTAGAGAAGAAGAAGAAAGAAAAAAACAAACCAAACCCCTTAGCCTCCCGTGCGTTACTGGGATATGTTCTGTGCGTGCCAAATTCAAACAGCCTAAATAAATGGGCTTTCCCTCCCCTGGGTCAGCGAGTGATTCCTCTGCAGCCTGCGGACTAGCCCTCCTGCAGCGGGGCCAGCGCTGCCGGCTGAGCGTGCCAGTGCCCCGCGTCAGCCGGGGGCTCGGGAGGCTGGTACGCGCCTGCTGCAGCTGCCGCACGGGGAGAAAGGATGGGGGTACGGGGCGGGGGGAGCAGGCTGGAAGTAAGAGCTGGCGGAGGTGGATGGAGTGGGGCGCGGGGAAGCAGGTTCACCTGCCTGCTGAGTGACGGCCAGCCTGCCGCGGGCTCCAGCTCCCTGGCAGCGCCTGCTCTCGGCCCGGGGGGCTTCAGACCCAAACGCCCACGCCTTGGGGAGCTTCCTGGGAAACTTGTTGCAGTCCGAGCAGGAGAAACCCTGCACATGTCAGTCACTTCCCCCGTGAGAACTGGGGGGGCTTTCTCTGGCCGGCCGCTGGAGCCCAGGCGCTTCCAGGCCGCCCCCTCCCCTGAGCTCTGGGCAGCTGTGTGGGGACAGAGCGGCACTGTCCCCACCGCTCCCGGCACAGCAGCGGGCTGCGCTGGCTCAGCCGCAGGGCCAGGGAAATGGTGGTCCGTGACCTCTCGCAGCATGTGCCCGCTCTGGCCACACTGCGCGGTTCAAACCTTGAATTCAAAGGCAGGCGGCGACGGACTGCTCTGACTTGGCACCCACACAGGTCACAGCGTTGGGAGCACAAGGGTTTCCGATGCAAAGAGACCCACCAGAGCGAAGCTTTGTGACTTCCAAGAAAAGCAAAGCGGCCTGGTTTGAGCTGGGGCTTTTCGCTTGTGTTTCAGTCAGCTCTGAGCTCACCCAAAAGCGGCTCGTCGTCGTCCTCATCAAGGGCTCCTCCTTGCCGAGGTGTCTGCAGGACTGGTCTCTGTCCCAAGTCCAGGTTGAGAAGGAAATGTGGTGACACAGCGGGACTGGTGCTGCCTGACAAACAACGGGAACTCTGAATAGCGAATGCTGTACCACTTATCTAAAGGATGACGCACCTACGTTTAGTTAAAAGTCGGGAGATGTCCGAGGACCCTTACTGCCACATGACGGATGCACAGACTGCTAAGGCCTTGGGTTGGTTATCTTCAGAAGGGACATTCTGTCTTAGATTCCTGTTGTACATGCAACGTGGCGAAGACAAAGACTTTAAACATGGCCCCTGAGGAATAGAGTCTGCGCAGAGACAACTCCTCAAGGACATTGTGCAGGCATGAGATATGTAAATGAATTCTCAGAATTGTAATGAATATGTAAACCATTTCTTGGAAAACTCATGAATAGGTCTGAGTAGCTTGTATAAAGGGGGGACTGAAAAGTCACCTCGGGGTGCATGACTTTGGTGGCGCGATCCCCCATGCACCCAGCGCTGCCGAATAAAGACAACCTCCGCTCGCCTGCATACTGCTGACTGATTCTTCAAATCACCCTCTCCTGACAAAGGGCATATTAACTTAATGAAAAGGAAAACACCAACTGCACGGAGATCACTAAAATCACCTAGAAAAGGGAGTAGTAGCAAACCCCAAGTTCCTACTTTTCTTTTCTAGGTGGCCATTTCCTACAAAAATAACTGCTTTTTCCAGTCTGCTTTTCTTTCTGGTTTCAAAGATGCATTTTGCCTCAGTATTGACAAGGAAATCACAGGAATTTGGATGGGGTTTTTTTTTCTTTTCTTTTTTCCTTTTCTTTTTTTTAGAGCAGGCCATAAATTTGAACCTCCATCATGAGCTTAGTGTTTTCTAAGAAGAAATTTTCTTCACTTTTTGAAAAGCAGTGGACTGCTCACTATGGCTTTCACCACTGAGGAAACTACTTCAACTACCACAGTATCAGAAAACCTAAGACACTTACATAGTACTACAAATAAGAATTAGAGATTATTTCCTTAGCTTACCCTTTCACTGGCATTTTAATAATTTTGAGCTCTCCCCAGATGAAAAAATCTTTTTGTCTTTTTCTTCTATCGTGTTTTCATTCTCCATTTTCAAACAGTCATTCTTCCTTACAGTAATCTTTTGTTTCATTTGCCGATTAGTGATGTTATTTAATTTATCCACACATTCCTGTTTTGCCACCGCCTGCACTTTTGAACATCTTTCTTTGCTTTTTCCTTCTCAACCTATAAAAACAAAGTTAAGCTTCACGTATTTCTAGAAGACAGAAACACCACATCCAGGATTGATTAATTCAGGGTTTACCTCTGAAATAATAGAAAATGAAATCTTTTTTGTAATTCATAGAGAAGCATTTTCACAAAATTACACTACAAAGTGTATTATGCCATTGAAAGTACTTTGAATTCACTCATCATGAAGGACATAACAAAAATACAGCCCTTAGAAAGAAAACAATAGTGTCTCTTAAAACAGGAACAAGAAAAAAGTGAAAACATTACTGATGGACAAAGCGTTAGGAGGACTGCACAATGTCTGTTGTAACACCACCAGAAAAAAATCAAGTGGAACTGTGCTGGGCTACTGCTCCCTGAACAAGGGGAGGAAAGAAAAAAAAGATCCCAAACCCACAAACACAACTGGTTTCACAGGAAAGAGGAATTTTAGTGAAAGGCAATGAAGACATGTTATCGATTTGTTAATAAGTTAAGATTGATTGACTTTATTTGATTGATTAATTGATTTTATAAAATCATTTTATAAAATTGAAAAATAGAAGGATAAGAAATATTTTTAATGAAACTCTTAGTTGCACAGTAAAAGCTGCTATGAGATCTTCTGTACGTCCTGTACCAAGGCTAGAAGAAGGGGCTGGAACCATTGTTAAAACTTAGGTAATAACTTTAGGGTTGAAAGGTTTCTTTGTATTTAACCAGTCTTCTGTACGCAGAGGTGTACTGAAATGTCAGAATATGAGATGAATGGGAACTGGGGAGAGTCGACTGGAACAGCTTGTGGTTACCTGCCAAGAAACTGTGAACTTCAGTAAAAGGTAATTCCGGCAGGGGGAGATCGCGACCACCGACTCATACACCACCTACCCAAATCGCACCCCAGACCCATTTCTAGACCTTTCTAAGCTCTACTGCGCAGAATCGGATATAGGAGGAGAGTATGTTAATGATTTACGGGAAATGTTATGATTATGCATGAATATTTAATGAATATGTATGAATAAGTTATATCTATGGAATCTGATTTTGGGACCTGGCGTGCGTTGATCGTGAGAGGACTCGCTCACGCACCCGGCCGTTAATAAAGAAGTGTCTGCTTATCTACATCACATTGGTGTCGATAAGTTCTTCAGTCCGAGATTTCGGTAACAGTTTTGGCGACCCAGATGGGACCCCACTGAAGGAGACCGGAGGAGTCGGGGACCTGATCGGTTCCGGCCGGCACCGAGGATTTCTCGGGGACACCCATCGATCCCCGATCCGTAAGGCTCTTCGCGACGTTCCCTGGATTTTTGGGTAAGACACTTCTTTTTTTAATTGTAGTAAGTAAGTGCACTAGAGGAAGTGGGTAGGAGTCCCACTATAATAATTGTATGGGAAAGAGTGGGATGGAGTCCCACCAGTGGGTTGGAGCCCCACTGAGTAAGTCTGCCTGTCAGACGCGGTGAAAGAGCTGCGCAGGGTAGGACTAGGAGTCTGCCCGTAAGACATAAGCGAAAGCTATTGCAGGGTTGGACTAAAAGGATCCTTGTGGAAGTGGAAGCCTAGGCGTCTGCCCGTAAGACATAAGCGAAAGCTATTGCAGGGTTGGACAAAAGTGGAGACAAGAGAAACTATATGCTATAGTGTTCTCTAAGGTAGTGCCTCTAACAAGAAGTTAGAAGGTTTTGGTGTTCTTTGTTGTTCTGTGAGTTTGTGTATTAAGAAGAAAATTAAGAGGTATAATATTGTGTTATATGTTTGTTTAAAGTAACTGTGGGAAAGTGTGAGTGTGGCTGTAAGGGTCAGACGTATAATTGAGAACGAAAGCGAGTGGGAGTGTGGATCCGCGGATCGGAGTGACAGAGTTGAATAATTGTGTATTGTACTGTGAGTAATTACACCATGGCAACTAAGTTAACTTGGTTGTTTAAAAGTAAAAGCATGGGTAATCTTGCTGTAAATGACAAAATCCCGAAAAATTCTTTGTTGGGATGTTTATTGGCACATTGGGGAAATTTACAGGATGATCTGCAAAAGAGCCAGATGATTGAGTTTGTAATAATTTGAGTATTGTAATAATTGGTGGCCTTTGTATATATTGGATGATCAGGAAAAGTGGCCCACGAATGGGACACTGAATTGTAACACTATTTTGCAGTTAATGCTGTATTGTAAAAGAGAAGGGAAATGGAATAAAATGCCAGATGTGGATTTGTTTTTTTTACTTAAGACAAAGAAAGGATTGGCAGGATGAATGTAAGCTAACTATTGGAGATAATTTGGTAATGGCTGTAACTTCTGATAATAAGAAAGTGGAAAAAAATGTTGTTTAAATTGTGAGGTTGGGAGTGGATACAGAAGCGACATTTTTTTATTAAATACCTGTAAAGGAAAAATTGGAACAACAACAGGCCATTCCTGCAACCCCTGGATTTGAAATTTGGAAATAAGATAATTACACATGAATTTTTGTATGTACCAGTATGTCCGGTACCCTTCTTAGGAAGAGATTTGTTATCCAAATTAAATGCACAGATTGTTTTTGACGAAGGAGAACTTTTCTTGAAAATACCTGAGTCAAAAACGGGAGAAATCCTGACGATACAAGAAAAGGTAAAGGAACAAGAAATTCCACCGGAGGTGGATTTGGCAGTGATCCCTACTGTATGGGAGACAGATATTCCTCGTAAATCGAAACTAGCAGAACCAGTTAAAATAGATTTGAAGGAAGGCGCAGAACAGTGAGAATTAAACAGTATCCAATCAAACCGGAAGTGAGACAGGAATTGAAGAAATGGATTGATAAATTTTTGGAGTATAAAATTTTGGAAGAATGTGAATCTGAGTATAATACTCCTATTTTACCAGTCAGAAAACCTTCAGGTGAATATAGACTGGTACAAGACTTGAGAGCAGTAAATCAAATAGTTGAGGATATTTATCCTGTGGTAGCCAACCCTTATACACTGTTAACAGCATTGAGGGAGAATTATCAGTGGTTTACAGTGCTTGATTTAAACGATGCTTTCTTCTGTATACCTTTGGAAAAGGGAAGCAGAAAACTGTTTGCTTTCGAATGGGAAAATCCTCAAACTGGGCAAAAGATGCAGCTGACATGGACTAGATTACCCCAAGGATTTAAAAACAGTCCAACTATTTTTGGAAATCATTTAGCAAAGGAACTTGAAATCTGGAAACAGGACAAACCAAGACCTGGGCATTTACTCCTACAATATGTGGATGACATATTGATAGCTACAGAAGAAAGACCTACCTGTATACAGGTGACTATTGACCTCTTGAATTTCCTGGGACTAAATGGGTATAAGGTATCCAGGAAGAAAGCCCAGATAGCCTGCCAGACTGTGATATATCTGGGCTTTGAGATTTCAAAAGGACAACGACAATTAGGAAAAAATCGCAAAGAAGCTATTTGTGGTATACCTGAGCCGAGAAATATTCATGAACTCAGAGCATTTTGGGGAATGACTGGGTGGTGTCGCCTTTGGATCATGAACTATGGGCTAATAGCTAAACCGCTGTACGAGGCCCAAAAGAACCCTTCCTTTGTATGGGGCCCACAACAACAAAAGGCTTTTGTAGAGTTGAAGCGTGCCTTAATGTCTGCACCTGCCTTGGGACTGCCGGATCTAACCAAAGATTTCCAGCTGTTTGTACATGAAAGGCAACACCTTGCACCGGGCGTGTTAACCCAGAGGATAGGAAGCTGGAAACGACCAGTCGGATATTTCTCTAAACAACTGGACACAGTGAGTAAAGGGTGGCCAAACTGCCTGCGAGCAGTGGCCGCAACAGTGATGCTCATACAAGAAGCTCGGAAATTGACTTTGGGAAGAACAATAACAGTCTATGTGCCACACATGGTGATAACTGTCCTAGAACAGAAGGGGGGACACTGGCTGTCCCCCAGCCGAATGATGAAGCACCAGGTGGTATTGACTGAACAGGATGATGTGATTCTAAAGACAACTAACCTGGTAAATCCTGCAGTGTTTTTAAGTTCCATACAGGAAGAAGGACGACTGGAACATGATTGCTTGGCTACCATCGAGTATGTTTATTCCAGTCGTGAAGATCTGAAGGATGTGCCATTGGAGAGACCAGACTGGGAACTGTATACTGATGGAAGCAGCTTTATGGAACACGGAGTCCGATACGCCGGATATGCGGTAACAACAGAGACTACAGTCATAGAAGCAGGAGCATTGGCGGGTACCACATCAGCCCAAAAGGCGGAACTCATCGCTTTAATTCGAGCCTTAGAATTAAGCAACGACAAGAGAGTAAATATCTGGACTGATTCAAAATATGCCTTTGGGGTAGTGCATGTCCATGGAGCTTTGTGGAAAGAGAGGGGGTTATTGTCCTCTCAAGGATCAAACATTAAGCATCAAACAGAGATTTTACGATTATTACAAGCAGTTCAAAAGCCAGATCAAGTAGCAATCATGCACTGTACGGCACACCAGACTGGCAATACAAAAATAATAGCTGGGAATAATTTAGCTGATAGAACAGCAAAAAGGGTAGCAAAGAAACAAGCATTGCAAATGGCAATAATTCCTTCTAAAACAGT
The DNA here is from genome assembly GCF_023634085.1 of Falco cherrug. Classification (NCBI taxonomy): domain Eukaryota; kingdom Metazoa; phylum Chordata; class Aves; order Falconiformes; family Falconidae; genus Falco; species Falco cherrug. Next base: position 284,556 of record NW_026599294.1, on the reverse strand, counting down.
AACCCTTCCCAGGGAGAAACCGAGATATTCAGAGGAAGATGACAAATCGGGTCAGTTATTAAATGCTAAGAAAAACTTAGCTGGATGGTGGATAACTCCTAATGGACAGGTAGTAATTCCACCTCCTGTGATGAGAGAGATAATTCAAACGAGACATCAAGAATGTCACTGGGGAGCAGAAGCCTTAGTAACATCTTTGGGAAAGCAAGTAATATCAGTTAAGATGTTGGGAATAGCTAATACGGTAACTGCAAAGTGTGAAGTACGTTTGAAAACCAATCCAGTGATTAAGAAAAAGGTTCAAATGGGCAGACTGAAATCTGGTACAGAACCTGGAGATTATTGGCAAGTAGATTTTTCAGAGCTGCCTAGACAAAATGGGTACCAGTACATCCTGGTAAGGGTTGATACTTTTACAGGATGGCCAGAAGCCCTTCCCTGTCGCACCACACAAGCAAAAAGAGGTTGTGAAGTGGTTATTACAAGAAATAATTCCGAGATTTGGAGTTCCTATTGGAATTTCCTCTGACAGAGGTCCACACTTTGTTGCTGAAGTAGTCCAAAGTGTTAGCAAAGTATTGGGTATTAATTGGTATTTGCATGCGTCTTGGAGGCCACAATCTAGTGGGAAAGTGGAAAGGATGAATCAAACATTAAAACGACAAATAAGTAGAATTTGTCAAGAAACCAGTCTAAAGTGGCCTCAGGCACTTTCATTGGCATTATTATGAAACAGGGTACAGCCAAAGACACAGGAGGCATTCCTTTCTCATGAAGTAGAAGACGCAAGGATCTGTGTTCCCAGACACAGGAGAAAGCACTCTAAGCAGCTGGAGTCTGCTCTGTAATTAATTGACCACTGTTAATCACCAGGCAGTGGGGGTGGGGGTGGGGGGGTGGGCTCTCAGCTTGCGTTCCCTCAGCCAGAATTCAGCAGGACCCCTTTTTCTTGCCTGATCAGAGACAGGTCACGCACATACCCCAGAGCCCAAGTGTGATTTGCACATCCCTTCTCCATCGTGACCCCCAAAGCTGCAGTGCTGGGGGGACAGGACACGTGTCTACCCAGTCCTGCCTGCGTGGAATCTCTGGTGTGTCTAATATAGAGGCTGAGCACACGCAGACTTCTCTGGGAACAAAAGGGAGGCGGGTCTGGCCTTCATCCCCCTTCCTGGCCTTGGTTCTTCACACCCCCCAGAGGTACCAAGTACTCTGGGGGCCTTTTCCCCCCACCAGCTCCTCAAATCCCACTGATGTCAGCGCCGGGCTCAGCAGCTTTATTGTGAGGAGGCAGGCACCAAGCTGTGACGTGGTCTCTGCCATTTCCCAATAAACCAACTTGAAATAAAAAAAGAAAAAGTATTTAAAAAGAAGAAAACTCGGGGGAAAAAGGGTGGGTTTGTGTGGAGTTTCAACAGGAAAGCCACAAGAAGGGGAGAGAGAAGGCTGAAGAGCCTGGCAGTGCCCAAGGACCACCACCACGCAGCACCCGCAGGGACAGAATTTCTGGGGTGCGCTGAGGCTTAAGAGAGCAGGAGCAGCCTGCGCTGGGCTGGCGAGGCTGTGCTGCTGCGCCCTGTCCCCACGCTCACGCTGCTCTGCCCTGTCCCCACGCTCAGCCTGACCCCGTGGCAGGGGACCTCGGGGTGCACCGCCAGTGTGAGAACACTCGTGGCTGGAAGGGAAGGCTTCTCTCCTTTGCGTATCTTGGAGAAAAAACAGAGGGGATGGCTGTTTGCAGCACAGCAAGCAAGGCGGGGGAGTAAAGGATCTGCTCCCGGCCACAGCAGGGTCCTTCTTCAGTGACCCCAAACACCTGGCTGGCTTGCAAACTTAATAAAAAATTAGTAAATAATAACCCGGAAAATGAAGCAAGAATAAGCTCTTTTCACTACATCATTGTAAATGCATCGACACCCAGAAATACACAAAAGGATACGCGCCAAGAGCCACCCATCAAAGAGAGGCTTCCTTCCATGCTGGGTCTCACTTTCACACTTCTTCCACTCCAACAAACAAAAAAACCCAAAACAAAACAAAAAAAGTAAAAAAGAAAGGAAAAAAAAAATCACCAGTTGACGTACAAACAGAGTCTTCCCTTTTCACAGATTTGTGGGTTCTGCCTGCCCCGATGTGGTCGGTGCGGTGCCCTTGGGAACAAACGGTAGTTGTACAAAACAGTATGAAGATTTTCTTACAAACATATGCCTGCAGTGTTTACTGGTTGGGTTTTTGTGTTTGGGGTTTTTTTTAAGTTTCAAAACTAGGTTTTAGGTCATGAATGGCTTGCAACTTTTTTCTACAGTAAATCAGGCATATATTTTTAGTTTTCGTTTTAGGAATGTGTAAGGCATTTTGGTAAGGTGACGGTAAGGTCTAGGTCACAGACTCGTCAGACTGAAGTCCCTTCCTTCAAACTGTCCTCTTCCCCCTGGAGAAGGAAAAGAGAGGTGGGTTACTCAACTGGCTCTCAACCTTATCCTCGTGGCAGCTCAAGCATCAAAGCGTTTCACAGATGGGCCAGGTCCTGCCTTTTGAGAAGGGAGAACCATGGCCACCATCTCCTGTGCTCCCAGAGCTTCCCAAAAGCCACCCAGATGGTTTCTGGCAGCAAGTGCCACCTTGTCTCCGGTTTTCAACCACTGCCTGACACGCGCTTCCCCCTGCCCTCCACCAGCACCAAGGGGAGGGATGGCTGCGGCCACCACAAGTACCGTTTCCTGAAGCTGTTCTTTACACTTCTTCAGTCTCCCTTTGGCCAGTTGGTCCTGGGTAACCTTCAGTCGCTCCTGTAGTTCGCTTGCTGCCTGGCCCCGGTTCTTTCTTTTTTTTTTTTTTCCTAGTTTTTCCTACATGGGAGTCAAAAGAAGGTGTCTGCCTGAGTCTCCCTTGGCCGTCTGGCGACACTCCCCCCTCCAAAACATCTCGGGTCACCTCAGGTCTCCACTGAGCTGCCTCGGCGGGCACAAGCCAGCGATGCGCCACTGCTCCAGCGGCGTGCTCAGAGGCTCTACCTGGGAGGTGTCCTTTAAACACCCCTAAACCCCCAAATCCAGCCACACCCCGGTGACAATAACAAAGCCACAAGCTCTACCTCCTGCACCAAGGGCTTCAGAGTCGAGAGGGAGCACCCACGTCCTCGTGAGCACCCGCTGGCAGGGGCCACTGGGTTTCCTCTCTCACCTGAGGCTACCACCCAGCACGGTGCACCACCTAGGCTTCCCCCCCCACCCTCACACCCGGCGGGAGCAGGTTTGCAGGCGCTTGCCTGACCTGCAGCTGCTCCATCTGCCTCTCCAAGGCCGCCACTTTCATCTTCCAGCTCTTCCTCAGCTGCTCCTCTTGCCGCAGCACCTCTGACTTCTCAGACAGCTCGTTCATCAGCTTGCCGCACCACTCCTGTAACCTGGCCACCTCAGCGTTTTGCCTGCACCAACAGAAGCAGCGTTATTCCAGCCCGCAGGCCAGTCAAGCATCCCTGGCGTTACCCAGGGGGAACACATCCTCCTGGTGGGCCTGGTAACAGGGCTTGAAACATCTCAACGGTTGTGTTGGCCTGTTTCTCGGACACGCCTGGTCCTTCAGGGATGGGGTGGAAGGAGCTGACACATCAATTTCAAAAGCTCCGTTTCCATCACAGGAGACATTTCTTTCTCATGAAGTAGAAGACGCAAGGATCTGTGTTCCCAGACACAGGAGAAAGCACTCTAAGCAGCTGGCGTCTGCTCTGTAATTAACTGACCACTGTTAATCACCAGCCATTTCAGACTTTCTACAAAAAGGAGCGCCAAATTCTTCTCCCTAGCTCCTGGTTGTTCTGTATGCACCAGGCAGGTCTCGCTTCTCTGCAGCACCGCTCCCATCAAAGAGCCAGCGACATTTCTTCTGAAGTTGGTGAGCACAAGCTCTCCGAAGTGTGGAGAAATGCTGCAGTGCCTTCTGGTCCCCTCTGCCCCCTCCGCTAGCATCAGCACAGGTGACTCCAAAGCAGAGAGGGCTTCCCCTGCCCTTCCACTTGGGAAAAGCATCCTTGTTTCCCCTGCCAGGCCCACAGAAGCCATTTGGCAATCTCTTCCTCACTCCCTCCTCTACCTCCAGCTAGCTGGGGCGTCTGTAGAAGCACCCTCCAGAAAGGGGGTGGCCAATCATGATGGACAGCCCCCCCCAGGGCTTGCCAGAGGGCGGCCCCAGGCTCTGCCCCCACCCCCACCCCTAGTCTTACTTGCTCTCCATCTGACTTCTGATCTGGCAGAAGGCATCGCTCAGGATGGAGTTCTCCTGCTGCAGGCGAGCCAGCTGCGTGTCGGGGCCACTCTCCAGCTGCTCCTGCAGGGTGCGGATCTAGGGAGAGACCAACAGGGGTTGATGCCGCTGCTGCCAGCCCCTCGGCTCTCCCCTGAGGAGCCCACTCCATGGGCAAGAGGGACTGCCAAGGAAGCCACAGCGAGGTGTCTGCTGCTGCTGACAGCCCCTGCGGCTGCTGCATCCCGTGAGGATGCTCCCACATCCCTCTTCTAGCGTGAGCACCACGGCTCAGGAGCACTGCGGGGCTCTCGCCCCTCCCCGAGGCTCTGGCCCCCTCGCCCACCTCGGTCTTCTCCAAAAGACCAGGCAGCTGCCACCGAGGGCCAGCCGGCAGCCAGCGGAGGAAGCTGCAGAGCACCGCGTGGGGCTCACCTTGCCCTGCAGCTGCTGCGTTTCGCTGACATGGTCCTGGTAGCTGGCCTGCACGCGTGCCTGCACCGCTGCCATCTCCTGCTCGCGGGCCAGCAGCTGCTCCTTCAGCTTGCCCTCCACGGCCGTCGCCTTGGCCCGCTCGGCCGCCAGCTCCTTCGAGGAGAGAAGCCACCCGGTCAGTTTCAGCGCAGGAACTCCCCTGCTTTAAGGGGACTCGAAACAAGTGGCCTCCTGGCTCAGAAGACTTTAAGAAGTGTAACCCTTTCGGCGCTGCCCCCAGGCCCAGCTACACCCTTCCGCACTTACATTTCCTCCTGCATTAAGCTTTGGGCTCAGTGGCCACTGGATGCCACTGTTGTTCCACACTGGGCCAGCTAAGAGACAGGAGTGACAGCCTGGAATTTTATTCCCCTCCCCGGCCCCAGGATCAATATCATCACATCAAGTCTGGGGCAAAGCAGGAAAACAAAAAAAAGAAAACACCCCCACAAACCAAACACACCCCCCCTCCGCCCCCTGCCAAGGCAGGGGTGCTCTCTTGGCCGGCTGGGTGATGCCGTGCCGCTGCCCTGGGCTGCCTGCACAGGCCGGGGCTTAGCACAGCACTCAGTGCACAGGGTGGCTTCGCCCTCTCCTCTCCTGCCTGCAGGCAGATGGACCTGCTGCAGCAGGGTCCTGGCGGCTGCGGGGCAGGAGGTGCTGAGCACGACGCGCCGGGGGTCCCTTCTGACTTCAACACCCAACGAGAGGTGGAGGCAAGGGGCTGAGCCAGGCAAGGGGGCTGTAAAGAGCACCAGGCTCCTTAAAAAGGGACTGATCAACACCTTCTCAGCTCAGGGGCTCTGCCAAGAGATGAGAAGGGCTTTACTGTCCTCCGGAAAGCAGCAGAAAGCTGCAGTCTCTTACGGGCACGGCTTTAGCCCCCTCCAGCTGCGGCTGCCCAACAGGGCACGTGCCTCCCCGGGCTGGATCAGGCCCAGGAGAGGAGCTCAGGTGGGCATCTCCTCCCCTTTTGGGGGAGAAAACAGCAAATGGATGAAGGGCCCAGAGAACCCCTGGGCTTCACCTCCAAGGGCGGGTAAGACGCGGGGAGAGGGAGGCACACGGCGAGCCGTGAGGCGCAGAGCCCGTGCCAGGGGTGCCGGGAGGGCTGCGCGGCACTTACCTGGCTCAGCTCCTCCACCTTGTTTCTGGCAGCGGCTGCAGCCTCCTGCTTGGTGGCGAGCTGCTTCTCCTTCTCCGCCAGCTGGCGTTTCAGGACAGTGACAGGGTCACCCTTCTGCTTGGCCTGCCGGCGCAGGGTGGCACATCAGCGGGGACCACCACCTCCGCATCCAACCCCTCCACCCCACACGCACAGGGTCCTGCCCTCTGCCCCAGGGAAAATTCAGCTCCTGTCTCTAAGGCTGCCCCTCGGGGGACAGCCTGCCCGAAAACGGGCTGCCTTCACCCCTCCGCACCCCCGGAGGCTTGGCCCAGCCCTGGTGGACGCGACGCTGCTGGCAGCCCTACCGCGTGCCAGGAGTCCTGGACGATGCCCGCTTTCTCCGTCAGGATCTCGATGAGCCGCTGGGCCTCCCCCTCGCCGAACACCGTGCTGCTGACCGTGGACACGAGCGTCTTGTAGGGCAGGTGGAGGGGCCCATCCGAGTCCGCAGGTGCTGGGGAGGAGAGAGGAGGGGTTGGGAGCGCTCGAGCCAACGGCAGGGCTGAGTAGCATCGCCTCAGTTGACTTCAACCCCATAACTGCCATTTCACGCCAGCAACCGCCCAGATGTCCACAGCCAAGTTTGATACCTCTCTAACTGAAAGCAATGTGACGAGCGCTGGGGACGGCGCTCACCACAGACAAGCGTTCCCTGAGCCAGCTGCCACCTCTGCCTGGCTCTGCTACTGCTCCTGCCGCCCTGCCACCGCCCTCCATCACACTGATCGATTCCAGACGGAGCTGGGCACGCTTTGCTAAAGCCAGGGAGCAGAGACGTGGTGGGCATCAGAAGCTGGACTCCATTGTGACACAGCCTCGCTGGGGGACTGTCGCTCCACGCAGCGGTGCCAGTGATGCAGAGCAGCAAGGTCGTCTCCTGCCTTTCACCAGGCAGGTTCGTTCCAGCTCTTTGCTAAGGGAACGAGATGACTCCAGCCCTTCTCCGATCCCTCTGCCGGCTTACCCGACGGGGATATATGCAGAGGAACTTGGCCTTACCTGGCTCGCTCTTCTTCTTGGATGCAGCCACCTTCTTGACAGGTCCATTATGCTTCTGCTCCTCATGGGCTGGAAGAACATTGCTTTTCTTTATGGTGACAGAGCTGACCACTGGAGCACTTTGGTGCGCCTCTGGGACCTGTCCATTAGGTTTCTCTTGATTTTTCTTTCCTTTTCCTTTTTTCTCAACAGCTTCCTCTTTCTTCTTTTTCTCTTTTTCCTTCTGCTGAGTCTTCTTAAGCCCTTTGCCTTGCTTGGCCAAGGCTTCCTCAGAAGGACGGAGGACCTTCTCCATGAAGGTGAACACCAGGAAGATCCCGATGGCTGATACCACCATCAGACCTCCAAAGAGCACAAGATTCAGCATCTGAGGGTCATAGACATCCATCCTGCCTTATTCTTCTGTGCCTGCAAGACACCACAACAACAGTTAGTGGGGAAAACAAAGAGGCGCAACAGCCTCTCTGTGAGCAGCGAGTTTCCCATGTCCATCTGTGTTGTGTGGGCAACCTGCTGACACCCCCCGCCCCCTCCCAGGTTTGCGCTCCTCCGCTGCGCTGCCTGCGCACGGTGCTCCAGCCACACCGCAGGGGCTGCTTGCGCTGGCTGCAGCAAGCTCCAGAAGAACCAAAGAGGGGGAAGAAAAAACCAGGGATGCAATCAGAGACAGCCACGAGCAAAGTGCCCATGCCTTGTCCAATGGGACGCTTTTGCACAACCCTGGGCAATCCCTGCAGCCCTGCGGCAGTAAGAGAGCCCGTTTCCAGACTGCCTGGTGCAGTTTGGCCAAGACCTGGGCTCTCCCTGGGCCACCTGGCCTTATCTCTGCGCCCAGGCGCAGGTGGAAGTGCATCCAGGGTCTCAGCTCTGGAATAGAACACCCCCCTGGAAGGGGAAAGCATGCACGGGAGAGCTTTCCCCAGCTTTGCAGCAGCCCTGGCCGCCTCCCTTTGCCAGCCGCACCCTGCGGCACTGCTGGCCTCTGCCCAGCCTGGCAGGGAGGACACGCAGTGACCACATCCCACTGGGTCGCTGCTCCCAGCCTCCAGTGACGAGAACCACCCCAGCAATGATGCTACAGACGCCACACAGAGAACCAAGACGCTACCATCTCCTTGCAACGCAAACACCAGGAAAAGGCCCAAGTTCAAGCCAAAAAAAAGCAAAAGCATGGTCATTAACCATCTCATCTCCCCAGCAGATGCCCACAGGAAGAAACGAAACTTGCAAAGGGAGCACTGGATGTGGTGCTTCTCTTTCCACCTCTGCTGTTAACTGGCGGGCATCCGTTCCCACCCTCCTCTCCACGCTCAGGTTCTCCACCCATAACACACGGAGCCGCAAGGGAGACTGTACTGCCTGGTCTGAGACCTGGCAGGCAGGGTGCAGCCCCGCGCGGAGGAAGATGCTGCTGCCTCCACTCTTCTTAATCGCTAACCGAACCCCGTCCCGAGTCTGGAAGCCAGGCTCTTCCCCGCTGTCCCACTCGTGCGTTTCCCCCATGGGCACCACCTCCACGTGGCTCACAACCCCCCCGATGCTGCAGCCAGGCAGTTCATCTGCGCAGGGGCACTCCCCAGGAGGTGCCAGGCTGCGCTTTCTCGTGATCAGCGCATCAAGCCCTCAGCTATCAGAAGTTCCCATCCCCACGCTTAACTGTCAACATCATTGAATTTCCTCTTTAAGAGGTTGTGGGCTGGGGACGGAGGGAGTGGCTGGAAAGGGAGGAGGCAAAAATAAGAATAAAACTAAGGAGATCAGCATCTTTTCAAAACCTCAGTGCTCACAGGGAGAGACCTCAGAGCCTTTCCCTTTCTCACAGCCGACAGCGGCGAACTCACTCCCAGCCGAATCCGCACTGGTGCAGCGAGGGGGTGACAGGGCAATGAAAACGTCGCCTCCAACCCCCAGGGGGGTTGTTGAGGGCTGTTTCAACCAGCAGCCCAGCTCTCCCTGCCCGCCTCGCCAAGCATCCCAGACAAAGCAGCAGAGAGCCGGCAGGCGGGCAGGCTGCCAACGCCAGCTGGAACCAGCCTCCCCCCGGCAGGACCAACTTTCTACACCAGGGCACCGCGCGAGATCCCAGCTGATACTACAGGCATCGCTATCCCGGCCCGTCCCAGTCGTTTGGGATTTCAGCGGCCTCAGCCGGCTCCATCCCAGCACAGCTGGTGCCAGCCCCCTCCCTCCTGACAACGCAGCATCACTTTGGGATGGTCCCCATCGGGACAGAGGGATTACTCCTAACCTGCAGGGTGAAAAGGGATGGATTTCCTCTTCCTGGCAGGAAACAGAAACGAGGGTCCAGAGAACATGTACCCACGTCCTTCTGCTGGCTTTAGGGCCAGACCAATGTGCCCCGGAGCTGACCGGGGCGGAGCTGAGCGCCCTGCATTCCTCACCTGGCAACCCCAACAATGCGCTGGTACCAACAGAGCTGCTGACCTCACAGTGCCACCGCGTCAGACTTAGATCAAAATTCGCCACTCCAGCTTAGGGCAAGGGCATCACTGACTGCTGGCAAATGCTCTCCAGCCCCGTCAGCTGCTCCCGCCACCTCCCAAAGCAGCTGGATGCTGGATTGGCCTTTGGGTTTTGGTTGTGGATGGCTGGGTTTTTTGAGATACTAGTGAGAGATGAGAACTTCACAAGTGAAATGCCCTGTGATGCAGCTCAAGTGAGCTCTGGCTAAAACTTACACCGTCTGACTGAATTTTAGAGGCACTAGAACTGTGCGCAGGACAAGAGCAGGTTTTGCAGTGTCTGTGACACCACAGCTGTGCCATGCAGAGCAGCACATCTGCACCATACAGGCTAGAAACCATTAGCTTCCTTCTAGAGCTGCTGCTGTGGCAGAGGACGTTCAAGCCTGTGTCTGTTGAAAGACACGATCTCAAACACCCTGTGCAACAGTAGGAATTAACAATGCGCTTGATCTAGAGATGTGGTTGTCATTACTCATTTCAAAAGGCATTGCATCTCCACGTGGAGAAGCAAAGCTCTGTTCAGCCTGTCAGACACCGTTAACCAAGGAGTAAACATCTTGCTGCAGCATTCAGAGATTTCATGCTCAGTCGGCCTGGCTTGTAGCCAGAGAGCGCCGACCCCCTTCAGTTCCTCCTGCTGCACTGGGCCAAAATCTTGCAGCCTGCAAGACAGACAGGATCGTTGTGCAGCAGTGCCAGCCTTCACACGACAGCTGGCCAGTGGACTGCAACTAGCCAGGGAGGCTGTGCTGCACAGGTGGAAGTTAAAAAAAAAAAAGAAAGAAAGAAATCCTGAAGAAATTCAGCTTTTCTCCACATCAGACGGCTTGGGTTGGGCTCCCTGATCTCCAAAAAAAGAATCCATTGTTGATTCCTTGGAGCAGCAAAGCCTTTCTGGTCTCTACAGCCCAGATGCTCACTCTGATTCTTTCACCCACCTTTCCAGAGCCAGCGGGAGCCGAGTCAGCCATTGGAGCCTGCCTGCGTGTAGCTTCCTCACCTGCCATACCCAGGGTAGCCCTAGAAAGGAGAGGTGCGCTCCTGAGAGAGCCTGCAGCGAAAAGGGGAACAGTCTGAGCACGGATGTAGTGAAAACGTTCTCCCCGGTATTTCTGCATTGCTATTTGGCATGTAGCCAGATGTCTGCTCTGACACACGTCAGAGAAAACCATCCAAATGCCTAAGCTAAGGCAGGGCTTACCTGCTTGGTGACCCGATTGCCTCTTCTAATGTTACTACCAAGTACATTTGATTGATTACTAGCATGCTGGAATACCACACTGAGTGTTTTGCCTCTTTTTTTAGGCATAAAGCATGAATGCCAAGCAAATGGGCCAGAGGACCTGCCCCGAGCTTGCATTGCTGAGAAGCCAGGAGGCTCCCTGGTCGTAGCTTTTGAAGCAAGTCCCGTGTAGATGTCATGCAGTGCCACAACTCTACAGGCATTCCATGTTTTAATAGATCAGTTATGTAAAGCAACCATTCTAGGCAAGGGTTTCACTAACTGCAGGGAAGCTGTTGGTAGAATAAAGCACATTTTGGAGATGTAGCTCGTATGTACAAATGACCCTCAACAAATCAAATCTAAGGATTTCTCTTGGTTTATTAATATTTGCATTGGTTGTCCAGCAGCCCAATACTGTCCCCAATGGATTAACGCTAAAGGTCTCCAAAAATGTTGGTCCAACGCTGCAAAGTGTCAATGTGTCATGGGATGAAAGGGGGGTGGGGGTGGGGTGGGGGTGTGAGAACAAACTGGTTCCTGTTCTTAATTTTCCGAGTTGTAAAAAGCAAAATTCAGTCAGTCTTTTTGAGGCTGCTGGTCAAATGGCCAAACTCAGAAACAGTTTCCCCTGTAACCACTTTATACAGAACTGAAAACCTGTAGTGAAAGTCAGGCTAAAACAACCTGTTGGCACAAAAACTGGGTTAAATTCTTAGTGCTAGCAGTTGCAGAGCAGTACTAATAAAGGCCAATCCTGAAGTGAAACAGACATAAAATAGACACATTTTTCTGGAGAAATAGTCCTAATCCACTCTTGTAAACTCACGGTGCAGTAATAATATTTAAAGGTTCACTTGTTCTAGAGGTTCAGTGTTCTTGTTATGAAGTGCCATGAGTTCTCCTTCAGCCTGAGGGATTCTATCAACTACTTTTCTGTTGACATAGTTTAATTTAGAACTACCTTCGTTTCTCTAATACACACTTACTAGCGGGTCAGATGCTTCTGAGGCTTCTACAAATGCCGATACTTCTATCAGAGTGCTCCAGTTCTATGGGTAGTACAGTGAAAAGAAACCACATCTCAAAAAGTGGTATTCTCAGCCCCAGTCTTTGGTCACTTGGTCCGTTTGTTCATAATCACTATTGATCTAACGTGGTAGAACCAATCAGCCTGACTAATATGGCTTGATCTGGGCTTTTTGTCTGTTAGCTTCTTTAATTCTGCAGAAATGCATGGAAATACCACCTAGACAGTCTGACCTGAAACTGAAATGCCTTTTGTATGGGGGGTAGAAAGCATTCCTGTGCCAGCTCCAGAGATCTTAAAAGGCTTCCACGTTTCACCGGTGGTTGCTTAAAGCTGTTTCCTTTGTGCAGTGTGTACATGGGAGTTGCACAGAGTTTTCCTGTATGTCTGTAGAGAAGAAGAAGAAAGAAAAAAACAAAACAAACCCCTTAGCCTCCCGTGCGTTACTGGGATATGTTCTGTGCGTGCCAAATTCAAACAGCCTAAATAAATGGGCTTTCCCTCCCCTGGGTCAGCGAGTGATTCCTCTGCAGCCTGCGGACTAGCCCTCCTGCAGCGGGGCCAGCGCTGCCGGCTGAGCGTGCCAGTGCCCCGCGTCAGCCGGGGGCTCGGGAGGCTGGTACGCGCCTGCTGCAGCTGCCGCACGGGGAGAAAGGATGGGGGTACGGGCCGGGGGGAGCAGGCTGGAAGTAAGAGCTGGCGGAGGTGGATGGAGTGGGGCGCGGGGAAGCAGGTTCACCTGCCTGCTGAGTGACGGCCAGCCTGCCGCGGGCTCCAGCTCCCTGGCAGCGCCTGCTCTCGGCCCGGGGGGCTTCAGACCCAAACGCCCACGCCTTGGGGAGCTTCCTGGGAAACTTGTTGCAGTCCGAGCAGGAGAAACCCTGCACATGTCAGTCACTTCCCCCGTGAGAACTGGGGGGGCTTTCTCTGGCCGGCCGCTGGAGCCCAGGCGCTTCCAGGCCGCCCCCTCCCCTGAGCTCTGGGCAGCTGTGTGGGGACAGAGCGGCACTGTCCCCACCGCTCCCGGCACAGCAGCGGGCTGCGCTGGCTCAGCCGCAGGGCCAGGGAAATGGTGGTCCGTGACCTCTCGCAGCATGTGCCCGCTCTGGCCACACTGCGCGGTTCAAACCTTGAATTCAAAGGCAGGCGGCGACGGACTGCTCTGACTTGGCACCCACACAGGTCACAGCGTTGGGAGCACAAGGGTTTCCGATGCAAAGAGACCCACCAGAGCGAAGCTTTGTGACTTCCAAGAAAAGCAAAGCGGCCTGGTTTGAGCTGGGGCTTTTCGCTTGTGTTTCAGTCAGCTCTGAGCTCACCCAAAAGCGGCTCGTCGTCGTCCTCATCAAGGGCTCCTCCTTGCCGAGGTGTCTGCAGGACTGGTCTCTGTCCCAAGTCCAGGTTGAGAAGGAAATGTGGTGACACAGCGGGACTGGTGCTGCCTGACAAACAACGGGAACTCTGAATAGCGAATGCTGTACCACTTATCTAAAGGATGACGCACCTACGTTTAGTTAAAAGTCGGGAGATGTCCAAGGACCCTTACTGCCACATGACGGATGCACAGACTGCTAAGGCCTTGGGTTGGTTATCTTCAGAAGGGACATTCTGTCTTAGATTCCTGTTGTACATGCAACGTGGCGAAGACAAAGACTTTAAACATGGCCCCTGAGGAATAGAGTCTGCGCAGAGACAACTCCTCAAGGACATTGTGCAGGCATGAGATATGTAAATGAATTCTCAGAATTGTAATGAATATGTAAACCATTTCTTGGAAAACTCATGAATAGGTCTGAGTAGCTTGTATAAAGGGGGGACTGAAAAGTCACCTCGGGGTGCATGACTTTGGTGGCGCGATCCCCCATGCACCCAGCGCTGCCGAATAAAGACAACCTCCGCTCGCCTGCATACTGCTGACTGATTCTTCAAATCACCCTCTCCTGACAAAGGGCATATTAACTTAATGAAAAGGAAAACACCAACTGCACGGAGATCACTAAAATCACCTAGAAAAGGGAGTAGTAGCAAACCCCAAGTTCCTACTTTTCTTTTCTAGGTGGCCATTTCCTACAAAAATAACTGCTTTTTCCAGTCTGCTTTTCTTTCTGGTTTCAAAGATGCATTTTGCCTCAGTATTGACAAGGAAATCACAGGAATTTGGATGGGGTTTTTTTTTCTTTTCTTTTTTCCTTTTCTTTTTTTTAGAGCAGGCCATAAATTTGAACCTCCATCATGAGCTTAGTGTTTTCTAAGAAGAAATTTTCTTCACTTTTTGAAAAGCAGTGGACTGCTCACTATGGCTTTCACCACTGAGGAAACTACTTCAACTACCACAGTATCAGAAAACCTAAGACACTTACATAGTACTACAAATAAGAATTAGAGATTATTTCCTTAGCTTACCCTTTCACTGGCATTTTAATAATTTTGAGCTCTCCCCAGATGAAAAAATCTTTTTGTCTTTTTCTTCTATCGTGTTTTCATTCTCCATTTTCAAACAGTCATTCTTCCTTACAGTAATCTTTTGTTTCATTTGCCGATTAGTGATGTTATTTAATTTATCCACACATTCCTGTTTTGCCACCGCCTGCACTTTTGAACATCTTTCTTTGCTTTTTCCTTCTCAACCTATAAAAACAAAGTTAAGCTTCACGTATTTCTAGAAGACAGAAACACCACATCCAGGATTGATTAATTCAGGGTTTACCTCTGAAATAATAGAAAATGAAATCTTTTTTGTAATTCATAGAGAAGCATTTTCACAAAATTACACTACAAAGTGTATTATGCCATTGAAAGTACTTTGAATTCACTCATCATGAAGGACATAACAAAAATACAGCCCTTAGAAAGAAAACAATAGTGTCTCTTAAAACAGGAACAAGAAAAAAGTGAAAACATTACTGATGGACAAAGCGTTAGGAGGACTGCACAATGTCTGTTGTAACACCACCAGAAAAAAATCAAGTGGAACTGTGCTGGGCTACTGCTCCCTGAACAAGGGGAGGAAAGAAAAAAAAGATCCCAAACCCACAAACACAACTGGTTTCACAGGAAAGAGGAATTTTAGTGAAAGGCAATGAAGACATGTTATCGATTTGTTAATAAGTTAAGATTGATTGACTTTATTTGATTGATTAATTGATTTTATAAAATCATTTTATAAAATTGAAAAATAGAAGGATAAGAAATATTTTTAATGAAACTCTTAGTTGCACAGTAAAAGCTGCTATGAGATCTTCTGTACGTCCTGTACCAAGGCTAGAAGAAGGGGCTGGAACCATTGTTAAAACTTAGGTAATAACTTTAGGGTTGAAAGGTTTCTTTGTATTTAACCAGTCTTCTGTACGCAGAGGTGTACTGAAATGTCAGAATATGAGATGAATGGGAACTGGGGAGAGTCGACTGGAACAGCTTGTGGTTACCTGCCAAGAAACTGTGAACTTCAGTAAAAGGTAATTCCGGCAGGGGGAGATCGCGACCACCGACTCATACACCACCTACCCAAATCGCACCCCAGACCCATTTCTAGACCTTTCTAAGCTCTACTGCACAGAATCGGATATAGGAGGAGAGTATGTTAATGATTTACGGGAAATGTTATGATTATGCATGAATATTTAATGAATATGTATGAATAAGTTCTATCTATGGAATCTGATTTTGGGACCTGGCGTGCGTTGATCGTGAGAGGACTCGCTCACGCACCCGGCCGTTAATAAAGAAGTGTCTGCTTATCTACATCACATTGGTGTCGATAAGTTCTTCAGTCCGAGATTTCGGTAACAGTTTTGGCGACCCAGATGGGACCCCACTGAAGGAGACCGGAGGAGTCGGGGACCTGATCGGTTCCGGCCGGCACCGAGGATTTCTCGGGGACACCCATCGATCCCCGATCCGTAAGGCTCTTCGCGACGTTCCCTGGATTTTTGGGTAAGACACTTCTTTTTTTAATTGTAGTAAGTAAGTGCACTAGAGGAAGTGGGTAGGAGTCCCACTATAATAATTGTATGGGAAAGAGTGGGATGGAGTCCCACCAGTGGGTTGGAGCCCCACTGAGTAAGTCTGCCTGTCAGACGCGGTGAAAGAGCTGCGCAGGGTAGGACTAGGAGTCTGCCCGTAAGACATAAGCGAAAGCTATTGCAGGGTTGGACTAAAAGGATCCTTGTGGAAGTGGAAGCCTAGGCGTCTGCCCGTAAGACATAAGCGAAAGCTATTGCAGGGTTGGACAAAAGTGGAGACAAGAGAAACTATATGCTATAGTGTTCTCTAAGGTAGTGCCTCTAACAAGAAGTTAGAAGGTTTTGGTGTTCTTTGTTGTTCTGTGAGTTTGTGTATTAAGAAGAAAATTAAGAGGTATAATATTGTGTTATATGTTTGTTTAAAGTAACTGTGGGAAAGTGTGAGTGTGGCTGTAAGGGTCAGACGTATAATTGAGAACGAAAGCGAGTGGGAGTGTGGATCCGCGGATCGGAGTGACAGAGTTGAATAATTGTGTATTGTACTGTGAGTAATTACACCATGGCAACTAAGTTAACTTGGTTGTTTAAAAGTAAAAGCATGGGTAATCTTGCTGTAAATGACAAAATCCCGAAAAATTCTTTGTTGGGATGTTTATTGGCACATTGGGGAAATTTACAGGATGATCTGCAAAAGAGCCAGATGATTGAGTTTGTAATAATTTGAGTATTGTAATAATTGGTGGCCTTTGTATATATTGGATGATCAGGAAAAGTGGCCCACGAATGGGACACTGAATTGTAACACTATTTTGCAGTTAATGCTGTATTGTAAAAGAGAAGGGAAATGGAATAAAATGCCAGATGTGGATTTGTTTTTTTTACTTAAGACAAAGAAAGGATTGGCAGGATGAATGTAAGCTAACTATTGGAGATAATTTGGTAATGGCTGTAACTTCTGATAATAAGAAAGTGGAAAAAAATGTTGTTTAAATTGTGAGGTTGGGAGTGGATACAGAAGCGACATTTTTTTATTAAATACCTGTAAAGGAAAAATTGGAACAACAACAGGCCATTCCTGCAACCCCTGGATTTGAAATTTGGAAATAAGATAATTACACATGAATTTTTGTATGTACCAGTATGTCCGGTACCCTTCTTAGGAAGAGATTTGTTATCCAAATTAAATGCACAGATTGTTTTTGACGAAGGAGAACTTTTCTTGAAAATACCTGAGTCAAAAACGGGAGAAATCCTGACGATACAAGAAAAGGTAAAGGAACAAGAAATTCCACCGGAGGTGGATTTGGCAGTGATCCCTACTGTATGGGAGACAGATATTCCTCGTAAATCGAAACTAGCAGAACCAGTTAAAATAGATTTGAAGGAAGGCGCAGAACAGTGAGAATTAAACAGTATCCAATCAAACCGGAAGTGAGACAGGAATTGAAGAAATGGATTGATAAATTTTTGGAGTATAAAATTTTGGAAGAATGTGAATCTGAGTATAATACTCCTATTTTACCAGTCAGAAAACCTTCAGGTGAATATAGACTGGTACAAGACTTGAGAGCAGTAAATCAAATAGTTGAGGATATTTATCCTGTGGTAGCCAACCCTTATACACTGTTAACAGCATTGAGGGAGAATTATCAGTGGTTTACAGTGCTTGATTTAAACGATGCTTTCTTCTGTATACCTTTGGAAAAGGGAAGCAGAAAACTGTTTGCTTTCGAATGGGAAAATCCTCAAACTGGGCAAAAGATGCAGCTGACATGGACTAGATTACCCCAAGGATTTAAAAACAGTCCAACTATTTTTGGAAATCATTTAGCAAAGGAACTTGAAATCTGGAAACAGGACAAACCAAGACCTGGGCATTTACTCCTACAATATGTGGATGACATATTGATAGCTACAGAAGAAAGACCTACCTGTATACAGGTGACTATTGACCTCTTGAATTTCCTGGGACTAAATGGGTATAAGGTATCCAGGAAGAAAGCCCAGATAGCCTGCCAGACTGTGATATATCTGGGCTTTGAGATTTCAAAAGGACAACGACAATTAGGAAAAAATCGCAAAGAAGCTATTTGTGGTATACCTGAGCCGAGAAATATTCATGAACTCAGAGCATTTTGGGGAATGACTGGGTGGTGTCGCCTTTGGATCATGAACTATGGGCTAATAGCTAAACCGCTGTACGAGGCCCAAAAGAACCCTTCCTTTGTATGGGGCCCACAACAACAAAAGGCTTTTGTAGAGTTGAAGCGTGCCTTAATGTCTGCACCTGCCTTGGGACTGCCGGATCTAACCAAAGATTTCCAGCTGTTTGTACATGAAAGGCAACACCTTGCACCGGGCGTGTTAACCCAGAGGATAGGAAGCTGGAAACGACCAGTCGGATATTTCTCTAAACAACTGGACACAGTGAGTAAAGGGTGGCCAAACTGCCTGCGAGCAGTGGCCGCAACAGTGATGCTCATACAAGAAGCTCGGAAATTGACTTTGGGAAGAACAATAACAGTCTATGTGCCACACATGGTGATAACTGTCCTAGAACAGAAGGGGGGACACTGGCTGTCCCCCAGCCGAATGATGAAGCACCAGGTGGTATTGACTGAACAGGATGATGTGATTCTAAAGACAACTAACCTGGTAAATCCTGCAGTGTTTTTAAGTTCCATACAGGAAGAAGGACGACTGGAACATGATTGCTTGGCTACCATCGAGTATGTTTATTCCAGTCGTGAAGATCTGAAGGATGTGCCATTGGAGAGACCAGACTGGGAACTGTATACTGATGGAAGCAGCTTTATGGAACACGGAGTCCGATACGCCGGATATGCGGTAACAACAGAGACTACAGTCATAGAAGCAGGAGCATTGGCGGGTACCACATCAGCCCAAAAGGCGGAACTCATCGCTTTAATTCGAGCCTTAGAATTAAGCAACGACAAGAGAGTAAATATCTGGACTGATTCAAAATATGCCTTTGGGGTAGTGCATGTCCATGGAGCTTTGTGGAAAGAGAGGGGGTTATTGTCCTCTCAAGGATCAAACATTAAGCATCAAACAGAGATTTTACGATTATTACAAGCAGTTCAAAAGCCAGATCAAGTAGCAATCATGCACTGTACGGCACACCAGACTGGCAATACAAAAATAATAGCTGGGAATAATTTAGCTGATAGAACAGCAAAAAGGGTAGCAAAGAAACAAGCATTGCAAATGGCAATAATTCCTTCTAAAACAGTAACCCTTCCCAGGGAGAAACCGAGATATTCAGAGGAAGATGACAAATCGGGTCAGTTATTAAATGCTAAGAAAAACTTAGCTGGATGGTGGATAACTCCTAATGGACAGGTAGTAATTCCACCTCCTGTGATGAGAGAGATAATTCAAACGAGACATCAAGAATGTCACTGGGGAGCAGAAGCCTTAGTAACATCTTTGGGAAAGCAAGTAATATCAGTTAAGATGTTGGGAATAGCTAATACGGTAACTGCAAAGTGTGAAGTACGTTTGAAAACCAATCCAGTGATTAAGAAAAAGGTTCAAATGGGCAGACTGAAATCTGGTACAGAACCTGGAGATTATTGGCAAGTAGATTTTTCAGAGCTGCCTAGACAAAATGGGTACCAGTACATCCTGGTAAGGGTTGATACTTTTACAGGATGGCCAGAAGCCCTTCCCTGTCGCACCACACAAGCAAAAAGAGGTTGTGAAGTGGTTATTACAAGAAATAATTCCGAGATTTGGAGTTCCTATTGGAATTTCCTCTGACAGAGGTCCACACTTTGTTGCTGAAGTAGTCCAAAGTGTTAGCAAAACATTGGGTATTAATTGGTATTTGCATGCGTCTTGGAGGCCACAATCTAGTGGGAAAGTGGAAAGGATGAATCAAACATTAAAACGACAAATAAGTAGAATTTGTCAAGAAACCAGTCTAAAGTGGCCTCAGGCACTTTCATTGGCATTATTATGAAACAGGGTACAGCCAAAGACACAGGAGGCATTCCTTTCTCATGAAGTAGAAGACGCAAGGATCTGTGTTCCCAGACACAGGAGAAAGCACTCTAAGCAGCTGGAGTCTGCTCTGTAATTAATTGACCACTGTTAATCACCAGGCAGTGGGGGTGGGGGTGGGGGGGTGGGCTCTCAGCTTGCGTTCCCTCAGCCAGAATTCAGCAGGACCCCTTTTTCTTGCCTGATCAGAGACAGGTCACGCACATACCCCAGAGCCCAAGTGTGATTTGCACATCCCTTCTCCATCGTGACCCCCAAAGCTGCAGTGCTGGGGGGACAGGACACGTGTCTACCCAGTCCTGCCTGCGTGGAATCTCTGGTGTGTCTAATATAGAGGCTGAGCACACGCAGACTTCTCTGGGAACAAAAGGGAGGCGGGTCTGGCCTTCATCCCCCTTCCTGGCCTTGGTTCTTCACACCCCCCAGAGGTACCAAGTACTCTGGGGGCCTTTTCCCCCCACCAGCTCCTCAAATCCCACTGATGTCAGCGCCGGGCTCAGCAGCTTTATTGTGAGGAGGCAGGCACCAAGCTGTGACGTGGTCTCTGCCATTTCCCAATAAACCAACTTGAAATAAAAAAAGAAAAAGTATTTAAAAAGAAGAAAACTCGGGGGAAAAAGGGTGGGTTTGTGTGGAGTTTCAACAGGAAAGCCACAAGAAGGGGAGAGAGAAGGCTGAAGAGCCTGGCAGTGCCCAAGGACCACCACCACGCAGCACCCGCAGGGACAGAATTTCTGGGGTGCGCTGAGGCTTAAGAGAGCAGGAGCAGCCTGCGCTGGGCTGGCGAGGCTGTGCTGCTGCGCCCTGTCCCCACGCTCACGCTGCTCTGCCCTGTCCCCACGCTCAGCCTGACCCCGTGGCAGGGGACCTCGGGGTGCACCGCCAGTGTGAGAACACTCGTGGCTGGAAGGGAAGGCTTCTCTCCTTTGCGTATCTTGGAGAAAAAACAGAGGGGATGGCTGTTTGCAGCACAGCAAGCAAGGCGGGGGAGTAAAGGATCTGCTCCCGGCCACAGCAGGGTCCTTCTTCAGTGACCCCAAACACCTGGCTGGCTTGCAAACTTAATAAAAAATTAGTAAATAATAACCCGGAAAATGAAGCAAGAATAAGCTCTTTTCACTACATCATTGTAAATGCATCGACACCCAGAAATACACAAAAGGATACGCGCCAAGAGCCACCCATCAAAGAGAGGCTTCCTTCCATGCTGGGTCTCACTTTCACACTTCTTCCACTCCAACAAACAAAAAAACCCAAAACAAAACAAAAAAAGTAAAAAAGAAAGGAAAAAAAAAATCACCAGTTGACGTACAAACAGAGTCTTCCCTTTTCACAGATTTGTGGGTTCTGCCTGCCCCGATGTGGTCGGTGCGGTGCCCTTGGGAACAAACGGTAGTTGTACAAAACAGTATGAAGATTTTCTTACAAACATATGCCTGCAGTGTTTACTGGTTGGGTTTTTGTGTTTGGGGTTTTTTTTAAGTTTCAAAACTAGGTTTTAGGTCACGAATGGCTTGCAACTTTTTTCTACAGTAAATCAGGCATATATTTTTAGTTTTCGTTTTAGGAATGTGTAAGGCATTTTGGTAAGGTGACGGTAAGGTCTAGGTCACAGACTCGTCAGACTGAAGTCCCTTCCTTCAAACTGTCCTCTTCCCCCTGGAGAAGGAAAAGAGAGGTGGGTTACTCAACTGGCTCTCAACCTTATCCTCGTGGCAGCTCAAGCATCAAAGCGTTTCACAGATGGGCCAGGTCCTGCCTTTTGAGAAGGGAGAACCATGGCCACCATCTCCTGTGCTCCCAGAGCTTCCCAAAAGCCACCCAGATGGTTTCTGGCAGCAAGTGCCACCTTGTCTCCGGTTTTCAACCACTGCCTGACACGCGCTTCCCCCTGCCCTCCACCAGCACCAAGGGGAGGGATGGCTGCGGCCACCACAAGTACCGTTTCCTGAAGCTGTTCTTTACACTTCTTCAGTCTCCCTTTGGCCAGTTGGTCCTGGGTAACCTTCAGTCGCTCCTGTAGTTCGCTTGCTGCCTGGCCCCGGTTCTTTCTTTTTTTTTTTTTTCCTAGTTTTTCCTACATGGGAGTCAAAAGAAGGTGTCTGCCTGAGTCTCCCTTGGCCGTCTGGCGACACTCCCCCCTCCAAAACATCTCGGGTCACCTCAGGTCTCCACTGAGCTGCCTCGGCGGCCACAAGCCAGCGATGTGCCACTGCTCCAGCGGCGTGCTCAGAGGCTCTACCTGGGAGGTGTCCTTTAAACACCCCTAAACCCCCAAATCCAGCCACACCCCGGTGACAATAACAAAGCCACAAGCTCTACCTCCTGCACCAAGGGCTTCAGAGTCGAGAGGGAGCACCCACGTCCTCGTGAGCACCCGCTGGCAGGGGCCACTGGGTTTCCTCTCTCACCTGAGGCTACCACCCAGCACGGTGCACCACCTAGGCTTCCCCCCCCACCCTCACACCCGGCGGGAGCAGGTTTGCAGGCGCTTGCCTGACCTGCAGCTGCTCCATCTGCCTCTCCAAGGCCGCCACTTTCATCTTCCAGCTCTTCCTCAGCTGCTCCTCTTGCCGCAGCACCTCTGACTTCTCAGACAGCTCGTTCATCAGCTTGCCGCACCACTCCTGTAACCTGGCCACCTCAGCGTTTTGCCTGCACCAACAGAAGCAGCGTTATTCCAGCCTGCAGGCCAGTCAAGCATCCCTGGCGTTACCCAGGGGGAACACATCCTCCTGGTGGGCCTGGTAACAGGGCTTGAAACATCTCAACGGTTGTGTTGGCCTGTTTCTCGGACACGCCTGGTCCTTCAGGGATGGGGTGGAAGGAGCTGACACATCAATTTCAAAAGCTCCGTTTCCATCACAGGAGACATTTCTTTCTCATGAAGTAGAAGACGCAAGGATCTGTGTTCCCAGACACAGGAGAAAGCACTCTAAGCAGCTGGCGTCTGCTCTGTAATTAACTGACCACTGTTAATCACCAGCCATTTCAGACTTTCTACAAAAAGGAGCGCCAAATTCTTCTCCCTAGCTCCTGGTTGTTCTGTATGCACCAGGCAGGTCTCGCTTCTCTGCAGCACCGCTCCCATCAAAGAGCCAGCGACATTTCTTCTGAAGTTGGTGAGCACAAGCTCTCCGAAGTGTGGAGAAATGCTGCAGTGCCTTCTGGTCCCCTCTGCCCCCTCCGCTAGCATCAGCACAGGTGACTCCAAAGCAGAGAGGGCTTCCCCTGCCCTTCCACTTGGGAAAAGCATCCTTGTTTCCCCTGCCAGGCCCACAGAAGCCATTTGGCAATCTCTTCCTCACTCCCTCCTCTACCTCCAGCTAGCTGGGGCGTCTGTAGAAGCACCCTCCAGAAAGGGGGTGGCCAATCATGATGGACAGCCCCCCCCAGGGCTTGCCAGAGGGCGGCCCCAGGCTCTGCCCCCACCCCCACCCCTAGTCTTACTTGCTCTCCATCTGACTTCTGATCTGGCAGAAGGCATCGCTCAGGATGGAGTTCTCCTGCTGCAGGCGAGCCAGCTGCGTGTCGGGGCCATTCTCCAGCTGCTCCTGCAGGGTGCGGATCTAGGGAGAGACCAACAGGGGTTGATGCCGCTGCTGCCAGCCCCTCAGCTCTCCCCTGAGGAGCCCACTCCATGGGCAAGAGGGACTGCCAAGGAAGCCACGGCGAGGTGTCTGCTGCTGCTGACAGCCCCTGCGGCTGCTGCATCCCGTGAGGATGCTCCCACATCCCTCTTCTAGCGTGAGCACCACGGCTCAGGAGCACTGCGGGGCTCTCGCCCCTCCCCGAGGCTCTGGCCCCCTCGCCCACCTCGGTCTTCTCCAAAAGACCAGGCAGCTGCCACCGAGGGCCAGCCGGCAGCCAGCGGAGGAAGCTGCAGAGCACCGCGTGGGGCTCACCTTGCCCTGCAGCTGCTGCGTTTCGCTGACATGGTCCTGGTAGCTGGCCTGCACGCGTGCCTGCACCGCTGCCATCTCCTGCTCGCGGGCCAGCAGCTGCTCCTTCAGCTTGCCCTCCACGGCCGTCGCCTTGGCCCGCTCGGCCGCCAGCTCCTTCGAGGAGAGAAGCCACCCGGTCAGTTTCAGCGCAGGAACTCCCCTGCTTTAAGGGGACTCGAAACAAGTGGCCTCCTGGCTCAGAAGACTTTAAGAAGTGTAACCCTTTCGGCGCTGCCCCCAGGCCCAGCTACACCCTTCCGCACTTACATTTCCTCCTGCATTAAGCTTTGGGCTCAGTGGCCACTGGATGCCACTGTTGTTCCACACTGGGCCAGCTAAGAGACAGGAGTGACAGCCTGGAATTTTATTCCCCTCCCCGGCCCCAGGATCAATATCATCACATCAAGTCTGGGGCAAAGCAGGAAAACAAAAAAAAGAAAACACCCCCACAAACCAAACACACCCCCCCTCCGCCCCCTGCCAAGGCAGGGGTGCTCTCTTGGCCGGCTGGGTGATGCCGTGCCGCTGCCCTGGGCTGCCTGCACAGGCCGGGGCTTAGCACAGCACTCAGTGCACAGGGTGGCTTCGCCCTCTCCTCTCCTGCCTGCAGGCAGATGGACCTGCTGCAGCAGGGTCCTGGCGGCTGCGGGGCAGGAGGTGCTGAGCACGACGCGCCGGGGGTCCCTTCTGACTTCAACACCCAACGAGAGGTGGAGGCAAGGGGCTGAGCCAGGCAAGGGGGCTGTAAAGAGCACCAGGCTCCTTAAAAAGGGACTGATCAACACCTTCTCAGCTCAGGGGCTCTGCCAAGAGATGAGAAGGGCTTTACTGTCCTCCGGAAAGCAGCAGAAAGCTGCAGTCTCTTACGGGCACGGCTTTAGCCCCCTCCAGCTGCGGCTGCCCAACAGGGCACGTGCCTCCCCGGGCTGGATCAGGCCCAGGAGAGGAGCTCAGGTGGGCATCTCCTCCCCTTTTGGGGGAGAAAACAGCAAATGGATGAAGGGCCCAGAGAACCCCTGGGCTTCACCTCCAAGGGCGGGTAAGACGCGGGGAGAGGGAGGCACACGGCGAGCCGTGAGGCGCAGAGCCCGTGCCAGGGGTGCCGGGAGGGCTGCGCGGCACTTACCTGGCTCAGCTCCTCCACCCTGTTTCTGGCAGCGGCTGCAGCCTCCTGCTTGGTGGCGAGCTGCTTCTCCTTCTCCTCCAGCTGGCGTTTCAGGACAGTGACAGGGTCACCCTTCTGCTTGGCCTGCCGGCGCAGGGTGGCACATCAGCGGGGACCACCACCTCCGCATCCAACCCCTCCACCCCACACGCACAGGGTCCTGCCCTCTGCCCCAGGGAAAATTCAGCTCCTGTCCCTAAGGCTGCCCCTCGGGGGACAGCCTGCCCGAAAACGGGCTGCCTTCACCCCTCCGCACCCCCGGAGGCTTGGCCCAGCCCTGGTGGACGCGACGCTGCTGGCAGCCCTACCGCGTGCCAGGTGTCCTGGACGATGCCCGCTTTCTCCGTCAGGATCTCGATGAGCCGCTGGGCCTCCCCCTCGCCGAACACCGTGCTGCTGACCGTGGACACGAGCGTCTTGTAGGGCAGGTGGAGGGGCCCATCCGAGTCCGCAGGTGCTGGGGAGGAGAGAGGAGGGGTTGGGAGCGCTCGAGCCAACGGCAGGGCTGAGTAGCATCGCCTCAGTTGACTTCAACCCCATAACTGCCATTTCACGCCAGCAACCGCCCAGATGTCCACAGCCAAGTTTGATACCTCTCTAACTGAAAGCAATGTGACGAGCGCTGGGGACGGCGCTCACCACAGACAAGCGTTCCCTGAGCCAGCTGCCACCTCTGCCTGGCTCTGCTACTGCTCCTGCCGCCCTGCCACCGCCCTCCATCACACTGATCGATTCCAGACGGAGCTGGGCACGCTTTGCTAAAGCCAGGGAGCAGAGACGTGGTGGGCATCAGAAGCTGGACTCCATTGTGACACAGCCTCGCTGGGGGACTGTCGCTCCACGCAGCGGTGCCAGTGATGCAGAGCAGCAAGGTCGTCTCCTGCCTTTCACCAGGCAGGTTCGTTCCAGCTCTTTGCTAAGGGAACGAGATGACTCCAGCCCTTCTCCGATCCCTCTGCCGGCTTACCCGACGGGGATATATGCAGAGGAACTTGGCCTTACCTGGCTCGCTCTTCTTCTTGGATGCAGCCACCTTCTTGACAGGTCCATTATGCTTCTGCTCCTCATGGGCTGGAAGAACATTGCTTTTCTTTATGGTGACAGAGCTGACCACTGGAGCACTTTGGTGCGCCTCTGGGACCTGTCCATTAGGTTTCTCTTGATTTTTCTTTCCTTTTCCTTTTTTCTCAACAGCTTCCTCTTTCTTCTTTTTCTCTTTTTCCTTCTGCTGAGTCTTCTTAAGCCCTTTGCCTTGCTTGGCCAAGGCTTCCTCAGAAGGACGGAGGACCTTCTCCATGAAGGTGAACACCAGGAAGATCCCGATGGCTGATACCACCATCAGACCTCCAAAGAGCACAAGATTCAGCATCTGAGGGTCATAGACATCCATCCTGCCTTATTCTTCTGTGCCTGCAAGACACCACAACAACAGTTAGTGGGGAAAACAAAGAGGCGCAACAGCCTCTCTGTGAGCAGCGAGTTTCCCATGTCCATCTGTGTTGTGTGGGCAACCTGCTGACACCCCCCGCCCCCTCCCAGGTTTGCGCTCCTCCGCTGCGCTGCCTGCGCACGGTGCTCCAGCCACACCGCAGGGGCTGCTTGCGCTGGCTGCAGCAAGCTCCAGAAGAACCAAAGAGGGGGAAGAAAAAACCAGGGATGCAATCAGAGACAGCCACGAGCAAAGTGCCCATGCCTTGTCCAATGGGATGCTTTTGCACAACCCTGGGCAATCCCTGCAGCCCTGCGGCAGTAAGAGAGCCCGTTTCCAGACTGCCTGGTGCAGTTTGGCCAAGACCTGGGCTCTCCCTGGGCCACCTGGCCTTATCTCTGCGCCCAGGCGCAGGTGGAAGTGCATCCAGGGTCTCAGCTCTGGAATAGAACACCCCCCTGGAAGGGGAAAGCATGCACGGGAGAGCTTTCCCCAGCTTTGCAGCAGCCCTGGCCGCCTCCCTTTGCCAGCCGCACCCTGCGGCACTGCTGGCCTCTGCCCAGCCTGGCAGGGAGGACACGCAGTGACCACATCCCACTGGGTCGCTGCTCCCAGCCTCCAGTGACGAGAACCACCCCAGCAATGATGCTACAGACGCCACACAGAGAACCAAGACGCTACCATCTCCTTGCAACGCAAACACCAGGAAAAGGCCCAAGTTCAAGCCAAAAAAAAGCAAAAGCATGGTCATTAACCATCTCATCTCCCCAGCAGATGCCCACAGGAAGAAACGAAACTTGCAAAGGGAGCACTGGATGTGGTGCTTCTCTTTCCACCTCTGCTGTTAACTGGCGGGCATCCGTTCCCACCCTCCTCTCCACGCTCAGGTTCTCCACCCATAACACACGGAGCCGCAAGGGAGACTGTACTGCCTGGTCTGAGACCTGGCAGGCAGGGTGCAGCCCCGCGCGGAGGAAGATGCTGCTGCCTCCACTCTTCTTAATCGCTAACCGAACCCCGTCCCGAGTCTGGAAGCCAGGCTCTTCCCCGCTGTCCCACTCGTGCGTTTCCCCCATGGGCACCACCTCCACGTGGCTCACAACCCCCCCGATGCTGCAGCCAGGCAGTTCATCTGCGCAGGGGCACTCCCCAGGAGGTGCCAGGCTGCGCTTTCTCGCTTTCTCGTGATCAATGCATCAAGCCCTCAGCTATCAGAAGTTCCCATCCCCGCCCTTAACTGTCAACATCATTGAATTTCCTCTTTAAGAGGTTGTGGGCTGGGGACGGAGGGAGTGGCTGGAAAGGGAGGAGGCAAAAATAAGAATAAAACTAAGGAGATCAGCATCTTTTCAAAACCTCAGTGCTCACAGGGAGAGACCTCAGAGCCTTTCCCTTTCTCACAGCCGACAGCGGCGAACTCACTCCCAGCCGAATCCGCACTGGTGCAGCGAGGGGGTGACAGGGCAATGAAAACGTCGCCTCCAACCCCCAGGGGGGTTGTTGAGGGCTGTTTCAACCAGCAGCCCAGCTCTCCCTGCCCGCCTCGCCAAGCATCCCAGACAAAGCAGCAGAGAGCCGGCAGGCGGGCAGGCTGCCAACGCCAGCTGGAACCAGCCTCCCCCCGGCAGGACCAACTTTCTACACCAGGGCACCGCGCGAGATCCCAGCTGATACTACAGGCATCGCTATCCCGGCCCGTCCCAGTCGTTTGGGATTTCAGCGGCCTCAGCCGGCTCCATCCCAGCACAGCTGGTGCCAGCCCCCTCCCTCCTGACAACGCAGCATCACTTTGGGATGGTCCCCATCGGGACAGAGGGATTACTCCTAACCTGCAGGGTGAAAAGGGATGGATTTCCTCTTCCTGGCAGGAAACAGAAACGAGGGTCCAGAGAACATGTACCCACGTCCTTCTGCTGGCTTTAGGGCCAGACCAATGTGCCCCGGAGCTGACCGGGGCGGAGCTGAGCGCCCTGCATTCCTCACCTGGCAACCCCAACAATGCGCTGGTACCAACAGAGCTGCTGACCTCACAGTGCCACCGCGTCAGACTTAGATCAAAATTCGCCACTCCAGCTTAGGGCAAGGGCATCACTGACTGCTGGCAAATGCTCTCCAGCCCCGTCAGCTGCTCCCGCCACCTCCCAAAGCAGCTGGATGCTGGATTGGCCTTTGGGTTTTGGTTGTGGATGGCTGGGTTTTTTGAGATACTAGTGAGAGATGAGAACTTCACAAGTGAAATGCCCTGTGATGCAGCTCAAGTGAGCTCTGGCTAAAACTTACACCGTCTGACTGAATTTTAGAGGCACTAGAACTGTGCGCAGGACAAGAGCAGGTTTTGCAGTGTCTGTGACACCACAGCTGTGCCATGCAGAGCAGCACATCTGCACCATACAGGCTAGAAACCATTAGCTTCCTTCTAGAGCTGCTGCTGTGGCAGAGGACGTTCAAGCCTGTGTCTGTTGAAAGACACGATCTCAAACACCCTGTGCAACAGTAGGAATTAACAATGCGCTTGATCTAGAGATGTGGTTGTCATTACTCATTTCAAAAGGCATTGCATCTCCACGTGGAGAAGCAAAGCTCTGTTCAGCCTGTCAGACACCGTTAACCAAGGAGTAAACATCTTGCTGCAGCATTCAGAGATTTCATGCTCAGTCGGCCTGGCTTGTAGCCAGAGAGCGCCGACCCCCTTCAGTTCCTCCTGCTGCACTGGGCCAAAATCTTGCAGCCTGCAAGACAGACAGGATCGTTGTGCAGCAGTGCCAGCCTTCACACGACAGCTGGCCAGTGGACTGCAACTAGCCAGGGAGGCTGTGCTGCACAGGTGGAAGTTAAAAAAAAAAAAGAAAGAAAGAAATCCTGAAGAAATTCAGCTTTTCTCCACATCAGACGGCTTGGGTTGGGCTCCCTGATCTCCAAAAAAAGAATCCATTGTTGATTCCTTGGAGCAGCAAAGCCTTTCTGGTCTCTACAGCCCAGATGCTCACTCTGATTCTTTCACCCACCTTTCCAGAGCCAGCGGGAGCCGAGTCAGCCATTGGAGCCTGCCTGCGTGTAGCTTCCTCACCTGCCATACCCAGGGTAGCCCTAGAAAGGAGAGGTGCGCTCCTGAGAGAGCCTGCAGCGAAAAGGGGAACAGTCTGAGCACGGATGGAGTGAAAACGTTCTCCCCGGTATTTCTGCATTGCTATTTGGCATGTAGCCAGATGTCTGCTCTGACACACGTCAGAGAAAACCATCCAAATGCCTATGCTAAGGCAGGGCTTACCTGCTTGGTGACCCGATTGCCTCTTCTAATGTTACTACCAAGTACATTTGATTGATTACTAGCATGCTGGAATACCTTCATTAGTATGGATGGAAACGGAGCTTTTGAAATTGATGTATCGGCTCCTTCCACCCCATCCCTGAAGGACCAGGCGTGTCCGAGAAACAGGCCAACACAACCGTTGAGATGTTTCAAGCCCTGTTACCAGGCCCACCAGGAGGATGTGTTCCCCCCGGGTAACGCCAGGGATGCTTGACTGGCCTGCGGGCTGGAATAACGCTGCTTCTGTTGGTGCAGGCAAAACGCTGAGGTGGCCAGGTTACAGGAGTGGTGCGGCAAGCTGATGAACGAGCTGTCTGAGAAGTCAGAGGTGCTGCAGCAAGAGGAGCAGCTGAGGAAGAGCTGGGAGATGAAAGTGGCGGCCTTGGAGAGGCAGATGGAGCAGCTGCAGGTCAGGCAAGCGCCTGCAAACCTGCTCCCCTCAGGGAGATGGGGCGGGTGGCTGAATTGTGTGGGATCCGTGGGGTTGGCCATGGGCAGAGCTCGGGGGGGAGATGAACGTCTGCATTTGGAAAGCGAGCTGCCTGGTGGACCTCTTCATCGCCTCCTGCCCCCTGTCAGTTTGTCACATGCAATGAACTCTTCTTGCACATCCCCGGCAAAGCCCAGGGGGCACGCTGCCCTGGTGGGAGCCGTTCTCGCTAGAGGTTGTACAAGTTTAATATTTTAACTGAAGGAACAATGAGGTACTTACACGGCAGACAACAACTAAATTCTTCTACTCTCCCCTTTCTGTAATAGTTAGTTTCAGAGTAGCTGTCGCCGTAATCTCTGAAAAAATGTAGAATCTTTCTTACCGAGAGAGTTGCCTGTGTCTGAACCGCGTCTTTTCCTGGAGAAAGATTTTACAGATGAATCTGTCTGTCCTACAGATTCATTCACAGGCTCAGCTCCTGAAGTGAATTGTCTCTCTTCTGTCTCCGCTGTCCTGGATTCACTTTTAACACTAGTATTCTCCTTAAAAAAAACACACAACACAACAACAAAAGAAATAAACCCAAAGATCACTCAATGTTATCTTGTAATAAAACTAATATAAAACCAATAAAACAAAATAAAAGCTATTCTTCTCCACTCCAAAAGGGCATCCAACAGGTGTTGAACACTGCCTAGACAGTTGACATAGTAAGCGTTTTTAACTCAGAATTAAGGTTGCTAAATTGAAACAACCTCTTGCAAAATATCATATTAAGCAAAATATGAGATCAGAAAACTAGAATACACAAAGTTAGGGTACATGTCCCCACAGTCTGAGCTTTGCCCTCAGTTATTAAACTAGCTAGAAGAAATAAGCTAGAAGAAATACAGGCGCGCTCCTTGTTACCAGCACGTGTAATAATGACGACAGATCTAGCTCAAACAACTTCGCAGAGCTGTGTGATGCAGAACCACATGGAAACCACACGTTTCTGGTTGGGAATCTCACCCCACCCCATCCAGTCATTAAGACATTAAGTTATAACGTGTTGCTTGCTTTTTAGAGCCCTCTGCTGCTGCTCTGCATGTGTTTTGCAGGCAGCCATTGGGCAGACTGGTACATTTCCATGATCATGTGGCAAAAATCTGTAGCTTAAAAAAAAAAAAAAAAAAAAAAAGAGAGAGAGAAAAGGGCCAAACAACCAAGTTCTGTTTCTATTTCACTGAGGCAGTACAGGCCCAAAGTTAAGCACCTGGAATTTAGCTTTAGACAGAAAAATTTTCTCAGTATCACCTGTTCTAGAATATTCATCTCCTCTGCAAATATCTTATCCATCAATGACCTAAAGATGAATGACTGCTCAGAGTCTGCAATGTTTCCTTCTGTTAAGAGGAAAAAAGCTTTTGAAAACCATTATGTGTGAGTTTACAGAAGACAAGAGGTCACACTTGGTAATAAGACAGTCTTTCCAAAAATCACGCTCGCCACCTTGAGTCTGTCATTACTCAGTGCTGAGTATATAACCTGCTATGTGTATACATATCAATAGAAACACACGTACATTCCTTGACAAAGTTGTATAATATCATTCAAAAAGACCTGTGCAAATACAGTAATGGAGTACTCCAGGGAGAACTAGTTCCCTCCAACACACCTCCTGCACTTGCTGGACACCCACTTGACTCTTTTTTCCATCTTTGAAATGCGCTGTCTGGATGTACTGCTTCAGTACTATTAACAAGGCCACGTGAAAAACACGTGGCTAGCAGTGCCTTTTGTCTGATGTCTGAACCACAACTCCTTCCCAGGCACAAAAACAAAGGCGGCAGGCAGGCTGTAGGTCACTACCTACACCAGCTAGAATCCAAGTCTCACGAGTGATGATGACCTCTTTATTCCTGGTGACATTTACATAATAATAAATTTCCAGGAAAATTAGTGAGCAGCCTTAATCAAGCAGTGAGAGAAGGGAAGATTTCTCAAGTAAGCGTTCTAAACTGGATATTCCAGCGAACAACTGCTCTAGAAACAATTTTAAATAATGAAATTTGCAGAAAGAAGAGAATAATGAAGAGCAATACCAGGCGGGGGATGTAAAAACCAAATTGCAGTGTTTGATAAAGAAAAAACAAGTAACATGCATATTGGGATAACCATTATCAAGAAACTGTTACTAGCCGACGTGGTGAAAGAAGTCTTGACACTCTAACTAGCAGTTCTGCAAAGGACCTGGGGGTGCTGCAGTGCCCAGTAAGGCTAATGACACCTTGGGCTACACCAGGACGAGCGTGGCCAGCAAACTGGGGAAATTTCATTCCCCCTCACTGGTGAACCTGTACTTCCAATGCTGTGTCCAATTTTAACCCTTACAGCTGCGTGTGTGGAAACTGAAGAGCAGTCACACTGCACAGCACCCCTTTCAGATTCCTTTTTATCACTGTGTTCGTAGAATCTTACACACCAACTCTTCAGTAATCTAATGTAATAGGTAATAATACCATTTTCATCCTAACAGCATCAGCCTAGCCCACACAAGTCTGGTTCCCAAGCTATCCCTTTTTTTTATTGTTTGGTCTTTTAAGCGAACATGTTTCTGACCATGGATTCACCGCACCTGTGGACAGGCCCTCCACTCAGGTCTGATACTTCTGCAGCTTCAGAGTCCGAAACATTGTTTGGCGGAGAATCAAAGCTACCAAAGCTGACAGACGTGAAAGTTTTGCCTTTTCACCTCAGTTACTGAAAAACGCCAAAACTGCTTCATCTCACTCACTACTTACACGACTTACGAGACACTGACTGGACTATACCTATACCCAGCTGGAACCATGATGGGAAGCTGAGGTACTAAAACTAGCAACTCGCATGAACGGGGTTTGCTGGATTCACCTTCCCCAAAGAAAGCAAGCGTTTCAGCCTTCACATAGGTATGCGGCCAAGGAGACTGAACAAAATAGAGGCAAATTCCTCTTGATCAAGCATTACAGACATGTTCTATTTCCACTTTAAGAAGCAAACAAAACATTTCTTAGGAGTAGGAGTGGAATAAAATATGCCCATTAAAGGCCAAAGCCTGTAAAAGTCTAGGACAGAAATTCACTGAGGCTGAGAGGGCAACACTGGATCTGAACTGTTGAATGTACTAACTCTTTTCATGTAAAGAACTGCTCTTTAATTTGCTGTCTTTTAGGAAATCGGGAAAGCAGAATAAAGCAGGTTTCTACTAAACTGTTACTTCTATGAGGAAGACAGTTCAAGGCTCAGTGCTGGTCACAAGAGTAATTAAATGCTGGGAAATACCTGAACGAAACAGAAAACAAAACAGCAAACATCTTTGTGTCACTGTAAAAATGTTCTCTTCATTTCAGAAGAGGATGTACTAGAACAAGTTGAGAACAATTCCAATGCTAACCAGAGGTGCAGAGCAGCTGCCACGCAGAGGAAGCTACAGCAGGGCTGTACAGTCAGGAAAGGCGACTACTGAGGCGGCTGTGATAAGCGATGCGGAAAGTCACAAGTGACATGCAGTAAGCAGCCAGGGATGACAGCTGAATGTCCCTTCTGAGACGGAAATGGGGAAGCATCACATGAAACTACTAACAGCCACGCACAAAAGGAAGCTCTTCGTGCAGGAATAGCCCGTGAGCAAAGTACCAGCTTGGTCAAAAGGTCCCGTAGGCTAAAACCGACAGTTTCAAGGGCTGACTTCAGTCCACAGAGCAGAAACCCAAGATGAAGTACACAGCATCATCGCAAGTCCTCGGGCTGAAAGTAGCTGGAAAGTATAAGCAGGAATGCCCTGCTCTGTTTGCGGGCCTTGTTCTTGCTCTTCCCTACACATCAGATTACAGCTGTTGTTTTGAGACTTGACACTGGGCAAGACAAACCTTTGATCTGACCCAGCAGAGCTGTTCTGATGCTCTTGTACGAACAGTGGAGGAATTTGCTCCCCCTCTGCTCGTATAGAGAGGAACAGAGCGGTCTTCTGTGCACGCCCACTATTCTGTCACAAGCTTGCTCTAAAACACATGGTACCAACAGCCGCTGAAAGCCTGAGTGCTTCCAGACTCAGGGATGAGGAAGAAAACTGTGCTGGAGCCTGATGTGAGGAGTACAGGCACAGAAGCCTCCTCTGGAGAGTTCGGCACCTGCCATGACCGCAGGCTCTGGACAAGCAGGGTGTTAAGTTAACCTTCCCTCTCCTGAGTTTGGGAGGAGGAGACTAGTTAAAGAGTAGTTCTAACAGAAAGAGGGAATCTGTCAAACAAAACGCTGAACAGTCCCTGAATTGCTTTTCAATTGCTCAAAAAATGAGGCCAGTTATTTAACCAGTTACGGTCCAGGACCAACATCAGGATTCTCACAAATATACAAAACCTCCCTCCCAAACAACTACGTGGTTCATGCGCTTAATTCCCCCAGTTCTTGACAAGGAATTTCAGGTCATGGACTCCAAAGGCCTTCAACAAGGGACAACCTGTCATTCTAAAAACGCAGTTCAAAAATTCTCGAAACTGACAACATTTAAAGTGCGGTCAACGCTTAATATATTGAGTGGGCACCAATTAAGGAGTACTGCCGACTCTATGCACTAGCACAGGGATGTGCTCTTCCCTACACAGTACGGAGCAGAACAGTCTAGTCTAGGCTTGAGCTATGCAGAGGCTTGATCAGAATACACAGCCCTTTCTAGAAAGATACCCAAGAGGAAGATGACTAATCTTTATAACGCTGGCTGAAAGCAACAATGGGAGGTTTGCACCAGCTGATGATTTCCGATCTAGAAACTTCAGTGAAGGCGTCAAGCTACCGACAGAACAATAAGACAGTAGCTTCAATGCATACACAAAAATGAGATTTTGAGTGCCTACATGCAAGGTAGGTCTCATGCAGCAGAAACAGATGCAGTCAATCTCCTGAGCTTACTTTGTTTTCAAAACAAAACCAAAAAAAAGCAGAGCATGCATTTGCTGCCTTAACAGAGTAACATCTAGAATGCCCCTCACTCCTCATGAGACTTACAACTTTACATACAGGGAAGACCAGCTCCAGGTAGACTGAAGTACAATTACAACTTGTTGTACACCACAAGGTATAAGCCAATGAAGATGCTTTATACCATTCAAATGTCAAAAGACTATACTTTCCACTGAAAACAGAACTTAATAACTATTTATCAGAAACAATCTAACCGTTTATCTAAATTTAAGCAAAAATCTGCCTCCAGTGGCAATTCTCAAAATACTCTTCTTTGTTGGAGATTAAAAGACGGTATGTTACAACCTAAAAAAGCATCCACTTCATCACCACGAATACACCTGCACTACACATGTTTCCCATGCAAATGAACACCCTAACTTGGCCAACAGGCTGACACATGTCATGCTCATTAACATGGGATACTTTTTCATTCCGTCTTCTTTTTATATCTTGCTTTACCAAGCAAACCCTTCACTGTCCATTAACAGCTTAATTAAAGAAGCCTTCGGTTCTTGAGCAGGCAAGAATATTGAAAAAGCTATCGGTCCAGACCCTAGTATTACTATCAAATATAGTTAGCTCAAGAAAGATGTTGGTTTACCTCCCTTTACCCCTTACCTGCTCTGGACTGAACAATTCTTCCTGAAAAATCATGAGGGAGAACTCAGCTGGGCGGTCATCTGGTTCTTTGCTCCGTTCTTCATCTGCTTCCTGTGTGGTCAGAAGTTCTTGTAGTATTTTAGCAGCAGCAGCAGTTTCTATAGACAGAGTGGGATCGGCAGCACAAAGAATGTCAGAAGGCTGTAATGGAGACAAATTCAGTGTTCGATCTGCTGCCACCAGAAATGACGTGTCTGAAGTTACAGGAGTGAGACGTTCCAGCTGGCTTTCCTCAGTTGAAGAAGGTGTGTAACTATTAACAGGCAGTGCCTGATTTCCATTAAGCTCCAGGATTGAACTCTGGCTCTCTACAGGTGCCACTTCCACTTTTCAGCTTTGCATGATGAATGCACCTCAGCGGCAACCTGAAACATGGCTTCAAGACCGACTTCTGCCTTCTTGTTTTCTTCAGATATATTACATAGCCAGTCAGATGGCATCAGTTCAGCTTCATAAGATGACTGCATTGGAGGATTCTGGAAAAAACAAAATACAGTGAACTTTTGTATAAAAAATTACCATGACAGGATGTGTATTGATTCTGTTTATCCATTTATCCAAAAGCTTGAAAGATTGTCTGTTATTCTCAGTTAAAATAGCAAGTTTAACCAGAAGAAAAAAAAAAAAAAAGCTACTGCTTTGTCTTGGTTTTCATTAACCACCTTACTCTTGGCACACTTCCTTTCTTCTATTCATGGTCTATCCTGGAGAGGAGCTGGTGTATGCCTGCAGATGCATTGTCTGCACACCCTTTGCACCGCAGGTGTTAAATATACCCAAGCATTCAAATCAGAGACTTCTGGTCTTAGTAGGACCTGTGGGGGTACACTAGAACCACCCTCTTCACGTGCCACATATGTAATAGAAAATGAGAGAGAAAATCCACCCGCCTTCAGTTCCTTCTAAAACTCAAGCATTCCTGTTGTGTATAAACCCAGTATAAACCACAACATTTTTAAGCAAAAGAAAAAGGTCCATATGCTGTAAATGTGCATATGGACAACACAACTTGAGGAACTCACCGCTTCTTAACCAATAATATCATTTTCCTCCTCAAGCGACTGTCCATAGG
This sequence comes from Falco cherrug, assembly GCF_023634085.1. NCBI lineage: Eukaryota > Metazoa > Chordata > Aves > Falconiformes > Falconidae > Falco > Falco cherrug. The sequence goes on along the minus strand of NW_026599294.1, from coordinate 247,951 downwards.
CACATCTACACAAGGGGTGCCCCCCAGGGATGCCCCAGTCCCAGGAGGAGTGGGAGTTCAAATACCGATGACAGCAAATACTGTAAAACTGCCCTGCCTGTCACAGCCTCACATCTGGACTCTCCTGTCATGACAGGGTCCCACAGAGGCACAACCCAAAGTCTGCATCAATCTGCGTAAAAACCCGACAGAATTTCAGGTCAGAAACCCTTCTTGTAGAACCTACAGAGACTGCCTTTGCCATCACAGATCAGGTCTGAACACTACTAAAATTTTTCACTGTAATGACATCACAGGACAACAGGACACAATCAGCAATCCAGTGATGATTTTTTTAGTAGAATTCATATATATCGAATAACCTTTAAAACAGAACGAAGACAATGACAGAGTTTTTCCAAAGCATCAAGTCCTACCCAAGTGAAATAATAGATGACATTTTAACAGCCAGTGTCTGTACTGCTACTTCTTCTGGAGGTGACTCAAAGGACACTAGAAGGGTCATTTCTTCTGACAAATACAAGTCATACAACGATGTTGAACAGAAACTCAGGTCTATTTAAAATACAGCCTTCTTTTGGAAGAGATCCAGCATGAAGGATTAGTCCTTAGTGCCTGACTATCCTTAGACCTTCTAGCTGAGGTCATGGTTAATGAAAAGCTACTTCCAGAGACGAGTCAATTAGAAACAGGAAGCTACAGGATCACCTACTAGAAAAGCCGTATCAGATCAAATGCCAGTGAAGGACTTGGTCTCTCCCTGAAGGAGATACCACAAAGAGATGAGATCCCGTCTCCTGGGTGTGTGAAGTCAAGTCCTAGTGTGGATTCGTGTAGATGTGCCAGTTTGTAGATAGCCACAAACTGTGGAGGGTGGGGGGAAACAGAGGGGAAAATAAAACCTGGAATTTGAGAAATTTAGGTTAAGTTAAGCAAAATCTTTTCATTAAAGGCTAAGCCACCTTTATGTTTTTATGAGATAGGTTCAAACATTATTCCTCTCATTTGATTTTTTTTTCAGTTCTATTTTTTAAAAATGTTAACAAGGTGTTTCATTTCTGTTGCATTGCTTGTTTACTGTCGTAAGTAGTCAGGATTTTAATTAAGATCTGGGTTACCAAACCGTCCAGGAATAAGATCATCCCTGCCAAAAACCGACCAACCAACCCACCCATACTGAATCTTTTTCTGCCTCTTCTTAGGGGACCTCAGCTTGAAGCTGTTATAGCACATATTGTCCTCTTGGATGCACTACAGGATCTCGTATGTATTTCCAACAGGAGAAAGGAGCCACACAAAGGTACAATTTAAATCCTTTTAGTTCACCTGGAAAAGATATGACAGACGAGGATGGGGGGGGGGCAGCAATGAAACAAGGAAAACCAATAAAAGATTGAGAAGTCAGGGCTTGAAAGACTAATAGCTTGCTGGTCATGCAAGCTCAAGAGGAAAAATGGTCTGACTTAGCAAAAGTGGTGAAAGAGAAGATGGGCATTTCACTTATAAGATTAGCATAGCGTGAGCAGGAATTAAAGCACAACCACACCTTTTCAGGGACTGCTAGCACTACACAAATCTGGCTTGAGTGCTTGGGCAATCGGAATTCAGACTTGATTTCTTTTTGAAATAACATGGCTGATTATCATTCCTTACTACAAATAGAAAGTTTTTCTTCTTTTTTCTTGCACGTTTATTTCTTCCATTTCCTGTTACCTCTTGCTTCAGTTCCACAAGGAAATACTGACAGCTTAATAACCATGGTAACAGCAATAATCAAACAGCAGGGCTGCTATTAAAAAAAAAAAAAAATAAAAATGAGGTGAGGGCAGGAAAAAAAAAATAATCGCTGAAATCCAACATGTAGCCTGAGTTCACATCTATGATAAAGCAGTGGGGAAGTATTGAGCTAATGGTTGTGAGCTGCCAGCACTGCTGCTGCAGAAGATAGCAGGAGGTCTCTCAAAAGACTCATTCCTACCCAAGGATACCGATTCATCACACTAATCCAAACCCCGCTTAAGAGAACCCTAATGGAAAATGGGTAAGAAGTTGTACCCGAGCTCCCTGTTTTGTAACCAACCGTGATGAGAGTGTAATACAAACCTCTGAAACCCCGATTTCAGAAACCTGGTGAGATACACTATCATCAGCCACCATGTCTGGGTATAACCACCTCTGCCCCCTTGCCATTCCACGCAGTAATTCTCTGCAGCTTTTCCTGGAGAGCAAACTGCAGCCAACCAACCAGTTAGTTACCGGCCTGGTCTGCCCGTGTTCCAGGCAGGGTCACCTAACACTTTCAGCAGCTCAGGTGCGTACTGTACAAGCCCAGCAGCTGGCCTCCAAGACCCAGAAACTCCACCTGTCTTAAATCTCTCCTAAACTTAAAAAGTGATGCTCTCTGCAAGACCCAGTAAGGAACAGCACAAGGTTTAAGCTTCCTTGTCCGAGAGTGCCAGCTTTTCCTTCTGAGACCACAAAGCACCGTCTGGATCCAACAGAAACGGGGCTGGTAACCAGCTTGCTGACTGCTAGTGCGCCGATACGGTTCGCTGTCTTCGGGACTGGCCCGGCAGTTTCGTATAGGCTTTGCCACTCCTATCTAGCAGCGCACAGCGGGACCAAACAGCCTAAAACGCCCCGCAAACCACGCTTCAACAGCATCGCACTGAATTCCTGCAACTGGTGGAAGGTATTGAGTGGAACGATAGGAAATATACCATGCAATAGTTCTATTTTTTGTGAGGAACAATAAAAATGCTTAGTCAGCCAGGGCTGATGAATTTTACCGCTTTTGAGGATTTGTGCAAGTGGTTACTGATGGATGATCAATACGCCAGCCGGGCAGGATGCTCAGTACTGCAGCTTGCCACATCCCCCAGCAGAAGTTTGGGGAAGTATATGCCCCAGAACACACAAAAGGCAAACTGATTATTCCCCACAGCTCAGCAAGAACCGCAGGCAAACTGCTGTCTTCTGTACCACCTGCACAGCCTGTCACCACGTTCCAGGAGAAATGACCTAGGCTATGCTAAGACTCGGAAATCTCTAGAAGTCCCGTTGATCCACGCGGTACGATAGCTGTGTTACCCTGCTCAGAGACAGCCGGTTACTGACCTGGTGGAACTGATACAGGGCACTGCTCGCCTTTGGCCTTCTCACGCAGAGGATCGCCTTCCCGCAGTCTCTGCCCAGATGCTCGGCAGCTTTTTGCTGGGGGTTTCCAGGAAACAAAGCAACCACTAGCAAGTGGCCTAAAGCTCTTCTGACTCCACACACTGCCCACGGACTTGCTTCTCCAAACAACTGAGTTTTACTAGACCCTTTGGACACTGTATATTACCCTTCAATCTAGCCACAACACCACCTCTGACACCTCCTTTGGAATGATTTACTATCCCATTGATCTCGGCCTTCCGAGATAAGCTATTTAATTGTGACTTCCCATCGCTCAGATGGATCCTCGCGTCCTGGATGAAAAAAGCAGCTCACGATCAAAGTGAGAGGACAAAGATGCACTGCGCAAAAAATAAATACTACAATATCGACGGCATGACTGGCTGTTGGCTATTTATAGCCTTACACTAACGTGTTATCTGTTGCAGAATGGCTGTGTGATCATGGCCATGACTCCCTTAAAGATCTTTGTGAAACAAAGTTAGCGTAAGTTAGCTGAAGCAGGCCTTGCAGCTATGCTGAGGCATGCTGATAAGGAAGCTGAGAAAAACACTGACCTTGTGCCTAATGTTGTAAATAACTTTGAGGAATTCGCGTAGACAAGAGAGGAAAAAAAAATATGTAGCTAGCTATCCGCAGAAACCGCAAGTAGGAGGACGTATGAAAATGTAACCCTTTAGAGCTTAGCCAATCAGCAGATGACTAGTAGGCATAATTAACTGGAACTGTATATATGACATAATCGCGCCGTAATAAATCGAAGCTTGCTCTATCACTCATATTGAGTCGGCTGCTTGCTTCCCCTCGCTCGTCAATGTGGCGCCCGAACAGGGACATCCCTCCATCTTGTGCTCCGTCTGAGGGGCGGCATGCAGATCTTTGTGAAGACCCTGACTGGCAAGACCATCACCCTTGAGGTCGAGCCCAGTGACACCATTGAGAATGTGAAGGCCAAGATCCAGGACAAGGAAGGCATTCCCCCCGACCAGCAGCGGCTGATCTTTGCTGGCAAGCAGCTGGAGTTATCCAGGCCATAACCCGCCCATCTTGGATAAGCTTATTTTTTAAAAAAACTCATGAATAAAAGACAAAGGTTGATATTTGCAAGATAGGAAACTGGATGATCAAGCTTGGGTAGGTCAACCCTTTTTCAACACACATAAGCATAACTTGCTTTGCTTGTCCTCTGTGAGGGGGGAAAAAAGTATATGTGTTACGCTGTAATAGAAAAGGAAGCCCTTGCATTCTTACTAAAGATCTTCTGATATCTGATAAGCCAGGCCCTCCAAATAAGGTGCAGTTTCCACTAGAATTACATAACGCATTTACAGGAAGTACTGGAGTTATCTTTAATAAGAGATCTCTGAGGCGGGGCCCATTCCACAAAGTCACCTTAGTTTTTCTCGTTCAACAAATGAAACTCAGGACTGCAGGAAGCTGTCCGGGACAAAGAAGTGGAGCTGCTTCTCAGTATTTTCATAATATTAAAGAATCTCTTTTTGTCCAGGCAAGAGCATTCTTCCAATACAAATGCAGGCTCATTAACTAAAAGTGATTCTGGTGAAGTCAAGCAAAAAAACACTCCGCTGATGAGGACACCCACTATGCTGCTACCCTGAAACCTAACCTGAATTACAAAACTACCCGTTTAACATTCAGTGGTTCTTTGAAATAGGTATTTGTAAACCACATCACTTTCACTTTATCAAGCAGATCAATTTTCAAATTTATATCCTTAATTTCACAAGTGTATAAACCTGCAGCTCATTCATACAGTCTCCTTCGCTTTCACCTCCTTTCAGTAGGCTACGCTCACCTGGAGAAAGCTGTCGTGGGTGCACGCTGAAGCAGTAGGACCAGCACAGCCAGCCAGAGGATCTGTGTGGGCTGCTGCTGAACAGCTCTGGTGTGGCTGCAAGAATTCAAACACAGCTATCAGACTGCCGGAACTTGTGTCTGGTGTGCAGTTCTATTGCTTACTTCGATTAAACATTTCAATAATCACACAGTAAGCGAAATTCCAGAAATTTATTGTTACCTCCCAAGTCATTTTAAGACCAATTTCTTAATCTTAAAAATACTTATTTTAAGATATGTATAGATATATTAAAAATATATATTGTAAAATTGATAAAACACACACATACATGCAGAAACTTCATCATCAGTCTTTTCTGTCTTAATATCACCTCCCTGATTTGGCTGCTTGAGTTTCTTGTCACAATACACCACAAAGTGCATTCACATAGCTGAGCCTAGGTGTTCATACACACATACACACTTGTGACCATGTGAATTTTAAGACTTACAAAGAAAATGAATTATCTTAACCCAGAGTGTGTCATTCCGAAGAATATCATGACTACTCCTGAACTACCACTCACCAGAAAGGTTTTCATATGTAAATGAACCCTACAGGCACAGATGTATGCCAAAGGCGCGATTGGACTTGCACTGTCAGGTGGCACCAATAACTAACATGTCTCACATGGTCTCCATGACTGATTTTTCATTATTAGACACTCTCAGATAATGAAGCTTCAACGCATTTCTTTCACCCGATTCTACTACTGTCAAAGGTTTTGCAGATAGCCGAAAGTAAACAGAACTAAATCCTTACAATAATTATGGTCTAAGGCTAGTGGGGAAAAAGAGACTTAGACGAGCATATTTTATTTTACTGACTTTTCAATAAGAATCATAATGAAAAACCAAGGAATTTTTTTGTCACGGAAGTTAACAAACAAGTTTGAATACACATAAAAAGAAATCTTTTCAGAAAGTTCTACTTTGATTTCATTTAATGGGACTTCAAAAGTGAAATGAAGAGTCAAGAATAAGATTGAACATACATTCTTCAGTTCTCTCACTTATTAAATACGTATCTTAAGGTTAACTATCACTTTCCAAACAAACTAATCTTGCTGCTGTGCTCTCATGATGAAGGAAACCAGACTTTTTCATGTGGACATCTGAAGAAACACGCTTTCAGCATTCTGTATGTTATAATATACAGAAGAAAGGATAGCGGAGAGATTAAGAGATACACAGGCACAGAAGTAAAACCGCTGAGACAGTCCTAGAGTGACAGTGAAAATTAAAAGATTTATCATACTCCAGTGAAATGTCACTTACACTCTCAGAAACGCTAATTAATTCACTGGAGGTTTCAAACGCCTCAGATTCCCTAAGTTTCTGCATTTTAGTTTTGATTACACCTTGCAAAATTTGGTATGTTTTCACCGCATTCTCACACCCACCTCCCACCCCAGAAGATTCTACCTGAGCAACATAGCCAAGTTATCCTTTAAACTTAAAGCAACGAGCGTCACCCAGCGAGAGAGATCTCCATATTCATGTCTAAATCTACGCTGGTCTCCCTCAGCTCCCCTACAGGCAGTACTTCAAAACAGGCACTTCCAGGACACCAGGAATCTTACCCCAAGACAAACTCTAAACCGAGCAACGTGAATCGCACCCGAGACACCCCTTTCCTTCCCTTGACTACGGAAGAGGGCTGGGGCCTTAGCTGAGACAGAGACAACTACAATTCATCATGATGAGTTTCAGCCTATGCTCTGTAACCATAGAAACGCAAAGCGGGGACCACCTCCCACCTCCCACCTTAATGAAGCAAGTATTCTGGATGAGGCTTGGAGCAACCTGAACTAATAGAAGGTGTCCCTGCCCACGGCAGGGGGGTGGGAACTTGCTGATCTTTAAGGTCCCTTCCAACCCAAACCATTCTGTGATTCTCAGGACACCTGCTCCTGGGAGAAGACTTAATAGTTAGCAGCTGGTAAGGCAGGCTCCACACTCTGGCCACCACAGTAATCTCTGCATAAGGGGCACAAGGCAAGGAGCACGTGGCAGAAGTTGCCTGTCTCTTAAACATTTAAGTGTGTCTACAAGAAATGCCCAGCTCCTCAGAACCCTTCCTTGACAAAAATGACGTTATGGAAACTAGCGATTATTGCCTGAAATGTTCTCAGCAGAGGTCTCAGAAGAGATGCACAAAAGATGTAATGATTTCACTGTGTAGGATTTCTAAACAGGGACAGATAGCTGTCTTTGTGAAGGTGCGGCTGCCAAAGGAGGAGCAGGCAGAAGGAAAGAATAATAACTGAGCTTTAGTTTGTTCAAGGAAAGGGTCACTGTTCTGAATTTCAGAAGTTTTAGGGAAATTAAACAAACACACCACAAAACAACAACAAACAGACCACCACTCCCCAGAAAATAACCTATCATGTGATTTTTCCAATTCAAGGTAAGGGCAAGGAAAAGAACAGTAATTTGCTTCAACTCCTCTTCTGAAGAATAAAAACACTGAAGTGAGACTGATTTATTTTGTAATCAAGTGATTAAGTGAGACTGACAATTGTGGCAGAAATAATTTCGAAAAAAGAAAGGAGCCAAGACTTTTGTACTTTCTAGTCTTCAGTGCATAAAAAAATACAACATAAAGAAGCTAAGCAAGAAAAAAAATTTAGATACAAAAACAGTACGAGCAGAATGAAATATTCTACACCAGGAGTCCTCAAACTACGACCCGTGGGCCAGATATGGCCCCCCAGGGTCCTCAATCCGCCCCCCCGTATTTACAGAACCCCCACACCACCACCACCCTGCCGGGGGTGGGAGGGGGAAACCAAGCAGCCGCAGATGACTTCCGGCCACCTAATCCGCGCGCCGGCCCCCTGTTTAGAAAGTTTGAGGACCCCTGTTCTACACAATACGTTTGACTGATCTTTAAGGTTTAAAACCTTAACCTGGAAAAACATGAGACCAAGGCCTAGGATACTACTTCTTAACAAGGTCTCAGTGCTTTAATATCATTGTCCAAGTTTTGCTTAATTGAAAAAACAAAAATGAAAGTTAGCCTCACACCGACTAGTTTTGGACAAATGTCTTTCTCCTCGCCCTTTCACCTCAACAGAAAGGCTATCCAGAAAATCACCAGGGGACACGCAAAATCTGGAGGAAGGACACGAATAGCAAACAGAAACTCCTTTTGCTTTAAAGGTCCATCTTCCTTTTAGACTTGACACTTTCTAATTCTCACTTGAGATATACACATGGCAGAGTATTATAGAAAAATATTTGAAAGTCTCACTTTAAAATCTCTTTTTGAAAAGCAAATGCAGAAATTTTTTTCCATACCTGTTGGATAGCAGGTTTGTGAGTACGGCACTGAAGATGCAGAGCTGCTACAATTTGCAATGGATGCGGCAACGCTTTGAGTCCCTTGCTGAAGTGGCGGAAGAGAAGCCACAGGCTGGAGTGTGTACGTGGCTCCCGTTGGAAGCGTCTGGAGTACCGGAAAGGCAGCCCCTTTATCTGGAAAAGCTGGGGAAGCCCCTTGCCCTGGCAGCAACCCAAGTGGTCCCTGCTGGATCCAAGTGGAAGGGACTGGAGTCGGACCTAATCTTTGTGCTGGTGAAGTGCTGGGGGCTCGGCACGAGGTTGCCGTGTAGGAGTAAGGAGGGAAAACACCTTGACCGTAAAGTTGATGAAACTGTCCTACAGTCAGCAGTCCTGCAGTGGGTACAAAATAAAGCGAAACAAGTGTTAAGGAAAGGAGTTTTCACAGGCAAAGAAAGGCAATATGAGGAGCCAAGGCTCTACAACATGATTTGGGAAGACTGCCTTTGCTCCAGCATAGTTAACCCAGAAAGGAGACTGTACTCTTAGACCCGAGCATGCAGTAACTGCTGTGCGGCACACGAGTGAAGCGCCAACACAGGTGTCTGCGTAGCATTCAACCTCCTTAAACTGGCAGTAACGAGTTACCCATATTTAGAAATGGGCCATACATCGGAAAGTGTAGTAACTTACTAAACCAAACAAAAGCAATTTTGAAAGTACTGTGTGTTAAATCAGACAATACATTTTAAAAAAGGGACATCATAAAGCAAGATTTGACCAAACTCCACTACTGACAGCTCACAAACAGCTAAGGGAAGGGCAATGTCAAAATCCTCCAAAGGACTTTGCAAGTACTTTATGACAAGTCATTTATTTGGTCAAGAAAAAAAATTCAAAGCCAGTTTTTCCTCAGTCAGCTCAACTAGTTCAGTGCAGACTAAAATATCCCAGACTTTGCCATTTTGTTATTTCCTAGATAGTCCTTTTATTCTTCTCTATTATTTTACAGTTTCCTCTCTCAGACAGTTACTGTTTCATGAAATGGTATTTGCTTTTATACCATGACAGCCCAATTTCTGTTTCGGTGGCTTTCTTGAAACACTGACAGTAACACCCCGAACGCCTGCGCTCATTGATTTCTCTAAGAACTACTGCATTTGTGACTCCCCTGCAGGATTGCATTTAGCCATGAGAATTACAAGTTTCAGGATGGTTCACATCAATAGGGTTGATCTAGAAGCCAGGCTTTCTCAGACCTGTAGTTTCCAATTCTCACTCAAAAGGTTTTTTAAAAAAAAATAGCCTCACATTTACCTCTGGCACTCCTCTGACGGACGCTAATTCAAGAAATCAGTAACATACAGTCATTATTCTGCAAGTTCACATTTAACCATTAAGAATCACTAAATAAATACCAGCTGACCCTGAAGATTTGCTAAGACTTAACGTATAGGACCGTTTATTTCCTGTTCAGTACTTTCACCATTTATAAACAGAGAAGGAACAGGGGTATGAAAATCCTTTTGTTTATATTTTACCTTTGGATAGGGACATGAAGATTATCTAGTTCTAACACATACACAAGACACCACAGGATGCCAAGTTACCCACCTCCCGTTGCTGTCCAGGAATTGTTCCTGAATGTTTAACACAGCGTTACACGCTGCAAGACACTGGGAACAGACTGACGCTTTGCAAACACAAGTATCTCTTATCTATCAAATTACCTCACATTTACAGCAAAGTCATGCCGCTGAATAGTCAGTACAGAGCGCAACAGTGCATTGTCAGCCTGTCAGAACTTGACTGCATAGAAACCCCAACGTTTTCCTTGTTCTGTCTTTCTAGAAAATGAGACTCCTAGAGCAAAAACTCTGAAACTGCAGCCATCAAAACAGAGGACAAAAAATGAACAGGTCATCTCTTTCTAATAATTTCCTTTACCAGTGGTCTGCATTACATCAGACAAACCACATGTCATTGAAGTCTGCAATGACTCATCTTAGCGTTAACAACGTTCACATCAAATCATTAATTTAAATGCTTCCTAGCCTCCCTACTGAAATAAGTTCCATCCCTTCTCCGATGCTTCATTTTGTTTTCTTGGTATTGCACGTGCAGTTCCACACACATCACGGAAAACACCACTTGAATTAGATGACAGTTCCTACCCTGACACAGTAACCACGAGCATGGTGATACCCTACTCTGCTCTAAATGCCAGCCGGTGCTGCAGAGAGCAGTACCGTCAACTGCTTCTCCCCTTCCCCTGGTCGCACAGTCCTGCCGCTCCTCCTACACCGCGCCTTACAGCTCTGCACCCACGGGGTGCATCACCCGGGTCCAGGAGCCAGCCACAAAAAGGCTGTTGAAGTCTTCTCCGATCGTTGCGCTGAACCAACATGTTGCTGTATCAGCTGCAAGGAAGATGACAGTTAACACGCCACCAAAGGAATGGGAAGCAGGAGTGCTCTTCTGGCAGCAGCCCACAGTTAGAGCAGCCCAAGAGCACTGCAAAGCAAGATATTCACAGCTGCCTTACACAGCGCCAGCTACAAAGCTTTCGGGCCGATACAAAACGTGTGGAATAATCCTGAGGGCTCAGACTTGTCTTGGGAAAACTCAGATCCTCTCAAAGAGCGTTAGAAAGAAAGAAAACACGTTCTAGGGCTTTTCAGCAGTATTATTTTCTAATTAGCTCTCACCTACTCATGCAATCCGTTTTAAAAACTGCATAGCTTGTGAATTCTTTTTCAGGAGACAACCGACAAAAATCTTACTACCAGGTCTTGCCTCCTTTGCACAAAACTAACACAATGCTCTAATTATCACTTCACATGACTCACTGTTTCGCACACAATTAATGACAGCTTATTAAGCACCCCTACTGATGGGCATCCTTACCGACGGGCAAGAAGCGGTAACGTTCATCTGGTAGAGCTGTGCCAGCTCCACAGAGATCGGGCAAGGGTGTTCTTAGTGTAGCACGCAATGGAGACTGTACTATAGTCTACAGGCAGCCTGAAATACATGTGAACCATGCTACTCATGCTTACTGGCAGCAGATCTACCTGCATAAACAACGACAGCTTCCCTACACCGGCAAGGACAGGTACCCTTCTCCCTCAGGGGAGTGCTGATTTCCAAATCCCATGCCACCCAGCGCTTCTCAAAAACCCACCAAGGCCCCACACGGCCCACTCCGACTCACCAGGCCTGTTGGCATTGCTGAGCGTCGAGGGCGGAAGCAGCGGTTGCCCGGCCAGTGGCGTGCCAAGCAAGCGCTGGAAGCGGTTGGGTGGGCGGCTGGTCACATCCAGGCCCGCTGCCATCTTCGCCTTGTTGCCTTTCGTCAGGCGCTTCAGGTGGACGAGGAGGTCGTGGCGGTCGCGGCGAAAGTGGGGGCTGCGGAAGCGATGCAGGGGCCCGGTGCCGTTGCCACCGTTGCCTTGTCCACCCTCTGGGCCCGGCCCCAGCACACCGCTCCCCGGCAACACCCCCACCTTGCGGAAGCCATAGAGACTGAGCTGTCGCATGAAGCTGCTGAAGTTCGTGGTCTTGAAGAAACCGGCGGCTGCCGCTGCCCCACGGCCACCCGGCTGCGCGGCGACGGCCGGCCCGGCGCCCAGCAGCTCGCACTCACAGCGCGGCCGGTTGATGACCAGCCCCCGGCCGGAGGCGCCCCAGCGAACGGAGCGGCAGCGCGGGCTGTTGACCAGCCGCCGCAGCCTGGCGGGGAAGGTGTCGGCACTGACGGGGACGGGCTGCTGCGACGCGTCCGTGTCGGTAGGTGGCGCCAACGCCGCGCTCAACCGCCGCCCCGCTCCTCCGCTTCCCCCGCCACGCGCCGAACGGCACGTGCCCCGCCTGCGAGGCGCCGCCCGCCGCGCGCGGCCCCCGGCCCTCAGCCCCGCCGCGGCGCTGGTCCGCGCAGCGCCCCGGTCCCTCGGCACGGCACGGCCGCAGCCCGGCCGCCCCTCAGCTCGCCGGTGCCCTCAGCCCCGCCGCCCCCCTCAGCCCCGCCATCCCCCTCAGCTCCCGCCGTCCATTCAGCTCCCCAAGTCCCCTCAGCCGGGCCACGTCCCTCAGCCATCCCCCTCCGCCCCGCCGGTCCCCTCGGCCACCCCCTCCGCCCCGCCGGTCCCCTCACCCCGCCGGCCCCTCAGCTCCGCTGCCACCAGCATCTCCCCTAGCTTCCGTGAGCGACCGGGCGGCTGAGGCCCGGGGCCGAAAGTTGCCGCTCGGGGCGGCCCCGCCGCCAGCCCGGAGCCGTCCCGGCGGCAGCCTGGAGGTCCTCGAACCACGGCGCGGGCGGGCGCCGGGCCGTGGAAAGCGGCTGCAGGCGGGGCAGAGCGGGGAGCACGCGTTCCGCAGCCCCGCGCCCCGCCATGGCTGCCCGCCGCACCGGGACCGCGCGCGGGAAAGGGGGCGGGGCCGCAGGGCCACGTGACACCTCGCATCCCAGGGAGGGGCGGGGCGGGGGCGGGTTCTGCTGAGCAGCCGGACCTGCCCGGGCCGCTGCGCTGTCGCGGGGTGCGGGCGGCGGGGACGGAGGGGACGGACGGGGGCGCGGGTGGCGGGGACGGAGGGGTCGGGGGGGACAGAGGGGGACGCGGGCAGCGGGGGGCTGGGGAGCTGCTCCATGTGCCGGGGGTGCACCGGGCTGGTGCTTACCCCGCCGGGAGGAATGCTGCCGGCAGAGCAGGTGTTGCAAAGTGTCGGCTTAAAAACCACTGGCAGTTCACAAAAGGAAAAGCAAATTTATGAGGAGCGCAGAGGAACGCGGAACAAATCGGGAATTGTGTCACATTTGCCCTAAACCCCCCCAGACCTGTGCAGCTCTGATCCCCACGCCAGAACAGATCAGGTGGGGTTAAAATGGGGCAGAGAAAATCAGCAGCGAGGGTAAGAGCTAGCTTCAGCGGAAGGAAATACTGAAGAAGGAATCTTCAGAGGGGCGGTTATTGTATAAAAACATAGGTAGTAAAGTTGTAGTTAGTGTAAAGGAGGCAAGCACGACTACTGGAGGTTTTCAAATAGGAGAAATCAAATCAGGTACTTAATCACAGGGAAACCGGGGAACTAATTGCCACAGGATGTTTTGGGTACCACAATGTTACTTGGCTAAGGGAGGGTGTGGGGGTGTGCGTGTGTGTGAAGAAAAGAGAGAGGAAAAAAGAAAAAGAACAAGATTAGCTATATTCACAAAGGCCAGAACTCTTAAGCGGCACCTTTGTCACTGCGAGTGCTTGCACTGAGCGCTGGCACAGCTCTGAGGCGGTGCCTGAGCTGCACTGGTGCAGATCTGCCCTCTCCTCAGCCTTGTGCTGCCAGCTGTGACTGCAGGCAGACTGCAGGAACCAGCAGAACCATCCTTACCGCTGCAGAACAGGAATCTGCTACGAACCAACAGGCAAAGAAGAGCAGGGAGCCGGGGAAGGAAGAGTGCGGTGATCTCTCTCTCTGCTTGCATCTTGCCCACAGGTCACCAGCAGTGGCGGAAGAAAATGACATTCCTCTCTCTTGGCTGCCCTCAAAGCAAGACAGTAGCGAGAAGACTGAGCACCTGTGTGTTTCGTGACCTCAAGTACATTATCTTGGAGTTGTCGTAAAATTTCTTAGCAAGAAGGTACAAACCCAAACCTCTTCTTTACCTAAAGTCGTCCTTATTGCTTTGGTTTACAGCACAGCCCCTAACCACCAAGGCAAGTAAAAGCGCAGTAAGTTCCAGAAAGGGGGCAAAATTGAATAAACTGATGGGAAACCGTTCCTATTTTTAAACTGAAAGTAATACCCCTCTGCTCTTCCGCATAGCTGAAGTGAGGAAAATGGTGTTTGGGCGGGGTGGCTAACAGAGTTTCACACTTCAAATTAAACCAGAAGCAGAAATTTTGTCAATGTTGTCATCAAAGCTAAATCCAGCACCACAGAAGGATGTTGCTTTACCCAAGGAATTAACGGCCTGCGATTCTAGTAACCTCATGCTGTCGTCTTCCCAAGAGGCTTTGCATTTTTTTTCCCCTCGGTAATAATTTATTAAGAATTATGTTGCTCAGTGTAAACAGCTAAAACTTAAGTAAAGCATACTGAATGCAAATCTGAAAAATCCAGAAAAATGTCCACTTCACAAAAAATTCTTCTCGGCATTCCTGAGGTTGTCTTTTGCATTTCTTCAGTGAAATGAATCTGGGTTTCTCTCCCCCTGTGCAGCGAGAGTGCCAGAAGACCATGACTACCTGATGGTGGGACAGGTGAGGTTTTTAGTGTATCATCCGTAACTCAGGGCAGAGCCAGCAATACGTAGTCCATAACTGAAATGCAGAGCATGATTCCCTAGAACTAACACACAGAAACAGCGGTCCCTTTGGTACCACTGGCCATTCTTGACTTCAGCCACAAGAGCGGATTCATTTGCCACTTCATGGTCAGTGGGTTAAATTTGGTCCTGAGGACTTTAATCGTTACTTTGCTGTCAAAGATTGTTATTAGCCAAAGGTGATGGGAGCTGCAAGAATAAATAGCTTATTACTAATTTGTGTTATGGACTCAGTGCTTTCCTTCTTTTTCACCCATGTGAACTCAAATTGCTGTTAGCCCGCACGCCCCTATTTGCCATGTACCATGGCAGTTACTCCCTGGTGTCTGCCTCTCTCACAGCTGTGCCTTTCTCTGCAGCTAGCTTTCTTCCTCCTTCCCTGCTGCGGGACACCAGAGATGTCCCTATTTTACACACGAGAAGGTGGGCCTTTGCCAGAAATTCATAATCCTCTTCTCCTGCCAGTGCTTAATCTCCATTCCAACCTTTTGTAATAACCTCCTAGTTTTCTGTGTTTCCCTTGCTTATACATATATATATATAGTAAAAACCCCTACCAACTGAACGATGTAAATTACACATTTTGCAAACTGATTCTGCAGAGCTGAACAAAAATGTTATCGTTAGCTTGTCTACTGTATGTCAGGGCAAGGACAGCTGCATTTCCATGCGGTGTGCTGACCCTGACTACCATCCAAGGACATACTACTGTTAGTAAAGGCAGCACTTAATCCCTGGAAGGTCTTACCAGGTTAAGTGGAGGAATTTTCATCACCTGGAAAATTTAAATCAATGTGTGCTTTTGTTCAGCTACCAGTTAGTTGAGGAAGTGACCAGTTTACGTTATCAAGCCTGTAATTTGAAGAAGGCCAGACACGCTACGTACAGTCACCCTTCCTGGGCTGAAAAAGTCCACCTCTAAATGCATAAGAGGAATGTACATATATACTATAAAGCTGGAAAATAACTGTTCTTACCATGATTATATGCTTGTTAGATCTGTGAGTGGTAAGAAGTGTTGCTGTAATTAGTTTCAGTTTTGTTAGGAAGGTAACAAAGAACAGTTGAAAAACATTCCCTAGAGAATTAACATTTTGGAAGAAAAGTGATTTTTCTTACATTTTTTTTTCTAGTTAAAGAAATAATTAGCTAGTGCAGAAGGATGGATATTATTTTCTTATTGATGTATAGCAGTACAAATCTTTGAGCTCCAGACCTCTTGTAACACAGCTAAGGCAGAGTCTCCTACTACTACATTTTAATTTGTTCTGAATCAACATAAGTAAACATTGAATATTTCTATCCATGTCATCTTAATTAGGAAGGAAAGAAGGACCTAGATGCTTTGCTAATAAGTCAGATAAGGCGAAACTCAAAACTGTTTTCAGATTTGACAAATTTTGACAAATAATCTCTATTTTTAATTATGGATGGGATTAGGTCTGGAAGCACGAGCATAGTACAAGACAACCAACTTTCCTACTCAGCTGACTCATCTGAAACTATGGAACATGACAATTTTAGAACGGGAGCCTAAGAACATATCATCAGCCCATTTTTCTCAGTTCTGTTTTAAGTGATCTTTGAAAAGCATAGTTAACTTCTGTTTCATGTGTTAATACCACATTAAATTGCCTTATTGCTTTGTGACGTAGAGAAACTTTGGTGTTGACTTCTCTGATTTATTTCAATTTTTTTTTTCTTGTAAGCTTGAAAAAAGGATATTCCACTGAAGTAATTTGATTGCAAGCAGTTTCAGTAATTGAATCCCTAGATAGATGTCTTTATGCTGGGAGGTTTTGTTCCACTATTAATGGATTTTTAATTCTGAAACAGTTTAATTTAAAACTGTTGCCATAAAACATGTTAGAATTCTCTATTTTTGTGGCAGGATTTTTTTTTTCTTTTAATTTTTTTCTTTCAAAAAAACCCCCCTTTTTAAAAGCTGAGGTTTAAGATGATATTTTTACACTAAGAAATACTGTAAAATGTGTTCTGAGACATTAGAAAGATTTCTACAGGATAGACCTGTTAAGACTATCATGCTGTCAGTCTGTTGCAGTGTTCGCCAGTACTAAAATGACTGCATTTAAATAATATTACAAGTAACTGAGGTGTTTTTTCAGTGGGAAGAAAAATCCTTTGTGACCAAAATGTAAACCAAAGACCTATCTTCCACAAAGTTCAGAAGTCTGTGGCTATCCAACTGCACAGCAGTCCTGTCATCAGAGCAGCTTACCTAAACTCAGCACCTGTTAAAGGGGGATGATGAACTTCTGCCCCTTGCTTCCTTTAATTGCACCCTCTATAAAACCGGTTTCATTTCACTCCCTGCTGTTCCCTGGTGTGGGGTCAGCAGGATGCAGACAGCACCCTTCTGTGCTGTGAATTGGGGTCTGGTGGGTGAGCAGTCTGCGGGGGGGCGGGCAGGAAGGGTACCGAGGTGACACCCCCCAAGCCCAGGGCACACTCGCTCCAAGGACAGGCAGCCCCCCTAAGTCAGCATTTGAGAACCAGAACAGAAGATGCTGGTGAGGGCTCCCAGCATAGGGCTCTACTCCATTGTCTGTGGAGGAAAGAGGTTTATGACTTTGATGTTTATCAAGATGAGTGCTCTATAAATTCATGCTCCCAAAAATTCATGCACCACTATCATGATTTTTGGGTGCAGAGCGCAGGAATTTAGTCGGTGGTCCTAATCCACCCAGCTAATGCATCTTAATAAAGTACTATCTGTCAGCTGAGCTACAGCAGCAACGGGTGTGTTCTGGTCAGCCTGAGTTGCAAAGCAGTTTGGCTAGATAAGCATCTTCTGATACAAAAAGTTTTAAGGGTAGGACAAGCCTTACATGACTGTCTCTTGTAATTATCCATTCACACAGATCTTCTTTTTTGACATACTTTGGCAAAATTTTGAAGTGTTCCCAAGATGTAGGACGAGTGGCTGGATCGTAAGAGCATAGATATTTCAGATCCAGGTGGGTAAATATCTGAACTACCTCAGGCAAGATAAACCCAAAGTTTTGTTCCTCACAAATCAATCACAGAAATGAAAAATTATCGTTATTGTAATATGACTACATGTAAAATGGCAAACAAAATATGACAATAGGGAAGTCAGTGGCTTTGTTACATGCTCATATAATCTGGTCCTTAAAAGCTATCTCCTGGCTACATCATTGTTGCAGTGAAATTCATTGCTCTCTTTACACATCTTTGAAACTCTCATGTATCAATGGCTATGAGATCAGAGTATGATCATCTTCAAGGAAGAGTTGGTAGCCCACTCTTCGCCAAGGTTGTAGAATGACCGAATCAGGACTTCTATACTCGTATTGTCAGGAATTTTGTCTGATTTTGTATTTGGGGGAGTAGGGGGTCGTGGCTGGTTTGGTGGTTGTTTTTTTTAAAGAGGTCATCCCTAGAGGATTCTTAGCTCTTCCTAAAGTTAATTTCCTCTGAAATCAATCCAAGTTAAAGGCATTCACCATCACGCAGAATGTGTTCTTAAGTTCCTATATTCAGTTAATCCTGTGATCATGCTCAAGAAGGTCCTCCACTGAAGTCAGGGCAGGTACAACAAAATGAGAATTCTGGATTTGGCTTCATTGTCCAAATTCACAGTGTCTGGGAGATGAATAAGCCAGACTGATACTTACAACGATGCATAGCCATTCTCAAACAGTTTAGCATAATACGTTATTCCAAAACCTTTTAAACATGCCAGCATTTGGACATTTATATGGTTTTTAACAAAGAACTCTCTAAATGCATTTAAAACCATTTTAAGCCTTGTATCACTAAAAAGAAGACCGGAAAAATTAAGTTGCTGTGGCTTTGCATTAGTGGCCATGACAGCATACATTCAGTTCTGACATTTACTGTTATTCCCATGACACCCATAAATATTGCAGACAGCTAGCTGGCTGATCACACATTGCTTGGCTTAGCTGCTTCTATAATTTAGGGGGGATTAAGTTAGCATTTGGAAACTAGAAACTTTTTTACATTTCATATTTATTACTTTGCAATCTTCAAAAGGAAAATCACCCCCCCACCATGTCCCGATCCATCCAGTGAAAAGTTCTTCAAAGACTAATAATTCCTATTGTTGTTAGTCAGTTCTCTAATATTACAGATTAATGTGGAATATCTTTTTCTGACTCCTGTTTGTGGCCTTGCCCATATGATTTCCTTCACAATATTTTGGGATGTATCATTTAATCATTCAAGGTCATCACAGACATTTTGCCTCCTGCAGCAGTGAATCCCACAGTTTACTTACACATGTTAAATATATTTCCCAATAATTGTAAAACACACCGCTTCTTTCCTTTTCTTTCTCTCCATTCACACTGCTAAATATTACAGTAAAAGCTTGTTTTTCCTGCTGCCTGCTACCATTTCAGCTAGTCCCTTTGTCTTAAAATCTTTGTTTTAGCAAATAATTTCAAATACAACAGTAGCATTGAAGAATATAAAGATGCCATATGTTTGATTTTCCGCTGCTCATTTAAAAAATACATTATCTGTATTGTTAACTTCTGGTGGAGGGGGGGCAGAAATTGATATTGCTATTTATGTTTGCTCCTATGAAGAGGTTCTGCCTACTCAGAGCACAGTAATTGTGCTCAGTAATTGAAGTATGGGATTATTTCAGGCTAATGTGTGTTTATTTACTTCAAGTTAAATTTCATCACTGCTACTTCTATTTCCCTCTGAAATATTTCTTAATCCTCCATAATTTTACACCATCTCTGCTGAAGCACTCTTCTCCAATAGTATTACTGACTGCACTGTTTCTGTCTTCTTCCTTTCGCACATCAAATGTCTGGGACTTTTTGGTTTTGTATTAGAAGTTTAATTTGTATCTAATGCAGATTTGGACCATTATATAAGATACTGAGCCAGAGTCGTGTGGCTTTTGTGATGAGCAGTCCTGTCTCACCAACCTGCAGGTTCTAGGAGTTGACAAGCATATTGATACGGGCTTGACTGCTGGTTTTCCAGAAGGCTTTTGGCAAGGTCCTTCACCAAAGGCTCTTACGGAAATTCAGACATTATAAGGAGGAAGGCAGCTGCATGGTTAAATAACTGGGTAAAAGACAGGGAACAGAAGAGAAGGGTAAACGTTCAATAAGTGGTCAGAAGGCTGTTTTTCGCCTTCACGAGCAACTTAGGAGTAGGTATCAACGACAGATGAGGTATCAGTCTTTACAAATAGTATGAAGTTATTCAGGATGCAGCAACTGTCAAGGACTGAAGAAGCTGCTAACAAAACTGAGTAACTGTTTAGATGTATTTTGCACCCAGTTATTAAATGTGTTGCTTTATTTGCCTCATCTCATAAAGACAGAGTGGGAAAAAGCTCATAGAAGAACAGCAAAGATCACGGGTATGGAGTATCTTCCATGTGAAGGAAGACTGTGCAGACCAGGACTCTTCAGCCCAGAAAAGCTCCAATATGTGACAGAGGCATATAAAACCATAAATAGCCAGAGAAGTTTATTGTTTATTTTCTTTCCCTGTGGGACAATTAGGGTTCAGCCAATGAAGCTCGCAGGAGGCAAGTTCACACTGAACAAAACAGGGTGAATCTTTATACAATATGTAGTTAAACTGGTGGAAAGCCTTGCTGTAGGATGCTATGAATGATAGCATTTACACGATCTCAAGAGGACACTGTGTAAAAGCCTGGACAGGAAATTCTGTTGAGCTATTAAATGCAAAGATTTTCCTGAATCCCTCTGGAGAGGTCCATAAGCTGCACATTCTTGGAAGAGTGCATACCAGGAGGTGTCACTGGAGGCTTTGCATCCCCAGGCACCTGCTGGTGGCCACGACTGGCGACAGGACACAGGGTTAGACACGGTGCAGCCATTTCTTATGGTCTGCTCCCCTCAGGACACTTGGAACAGCTTCTCTTCTTAAGCGACAGCAGATGTTGTGCCTAACTGATGATATCCCAGTCAGCAAAGTTACAAAAAGACCCGTCAGCTGTATATTGAGGCCAAGAAAGTTCAGGCTGAGACACAGGTTTTAAACACGTAAGGTCATTTCTGTTTATAAGCCTTAGTCCAGCCGCAGCACGCTCCTGCTCACTGAAAGCTTTGGCAGCAGCTAAGATTTCCCTGTGGCTGCTGAGCTCAGCAGAACGGGAACGGTTTGCTCCTGCGGACTGTCCTTTCTTTTGCTAGCTGCGTGCTTCCCAAATCCCTCCCTGCTAATGAGGGCCACAGAGAGGCCACCAGGACCCTTCTAGTTGTGAAGGAGAAGTTGAGTAATTGCTAGCTGCATGTGCCCCTCTCTCCGTACCCTTCCCAGCAGGTGCGCTGGCTCTTCCCTTGCTACGCAGCCCCTCCTCGCTTCCCCAGTTGCTGCATTGCTGCCCCTACCAGACCTTGGGAGCTCTCCTGATGTTGTAAACTGAAGGAGGGTGGCTATCCTCATTTCCCACTCTTGCTATTAATCCTGCTCCTCTGTCCTTGTCGAGATACTATTTCCACCTTCGCCCTGCTGATCTCCCACCTTCCAGGGCCGATGTCGCCCATGCAGCCGCCCCTGCCAGGCACCACTGCCTGCACCTGCCTGTGGCTCCTGCTGCTCTCCGCAGACCTCACCTTGCCCCCTGCGGAACAGTGGGGCTTGCTGGGCGGCTTTGCCTCTGCTCTGTTTTCTTCTGCCTGAGCTCTAACTGGGGAATTGTTCCTTGCTTTGTGCTTAAGGTTAAGAAGCTGAACTAGTTCTCCAGGTGTTCCTTATTGAAAATGTCCCAAACCCAAAAGTAGTTAAGTATTTATATGCCCCTTGTTACTCCTGAAAGCAAAAGGAAAACACACTTTCCCTACCATTGTCCCTGTTTGACATTTGCCATAGCAAAATTTACAGAGGACTTTGGTGTATGGCCCATTTGTGCATCGTATTTTTAATTTGGAAACCACAAAAAACCCAAAGTCTCATTGCCATGAAAAAGTAATGCTCAAATCTGTAAGAATATAAACCATACCTTATAAAACAAGCTCTGCTTTTCTCTCACAGCTCCCATCTCAGGTTGCTTTCACTTGGTCCTTAGTGATAAAACGGCACCATAAACTTGTTTTATGTCCTGCTCTGTAGTAAAGCACAGTGCAGTAGGTGGCAGACACAAGAAATTTATATTCTTAGTCACTTCACTGTGAAAGGTATTAATGACAAATGAGAGCAGTAGCCTCAACATGTCAAATTTATAAACAGCAGAGAAAATGGAGATGGACCAAAGTAAAGGTATGAAGAAAAGTTCAGTCTTTACCAGCCCCTGAAGACTGATGGTGTGATTTGCCTCTGAGTGGTGGAAGGGAGTCAGAGAGGGTCTTAGACTTCCTCTTGTGCTATCCTCCTGCAGATGGCTGGGCTCGGGGCTGGTGGGTGTGCACGTGTTCTTCGCAGAACTCTGCAAGGGAATGCTGAGATGTGGTGCTAGAAAACATGAAGCTCGGTGCTCGGCAAATGCTGTGTCTGCAGCTCACTGCTTGCAGGTCCCGATGCAGACGGAAGTGGCAGGGTGAATGATGCATCTGATACTGCAGCTGTGACTAGCTGTGGCTTTGGAAAGAGCAGAAAACTAGTCATGCAGTAAGTGTGCCTGAAGCTTTGATCTCCCTATAAAATTATCACTTTTCTCCACTATTGAAAGAGACGTACCACATATGCATTAAGCCAAATGGAAGAGAGCATTAGTTTTTGGACTGTCACCGTCTTTAAGCACCAGCAAGAAAATAGGAGTGTGTTTTCCTGCTTCAGATACTACAGATTCTGTGGGACGTTGACATTTTCTTACAAGCCGTCTGTGAACTTACTCAAGAGAAGGGCAAGCTAATGAGGCAAACATTGTTTGCCTTAAGTGTCTGTTTCTCCTGTGTGTCCGGGGGCTGTGACACAGTCCTGCAGACCAAAATGCAACCCCCAACAAACACTAACGATAAAAAAGGAAAGTATACAGAAAAATCCCTTACCGTCTCGGAGATTTGCTTTTCCTTGCTCTTTCTTCTTACTTCCTCAGCGTTTTCCACATGAAATCCCGTGGCTTGACTGTCACACCATGGAAAAACAAGCAGGGCCAGTCTTTCACGTTCCTGCACTCAGCATGGTCCCCACAGCTATTTTGATGAGAATCGTGGGTGGGCGGGAGGGGTGAGCTGAGCCTGGGTGGCCGCTCTGGCTTCCAGATGAAGCTGGATCTCCCTGGTACAAGAGGCAGTCGGCGGCTGCAGAGCCTGGACAACTGACAGACCACCCTGAGCCCCTCACCAGAGAGCTCCAGCCATGGGAGGGATAATAACAGACACCCAGTTGCCTCCCTCTGGAAAACTAAAGGAAGAGGAAAGGCTAGCGCAAAGTTTCTGGAGGTCATAATCCAAGAGCTCTGGGGCATCCTGCTGTCAGTGGGAAGAATTAGTGGCTGCAGAAAAAAGGGATCAATGCAGAGGTCAAGAGTAATGTGGAGAGCTACACACACAGAGCGGAGAGGAGGGAGGGCAGACAGCCTGGAACATGCCTGGGTCATAGATGAGCATGAACCAGGTTTTGGTTCGGCCTTGTGGACATCAAGGAAATGATGTGGCCCTGTTGTATCCTGCATTGGCACAGCGTGTTGTCGGTTTTGTGCGTTGCCTGTGCTGCACCTCTCTGGCCCTGGCTGAGTTAGTGCACAGGCAGAGACCCCCTCTCCTGTCTGGCACGCCACATCCAGCACAGCCCCGACACAGCCTGCCTGCTTCTGGTTCTGCAGAAGCCCGTCTCTTGCCTGTGTGAGACCCTCTTGGGAAAGCTGGCCACCAGAAAAGGCCGTTTCCCAACCTGGGGAAGAAGCTGATAGAGCAGGGCCCTGCAGGTAACTTCAGTCAGCTTCGCATAGTCCTACTCAGCTTCTCCTCCAGCCCAGGGTGAGGATGCACAGCAAGGTAAAGAGAGAGAACACAGAGCTCAGAACAGATAGGATGGGCTACCTATGTAGCTGTTTGTGCCTTAATGGCATTTGCCACCGTGCAGGTGGCTGGAGAACCCAGAGAGTGTGTAAGGCACCTTCTGACCTTCTTTAGTGCTGTGCGTGTCAGCTCAGCCACATGCACACAGTCATGCTTGCAGAAGGGGCAGGTTGACATCCAACACAGAAGTACTGTGTAGTATCATTCTGTGCAAAGCCCAGGGTGTGCATGGATGAAATACTGGTATTTCGCCATTCTGGTATGTATCTTAGTGACATAGTTCTGCACAGTTGCAAACAGAATTATAAAACAGGTTTCTTTCTACCTTTTTTTTTTTTTTCCCTAAAGGTGTGGAGAAAGAAGTACAAAAAGATCAGGATGCTAACAGGCCTGTTGTCTCACCCCCTAAGAGATCAGCGGTAACAGCCACCAGGCTCCATTCACCAGGTAATTATGAACCAAAACCCACTGCTCAGGGAAGATTTAAACTTGTTGACTTTGCATCTCTTGTCAACACACTAAAGGGAGACCTGCTATTAAGTGAAGACTGATTGTGTCCAAGGTTCATTAAGCTGGCTCTGAGTACAGCAGGCTTTATCATACCAACGCATGAGCTGAACAGACTTTTGTTTTCTTTGTTACAACCACGAAGTCATCTCTCTGTCAAAACAAAGAGTTGTTGCTATTACATCTTTAAGGTCACAGGAACATTTAGGTTTATCATTACAATTTTCTTATGTAACAAGAGAACAGATAGGTATAGTGAAATAAAAGACACCTCAGCTACCTGGAATGAGAGTATACTGTATATTGCCTGGGATCTACTCTTACTGTTTGCAGAGGCGCTGAATTTCCTGGGCTGTTTCCGTGCATGACTGGAAAAGGGGTTATCTATAGAATTAACCTTCGGAGTGCTATTGGGGCATTGTCAGCTTAGCCCTCAACATTGCGTACAAACACATGGGTTTAGCATTTCTGAAGAATACCTTTGCTTATTTACTAAGATGAAGGGAATTTATTTCTATTTATGTTTCCTACGTGTACATCAACAGATGTATAAGGTACCTAAAGGCTTTTCTAAGGCTGGCCTTTGGCTGATAACGCTTCTGAAATGCGTGGGCATGGTCCCAATGATTTCTTTGTGCTTGCAGTTTATCTCCTGTTCTGTTGCCTCAGTTTTTAGACTCTACTTAAATACTTCAAATGCCATCTCTACAGCTATATGATGCTTGAGTTGTTATTATGGGGAGCAGAACCCATGTTTCTTCATTTGATGGTAAAGTAAAAAAAATGTAGAACAGCTCTTTGGCTTCTAGAACATTCATCAAGAGTCTCTTCATGTTTACTAAACTCAAACTCTTCTTCCTCCTTCACACCCAACAAAATCCAGAAAATGGGAGGTTAAATTTAATCTTCCCAGCACCAACAGGATTCAGAATTCTTCTCCTCACAAAGCTACTAGGGTAAAACATGAACTTACCACTGTCTTCTGAACCATACAATTTTTAGGCTGTTAACTGGTGAGATCACCAAGAGAGATCCAAAGAAAAATGTGTTGTGCAGAGTGCCTGACCAGCAGCTCACCAGCATTTATAACAGTGGGACTCCAGTTTAAGCACCAGAACTGATTGTGGTGGTAGCAGCATGTTACAGAACAGCTGATTTGCTTCCACTAGAACTGGAAAGCAAAATGAAACAGAGGTATTTCTGTTGTCCTAAGGAGGCCTGCATTTCCACAGGTCACTTAATGGTTTTCAAGGCTGAAATTTTTGGCATATCCAATTCGTAAGTCCTCAAATGTTGCTTCATTGTCATGAGAGGCTGAGTAAGTGCCCTCTCTCCCACTGCACAGACTGATTTAGGATTTCTTAAGCTTGGTTGTCTGAAATTATGGCAACCTAAAATTGTTTATCACTGTAAGGATCAAATAGGAAGGTAAACCTCATCTTTATTTTTGAGAGTAGCCTTTAGCATTCTATGAAATGACAACAGCAATAACAGAAATAACAAACAGACAATGTTTTCACCTATTTAACAATTCCAAAACACAGTCAAAGCAGCCATTAAACAGGACAAGGCATAAGGGTAGCTGGGGCTAAGGGGCAGTAGCACAGCCTTTCCTCCATCAGGATCACAAACTTGTGAGGCATTTACTCTTTGTGATAGGAGAGCACGTGTCCTCCAGGTAACTGCCACACCTACATGTGGCCATGAAACAGGCTGTAAAACTTGGAGTGCTGTCTCTAGGTTGTGTTCCCTCTGTTACTGGCCTCCTCACATGCAGTTCTTTTAAATCAGTGCTGGTCTTTGACTGTCATGCAAATTTTTTTTAGCCTTGAATCTGATCTTTAGACTTTTGGTCAGTCCTCCTGCAGACTTGCAAGGAGTTTTGAGATGCAGAGTCTCATAGCGATATCTATTTTATCTATTGATGCAATCCCATTCCTGAAATATGTGTATAGGAACAGGTGTACATAGATGCAGGTGCTCTGTATCCACTCCATTTTAGGATGGTGCTGTCTGTTTCTGACATCTGTCACTCTACAGATTGCTTGTTATCAGTCCTCTGAAAGTAATTCTCTCACTTCCCTTATGAAAATGTCCAAAATTGGACAGTTAAAAGGCAAACGAATTGCATTCCCCATCTAAATCCTCATGGACTGTGTTAATTGTGAGTATATACTTGTCATGTCTCCTAGTTCAAACACAAGTAGATAAAAAAGACCTGGGAGTTTTGAAGTGGATCAAAGGGGTTTGGTGATTATTTCAGCATACACGAGGTCTCCCCCCTGGTCCCACCATCAGCAAAAAGGACATTCAGGATCAGGGCCAGCATCATTAATACATACCCTCTTTTGTGCAGAGCAACAGAAGGGAGACACGAATGGCAGAGTAAGCTTAGTAAGCTCTTTTCAGACCCAAATGAACTGAGAAATTCAGATTCATCCCTGAGGAGAATAGCACAATTTCATTTACAAGGACAGCTTATAATACTGATGAGGACAACACAGAGATGTGTGCTTCAAGTGTTCCAGTGAACAGGAAAGCTAGAAAGACAAAGCAACCTGATGGGATTCTGTTTTCATTAAAACTGGACTGATTTTAAGAGCTTCCCTTTACACTTCTCCCTATGCCTTTTGTTGTAACATCACCATGCTGCCTCAACAACCCAAGATTTTTATACTAGAAAGTCAGGTATTTGTGGCCGTTGCTCCTATGAATCTCTTATTTTGTGATAGTACCTACTGCCTACTGCCCAGCTGAGAGCCCCTTTACATGAATGGAAGAATCTGTAAGATAATAGCATTCCTGAACAAAAAGGTGTACAGGCTTTAACTGTCATGAAAATGGATAGAGGGCAATGGCTGTGCTGGCTGAACTCTCTTAATGACTCTCTTTTCCTTTTTACCTTTTTGCTCTTTAATAACTCTGTTGGGTCCCGCTGCTTGTGGCGTTTTTAGTTCATGTTTCTGAATAAATATTAAGACCCCTCTATCAGCTCCAGGTTCCCAATATCTTATTCCCCAGGTTCGTCCTAATAGCCATCCGTGGTCATTAGGCTGCAGGATTTCTAGTACATAACGTGCTTACAGCTGCCAAGATGGGGGTCCTCTGTGTGTCTATCCCAGCTAGGAGCTGGTGGATTGCATCCTCTGGGTCCCCATGTTATATTTAAGAATCTATTTTTAATGGCTACGTCCCAGTTTGAAGCTATGGTTTCACATCCCCAATATGCACAGTAATAGTGATTAGGGAAATTGCAATAGCTTTTCCCTGGATTCGAACTGGGGCAGAGATAAAAAGGTTTTATTGTTCTTTCTCGTCGACCGGGTAGGTCTAGTTCATAAAAGACTAAATCTTCCAATTTAACTTGGAATTTTGGGGATCAAATATATCGTTATACCGAACTTCTATTGAATCTTCCCATCAACCTAAGGTCCAATTGAAGGGTAATGCTCTTTTTTTTTTTTTTTTTTTAAAGTCATGGTAACCAATACCATTAATAGGATACTAGCTTTCATTTCCCCACTGTTCAGTACCTCTCTGCCTTCCTCGTCCACTCTTTTGCAGAGAACAACGGGATATCAATATCTTCTTGGCAGCAGCAGGTAGTCTTCAGGGGAATTTTGCTGTTATCCTGTCAATAATTTCCAAGGTCTAAAGAGTTAGTTATCTCTTAAATATATTTCCACCTGTTTGGTTGCTGTGTCCGTTTCCAGGCGAATCTTATAGTACACTGTCTTAAAACTCTGTACCAGTCTGTTTCATGTACTTCCCAAAGTTCAGGTACTGACAGTTCCCATCCACAAAATAATTTACAAATTTCCACTTGATCCTCTGGTCCCCTGGTACGTATCGAATCATTGTGACATTTCATACAGTAAGGTTGTCTCTTAAATGAAACACAGGACCAATCCCTATCACAATTTAGACATCGGCAAACAACCCAACATGAATGTCCGGAAGTGGGGTGTTTTAAGCAGGGCATTCCCCGGAGATCTCCTCTTCTGGGTGATTCGGGTATCTCCGTCTCTGTGTTGTTTTGCGGTCAGCCAGCAATGGTGAGACAGATAGCGATGTCCCAATAACGTCCTTCACACCGCCCCGTGGCTCAACATTGCTGCTCCGTGGGTGGCATAGATAGAGATAGAGAAAAGATTCTGCCAACTATACAAAGGAGGTTAACAATCTTTATCTAAGCATTAAACCCATTTACCATTATCAATAAACAGTAACAGGCAATAACTACAAATGACTAACAAGAACTACAAATCCCTAACAAACGTTAGCTAACAACTCAAAACTCAAACATGTCATAAGCTAATTTCAAAACATTATCATAACAGGATTACATAACAAAACACAATACAACATTTCTTAGCATATATAAGGTTTGTTTGTGGGGGTTAAGAATCAAGAGCCAAGAGGTGGGCATTTAAAGGGGTAAATTTTCATGCCCCTTTAAGGTTAGGCTGCGCATGCGTTTTCATTGTGCAGTTTTGGTCAGGGCATTAGCCTGAATCTTGACCAGGAGGGTCACGGACCAATTTGTTTGTCTCGCCACAAACAATCCTTATCATTTTGGAAAAGATGGGAGCAGGAGACGACACACTCTGTACGGTTTTGCTGTTCAGCCTTTGTCTCATCGTGACTACAGTAACCATCAGCATGTGCTTTTGTGAGTGTTTTTGGTCACGCCGGTACAGAAGAGTGGGATCTCTTCCTCGCAATCCGCCCCGAGTAGTGGAACCCATGGGATACCAAAGCAGAGTGCGAGAGACTGTTACATAAACAAAAGAAAACTGTTGATCTCCAGCAGTTACCATGTGACTTGTTATTTGTTTCTGTTCATTTTCGTTACCTCGTGAAGAAAAATACCAAGGACCAGACAGACTATCGTGGAGGGAACAGATGGAGTTACCACCCCGACATTATTCAGGACCGTGCTGGACTCACGAGTGAAGAAGCCTGTTTTCCACCTCACATGAGACTTTGCTGGACTGTCATTCTGTTATTCAACTTCTAGTTCATGTTTGTTAAGAAATTGTTATTTGTTGTTTACTGGTTGTCAAATGATTCATTGAATTTACTTTACATCTAACACACGGTTTTCAAAATAAATCAAAAGGGTTGGGTAATACATATAATAACCTACAAAAACAAAACCTAAAACCAACACTGATAACTCTACATTCCAGTTAAGTAATAAATGAACTATAAATACTATAGTTTCTTTAAACATTCTTTTTTTTTTTTAATACATATGCGTCACTATCATGGCTAGACTATAGGGATTTCGCATGCGCGGTCTTTCCAGATTGTTCCAGTACATTCTGTGGGGTTTAAAATTGCGCATGCGCATGTTCAAAGGCATACACGATAAAAGATGGCTGCTGGGTGTCCAGATGAAGTCCTGGACCCATTTCCCGAGCTTACCACTCCGGTAAGTTTGTTAATGGTAACATTTATGGCACTATGGCCAAATGACAGGTCCTTGCTTTCAGTGCAATGTTTTCTCACCATCAGACCACCACGTCACCTGCCAGGGAGGAAGGCTCTGGATGGTCTAACCTGTATGGTTCATTATAAAGGGGAATCAAACCCCCCCTTTTTTTTTTTTTTTCTCGTTGGTTAGGCAGAGGGTGAGTTTTTCTGCTGTCACACATCAAGAACTTATGGTGGAGGTGGAAAAGTATAAAAGATGTTACCACATCCTCGTCTGTGCGTTCCTGATGGTTGTTTTCTTTGGTATTCTACTTGTATTCTTCATCAGCCTACATTGTTGTATGAATTGTTAATAGTTAATTATTCCCAGATTCCTGTTTGCTATTAAATTGTTATTGTGTTAACTATCTAATCTGTATTGTCGACTGTACATTTCGGCGTACTACTCGAATTTGTTTAACGCCATTGGGTGAAATCATAGTAGCAAATTGCATGTTAGTTATAACGTGTTGAATTAATCTTATAAAACATGGAACAGCACATGGCAAAAACAATAAGGTGGCTAATCCACATAACAAATAAAATAGGATTCGTTTTACCCAGGGGCTCCCGAGAAGCCAGGAAAACAAGTCAATATTCCAGTCTTTCCAAGTTCGGACGGGAACATGGGCTAACCTCCCTGTCTCTGATGTGATTTGTTTAACTCCCTCACCATTGCCATCAATTTTCAAATAACAATTGGAAACATTTCATTTACCACAAACACTTCCTTCTTCGGCTAGCAGGTAATCGAGAATCATTAGAATAGTTTGGCTCCTGATCTGTACTTACAGTTTGGATTTTACCATCTGGTATTAAGGATAATTCCTCCTTTCCTACCTCCTCTGCTGCTGCAGAGTTTCACCTGCACATCCCATAACAAGTCACTGTCATGGTAAAACACACAGATTTACATTAGTAGAACTACTACAGAGTGTATTTTATTTCAGTTTTTCTGCCAATATTCCCCATAGCCTTGCTGAGCAAGGGATATTGTTTTACCTGAACTAGGCAGGCCTTCCCCTTATCATTTTTACTGTAACAGGTAAAGCATTTTTTCCTTACCTGGAATTTATTTCCAGATATACCTGGTTAAAGATTTCTTTTCCACTTAAAGATTTTGGTGAATTTGGCAGTCTTACTTGTTTTCTTAGTTTGTACTTTAAAGGTTTCAGGATGTTTTCCTGGTGGCCAGCAGCTCCCACAACTGTAACAAATTCTTTTCACTGAAGTTTAACACCAAATAAGTTGGTTTTGTATTCACTAAAAATTCCACCTCATTTTTCCTAGTCCCTAGTTCACCAGAACCCCTTGTTGGTTCTTTAGCTCAGGGCCATCTCGCTTCCAGTGTCCACTTTCCCTACAATATGCTCATTCGCTTCTGCCTGATATTCCTCCTCGGTCTCTGCTTCCTCTCCTCTACCAGTTTAGCACGACCCAGCTCTTCTTCTCTCACCTTCTGTACACGTCCCCTGTTCCTTCTATCAACTTTTCTACATCACGATTACCTTAGTAAAAATCAACTCAAACCTTTATCCAGGCCTATTCACAACCAACTTTCCAACATCTAAATTTCCCCATCCGAGATTCACCTTCACTCTCCTCAGACCCGCTGCCTGCCCTAGAGGGGCCGTTACCGGTCCCGTTGTGCTGCAAATGCTGCAGCAATCGGGGTGACATTGTCAGGTCCTTCTGCTCAATTGTCAGCAAGAGCAACCCCCTCCTCCCCACCATCAGAAGGGTTCGGGGCAGGAGATGCTCTTCCTGCTCTGCAGGTTACACAAGCCTGCCTCTGCTACAGCACTTCTGTTTTGACTCTTTCTGACCCTGAATGCAAATCTGCTCCTTGTTGCTTTAAGTCTGCGTTCTTACATACCATGCCTTCGCAGGCAAACAGCAAACACCCTGCCATGCGTCCCGCAGGACTCAGCCGCACCTTCGAGGGGCGACGGGGCTTTGTACAAACTCACCCCGATACTTTAACACTTTCACAGGGTCTAGATAGCGGCGGGAGGGGAGGGAGGGAGGTGGTAAGGGCTGCTGCGGGGGGGGGGGGCAGGGGGGGGCGGTGGAGGTATATACGGAGGGGGAGAGGTAGGGATCTCATCCTCACTTCTATTCTTCTTCTTTTCCCCCCTTTGTTTTCTTTTAACGGGAACAAAAGGGCCCTAGTTTCAGACCCTGCCCATAAGGAAGCATACTCACTTTCCTCCGGGCAAAAGGGGTCTTTTGAATTCACATATCTATTCAAAGCCTGGCATATCCAGTCTTCAGGTGCCCCGAAGACTGGTCGGTAGAGGTGGTCGCCCCTGATTTGTTTCCCACCCCAAACTTCCATACAGTAGTGTATCAATCTTACTTTACTCTTACCCTGCCTAGAAGGGTACGCATCCCAAAATTTTACCATGAGTCCTAGCGGACTCTCCGGTGGTATCTGTGGGAGCCTAATCTGGACCCCAGAACCACCCATGGGATCAGAGGGCTTGCTTTTCCTCTGTCCCATCTTCCGAGGCGCCTTCTTTCACTCGCGCAGTCGCTTCCCCTGGTTCGTGGCGCAGCCCCTCGCGGGGTCTGGAAACCGCACTACTGAGGGTCCGCACTCACTTCGCCCTCCCTGGGCGTTGCACACAAGCACGCTTCAGGATACCCAACCCCAACCGAATGGTTAACCGGCCTATACTCACGCGTCCTGCGTCTTCATTCGGGCTTCGTGCACAGAGGTTATGGGGTAACCGGTTTTATTTGCTTACTGTCACATTTGAGGTTCGTCGGTAAAGGGTTTGGCGTAGAAGCACCCTGACACGGGCCGCTTATCCAGCGGGGCGCCTCCCCTGCCACGGACCTCAGGCCAGACTGCCCTTATCCGAGTCCCGGCACCAAAATTGTTAGAGTTTACCTGTCCAATGAAATGACAGAGACTGGCCAATTAGAAAATGTGATTTATTAAAGCAAGCGACAAGTAAGCAAAACAGCGCTGGGCGGCCGGGGAGTCTCCTGCTCCACCAGCGGCGCGCAAATTCAAGCAAGCTGAGCAGCTCTTTTTATCTTCCCCGAGGTCGCTTCTGACACCTTCAGTAGCCCCTCTGCTGCTTCTGTTATCGTGGTTTCTCGTCAGACAGGACGTTCCCATGTTTGGTGCAGCAAGATAACATTGTGGAAACGTCTCTTCTTGTTAAACAGGACGTTCTTAAGGCCACCACGATGGGTTCCTTCCTCTTGCTTACCTTGGTTGATGAGCAAATTCCCTTTAGTTACTTATTACAGTACCAGCCCAGGAGAGAGGGGAGGCTGCTGCAGCCCCCCCCGGCTCCGGCCAAGGAAGTGTGTTCCAGTGGGCACACGCGTGCCGAGCGGGCATGCCCGCCACACACAGGTGTGCATGCAGGTAGGGTCAGCGCTGGGTTATGCGGTGTACACACCCGCACAGGCAGGCAGAGGCAGCCCCCAGCCCCTGGTGCCTGTAAGCACGCCGCAGGGGGCTGCGCTTTTCCAGCGCCGGGTGGGCACCGGGGCCCGGGGGGCAGCGATCTCGCTCGGGCTCTCGGCAGCGGAGCTCGGCAGCAGCCCGGGCTGCGAGAGGGGGGCGGCTCGGGGGGCGCGGGGCCACCCGGGGCGGGGGGACACCCCTCCCGGCCGGCGGGCGGTCCGGCACCGGTGCCGCGGGCTGGAGCGACCCCGCCCGCCCCTCCGTCGGGGACAGCCGGCGGCCGCCCCCCGCCCCCCCGCGCCGCGGTGCGCTCGCTGCGGGGTGCGCCGGCGGGGCCGCTGTGCCCGGGCCGCAGAGCCCGCACGGCAGCCGGGGAGGGCTCCGCCGTCCCCCCCCGCCCTGCCCGGGGGCGGCTGCGGGAGCGGCGCGGGCGAGCCGGGGGAGCTGCGGGTGACGGGCGCCCCCCGAGCGGCTGCGGAGGACGGGCACGACCGCGGCAGAGGCCGCGAGTGCGGCGTGAAGGT
Organism: Falco cherrug; assembly: GCF_023634085.1. NCBI lineage: Eukaryota > Metazoa > Chordata > Aves > Falconiformes > Falconidae > Falco > Falco cherrug. The sequence goes on along the minus strand of NW_026599294.1, from coordinate 214,414 downwards.
GCCGGTCAGCCGGAGCCGCCTCCCGCGGGGGGCCCGGGCTCGCTGCCGGGTCTCCGCGCGGTCGGGGCTGTCGCTGCCGAGGTTCGAGACGTTTCGCCGCCGCCCCTCGCCCCGACACGCTCCTGCGACGGCGGCGCTGGCCGTGCCCGGCTCGGGGCAGGCGTTGGCCAGCCGGAGAGCGGACCCCTTCTCCGGGAGAGGCCGGAGCGAGGCGGCGAGCACCGGGGAGCGCGCAGGGAAGGGAGCGGGCAGCCCTGCGCAGGGGGCGAACCCGGGGGCTGCGCCGCGGCTCCGCACTCGCGGCTCCGCCTCAGCCGCCGGCAGCCCCCGCAGAGCCACCCCCGGCCCCGCGCCGCGCCGCGCCGCAGGCAGCCCCCGGCGCCCCGGGAAGCGTTGCGGACCGACGGCTTGCACGTAGGTGGTCAGCAGAAGGCAGCTCTGCGCCTTAAGTGGCAGCGTAGAGGAAAGATGTGTCTGCAGCGAAGCACAGCAGAGGGTCCGGAGGACGGGCGTGTCGCAGGCGCTTGGCAGCACACGGCCTCGGGAGGGGGAACAGACGCCATGGGGCAAGCTGGGGCACAAGGTAAGCTCAAGGAGAACCAGTTGGTTAATGGGACCAAACAGAAATTACTTGAACTGTGCATGAACACTTGAGTGAAACTAAAGACCGCTGTGCCTTTAAATGGGGACGAGGCTCGTAAGACCCAGTGAGGGTTAAGTGTGACTAAAGGTCATCGTAAACGGTTTTTCCAGGTGTATAAAGTATTTTCCTGTCGCGAAGAGCTGTGCTAGCTTTGTGGGTTTGCCCCCCAGCTCCCGTCCCCGCAGACACGCGTAGCTGGTCCCTCGGCCGTGCGGGTGCTCGATCCGTTGCGCGGCGGGCGATGGGATCCGGCCGTTGGACGGCAGCATCAGGTCCCGAGGAGACGGTCGCTGCCGGCCTCGGCGCTCGGAGGGGCTGCGCGACGTCCCGGTGCGACATGTCCCTTCCCGGGGCTCGCCCCCCGTCTGGGTGCGAGGGGGGTGGCGGCCCGGCGGGTGGCGGGCCTGCCGGGGTGGGAGATGCGGCTCCAGGTGCTTTGGCCGCCGGCCCGGACGGTGCTTTCGCCTCTCGTTACGCGTTCGGGGGAGGCAGGAGGGTCGCCGTTACCGTCAGCGAGCCCGTGCTGCCGCCGCTGCCCGGCGCCGGGGCTGTGTGGCATCCCGGGGTGGCGGGGAGCGGAGCGATGCGCCTCGTCCTTGCAGGGTGCTGAGCTGCCCTTCCCCGGGGCCAGGGCTCGCTGCCGCTTCCAGCTGCACAGGATTTGGTCCCGCAGCCTCAGGGTGAGGGCTGGATTTTCGCGAAACGAGGAGGAGCTGCTGGCACCTTCTGTACTGACGGGCGGCTTGATTTCTTGCTGTGCTTTTCGTACATTTTTAATAGCCCGGTGGAGTACAAATTGTAAAGGAAACTTCATACGCAGAGTTTTAGAGTTTGAAGAGAGATTATTCACCCTCCAGCTGTCGTGAGGTTTCACCTCTCCTTCCTGGCAGGACTGATCTTCCAGTTAGAAGTGAAACAAGGTCAAACGGTTAAAAAAAAAGGTTTCCTTCTGTCAGGGCGAATCTAAATCAATCAAATTCCCGGGCACCAAAGTGTGTTGTGTAACAAATGTGAGTGCAAAGGTAAGCACGTAGCTACAGGTAGCAGAAGAGCATGTGCGAGAGAAGTTGTGGGTCTTCTCTCTAAGTTCTAACACCTTGCTCTCTGCGCTGTTCTTCTGCAAATTTGCCTGGATTTTAAGCATGGACAGAAGAGGGAGAGAACGAACATATGCATTTGATTTACTTAATAGAAAATATCTTGGCAGAAACACATGCTTGTGCTGTGTATTCTGTTAGAGTTTGGCTTTTTAAAATACTTGTATGTTCTGTCTAATGAAAAGCTGGTAGTATCTCCCATTCACCTAAGAATATATGTTCAAACATAGCTTGAGGTATGCTGCTAATCACGTTAAGAAAAATGTATAGCTTAATATCAAACTAGCTAAAGTGCAGTCACTGGGGAATATCTCGGTGCTTGTAAGCTTTAATTTAAAGAGTGCTATGAGGCTGGATTACCCGATAACCAGTACAATTGAAACAGCAATATAGCCCCTCTTTTTTGAAGGAAGACTGTAGGTCATTTTGAACAGCATAGAATCATAGAATCATTTAGGTTGGAAAAGTCCTTTAAGATCATTGAGTCCAGCCATTAACCTAACACTGCCAAGTCCATCACTAAACTGTGTCCCTGAGCACCACATCTACACATCTTTGAAATGCCTCCAGGGATGGTGAGGCCACCCTGAAACTTCCCTGGGCAGCTGGTTCCAGTCCTTGACAACCCTTTCAATGAAGAATTTTTTCCTAATGTCCACTCTAAACCTCCCCTGGGGCAACCTGAGGCCATTTCCTCTTGTCCTATCCCTTGTATCCTTGTTGGATCTGGTAGAAATGATCCCCAAATGGCAGTCTGTAAAGGATTAATTTAAATTCCAGATTCTGGTTGCCTGGCATTAGCAAAAATAAAGCTTTTGTGTTATTTCTCTTAACAGTTAAAAATTAGGTGCAGGAAAAATAAAGAGAAACACTAAGTACTGAATTCCCCCCCCCCATTTACATTTTGGTAAGACAGAACTAATTTGCTCTCCTATCTGCTGTGCATCCTGGTGCTGAGCTAATCTTTTCTATGCCCTAGATTGTTATTAGCCTTGCTTGCTTATTACTGAAAGATTTACTTTCTAGGACTCCTTTTAATTCCATTTGCTTCTACACTGCCTTTTGTCTTAAATGTTATTTTTTTGTGGTGTCCTTTGAAAGATTCTTGGCCTTTTCTAACCTGGGACAAATTTATAGTAGCCTGCTCGAGTTTTCCTAATCGTTAATGATCTTCCCAGCAGGATATGTTCTTTGTCTTCTTCCTAACATGATTCGGGACACATTCTGTTTTAAAGTGCCCTTACCCTTGAACCATTGTGCTGGGATTTAGTGTATTGACCCAAACTCTAGTAGATTTTTCTTGAGGCTTTTCTGTGTCACTTTGCACAGCGCTCATAAGATACCTGCTGTCAAAGTGCTTGCATTTTAGTAATAACACCTTGGCATTGTTAAATTAAGTCTGTTTAAATTTTCCTTTGGCCGACTCATCTGTTTTAATTCCTTAAGTATTCAGGTTTGTTCTGAGACAGGTCGAGGAAAGGAGCACTTGTTCTTTACAGAGGATGAAATAGCAGAAATAAATGTGTAAATAGGCATGACCATTAGGCCATCAGGGGTGTTTCTATGGGTATGCCTGCCATGCCCAGAATGGTGTAAGAACAGTAATCCGCTTTGCGGATTTGGCTGTATGACCATATCACTATGTTTAGAGGTGCAGGCATCAATAGATGCAAGTGTTTTCACAGAATTAAGAAAACCATCTTGTCCATGCAGTCCAGCCATAAATGATGCCGAGAACAACAAATAATAGAAAAAAAAAAGTCTTTTCAGAGGCATATGAGTAAATAGAGTATTCTGTGCTGTCCTGTACATGCATGTGTGTACATGTATTCGTAGCCAGTGAGTCATGGCTCCTAAGCCTGATTTAAAAACTGAATGAGTTCATTATAATCCCCCTCCCCGCCTTCCCACCCCACCCCCCCAAAAAAAAATAAATCTGAGGAATCAATCTAATCTGCTTTACTAAATGAACATGTGAAAGTGCTTACCAGGGATAAACCTGGGGACTCTACATATTTCTGTCTTTTTTCCTCCAACAGAATGAAAACACCTTTGAGACAATAAAGGAGTTGGAAGAGGAGCCGGTGTGTCCCATTCAGTATTCTCTGTGTATCTGCGTGCACCGCTTCCCCTGTTTGGTTTCTGATCGAGACGGGAAGGACAGGGAGGGTGTAAGGACATTGCAACTCTCAGAGAGAAGATAGGCTTTTGTGCTGGCTTCAGCCAGTTCTGAGCTCTTTGGGGCTTAAATCTCCCCAGAATGGGTGTGATGTTGAGTTGTCTACTCCAGGGCAAATGGAGAGGAGGAGGGGCGCCTGGAGGGAGGACCACTGGCGCAGGGCACACCCTGAGCATCAGAAGTTGTTGGAACCACTGATGACTAGAGCTGTGACCAGGGGGGACCTCTCAGATTTCTCTGCATGTGGTACCCCAGTTGCTGGGACATACATTAAGCAGAGATTGTGCGGTGTGGCGGGAGGGTGACTTGGTTTGCAAAGGGGGAGCTCAGGCCAAGCCCCTGCAAGGCAGGTAGAACTGCAGATCCTCCCTGTGCTTCGTGTTCACCTTGCCTGTGACAATGTGCTGCAGAAAAGCTGAGCACAGCCCTTTGCTGATGCCAGCAGCTTGTGCTCCCTGCTGTGCGCCTCTGAAATATTTTGGTTGATCGTCATTTCATGGCGAGCTCTATTGTCCCCCCAGCCAGGGCTACTGCAGCAGTAGCAAACCAGGGCTTCTAGTTACTCCCCGACGCCTGCCTTCCTCCCCCTCTGCATCTCCCCAGCTCTCACAGAGGAGGGGTTGCCAGTGGTGCCTTCTCCAGGCAGGGCACATCTGCAGCTTCCATTGAATACCCTCCTTCCCTTTGAAAGCCCTGCCTCTTTCTGGCGGGTGGGGTTTGCTCATTTCCGTGAGCGCTTTTGCAGGTGGTGGTGACATGGGAAGGAAAGGGACATACAGTGCTGGAGGTAAAGAGCCGCTGCGCGTCTGTTTACACCGTGTTTGTACAGCTGAGGTGGGTACAAATCGGGGGTGGCTTTGCTGGAGAACTCTGCCAGGGCTATAACTGACCACCTGTTTGGGAGTCCCAGAGCAGCACGTTCGGTAACAGGAGATCGCTGCGCTGCCTGCCCTTGCCGTTGCTGTTGCGCATGCGGCAGTAAACACCTCCTCTGCACAAAACTGAGTCCGGGTAGAGTCCACGGAGACAGTGTTGGTAAGAATCCCAGGTGCTGCAGAAAAGCAGTCTGAGGTCTCAGCTGAGCTGTACTGCTTCAGAAGGGAGATCAGCCATAGATGCGTACGTGCTTTCTTTCTCAGAGAGGGGAAAGATGGTGTGGGATAGTCCTTTGCTCGGTGGTCCTGTGGGCATGTGCACCGGAGAGGAGCCATCACAGGCCACCTCTTCCTGAGCAAGCCACCACTGTGGGAGGCACTGAGGTGCTCAGCAGAGGCAGTTTAGGAGCGACAGGGGTGATCTGTCCCGCTGCTTGGAGGTAATCCCCTCCATACAACCCTGAGATGCAACGTACCCAGCTAGAAGGAATCCCAGTAGAGGTGGACAAAAAGATGAACACGTGCAGGTATTGCTCCCCAGCAACATGCGAAAAAATTCATCAGCCGTACATATCCTGGCATGTATCCGTTCATATGGAAGGTGAATATTTATGGTTTTTAGTGTAAGTGAAAAGTTGTTGGACAGTCTGTTTTGCCTTGGAACGAAACCATACAATTAAATTTCGCGAAGCAACCCGTGTTTCAAATCCGTGGACAAGGTGAAATGCCATGTGCGTGAGAGCGTTTCTCATCAGCGCGGATCTTTGCTGTCTCTAAAGCAGTGCAGGCTGGGGCTGTGGGTGCTACTGGAGACATGCAGCCCGCCTGCACTGCAGGAAGGTCATTCTGGTCTGACTGTCAGATGGAGCTGTATGTTGTACACTATTGTACGTGTTGTGCCAAGCTTTCTGCAGGTAAAGAAAGAAGCAGTCATGTATTTGACAACAGCAATCATAGGTGATGCTGTGAAGAAATTCAGGGAAAATCTGCGGCGCATGTGATTTTGACTACAACCAAGCTGTAATTCTGACTTGTCTTGGTCACTTTAATTAGTAATGTGTCATTAATTTAAAAATAACCGGTGCGGTTAAAGAGCATGGGTGTTGGTCAGAAATGCCTGGTTTCTCATGTGTAAATTCACCAAGTCAGACGCACTGATGCAAGTGCCTGGATGAATCGGTAAAACAGGGCTGGGCTAGCCAGGGCTGGCACGGGCAGCGTGTGCAGCATGTAGTGGTTTAGGCAATAGCTCTAATTCAGAGTTATGGTGGAGGTGCTGAACGTGCTTGGGTTTGAAAGCACACAGTCTTCGTTAGCTTCAACGGAAACTGCAGGATTCTGCTGCGCAAATCAATGAAACTGTGAGATACAATCCACTGTTCAGGAAAGTCAGAACATGTTTTTAAGGAGGTCTCTGTTGGGAGGTAAAACCGCTGCTGAAGCGATAGCAGCGATGGAGCGTGTGTAAAAGAGCCTGGGGAGACCCGCAGCCTTCTGGAGCCAGGCAGAATATTTCCTGTTCACTTGAGCTATTGGTCACGAAGGGAAGATGCTTCCTACAAACTGGGGTTTGTTCTAATGGAAATAGGTGACTGGTGAATAAAGAGGGCAGTGGAGAGTTGTCTTTTTTCCCCATTTTTCCAAAACGGAAGGCATTATTGTTCCAGTTTAACAGCAGGTGGCACTTGGTTCCAGTGCAAGTAGTTATCTCTTCATTGCCATAAAAAGAAATCCATACAATTCTATCAGTTCTGATTCTGAATCAAAGAATGAAAATAGCTTCTGAACAGGGTCTTGACTAATAATTCATGTGCTGTGGTATCTGCATGGTGTGTCTTCATTGCCTTTCACTAAAATTCCTCTTTCCTGTGAAACCAGTTGTGTTTGTGGGTTTGGGATCTTTTTTTCTTTCCTCTCCTTGTTCGCAGTTCCACTTGATTTTTTTCTGGTGGTGTTACAACGAACATTGTGCAGTCCTCCTAACGCTTTGTCCATCAGTAATGTTTTCACTTTTTCCTTGTTCCTGTTTTAGAGATACACTATTGTTTTCTTTCTAAGGGTTGTATTTTTGTTATGTCTTGCATCATGAGTGAATTCGAAGTACTTTCAATGGCATAATACACTTTGTAGTGTAATTTTGTGAAAATGCTTCTCTATGAATTAAAAATATCTTTTTAGATTATTTCAGGGGTAAACCCTGAATTAATCAATCTTGGATGTGGTGTTTCTGTCCTCTAGAAATACGTGAAGCTTAACTTTGTTTTTATAGGTTGAGAAGGAAAAAAGCAAAGAAAGATGTTCAAAAGTGCAGGCGGTGGCAAAACAGGAATGTGTGGATAAATTAATTAACATCACTAATCGTCAAATGAAACAAAAGATTACTGTAAGGAAGAATGACTGTTTGAAAATGGAGAATGAAAACACGATAGAAGAAAAAGACAAAAAGTTTTTCATCTGGGGAGAGCTCAAAATTGATTAAAGTGCCAATGAAAGGGTAAGCTAAGGAAATAATCTCTAGCTCTTATTTGTAGTACTATGTAAGTGTCTTAGGTTTTCTGATACTGTGGTAGTTGAAGTAGTTTCCTCAGTGGTGAAAGCCATAGTGAGCAGTCCACTGCTTCTCAAAAAATGAAGAAAAATTCTTTTTTGACAAAATGAAGCGCACGATGGAGGTTCAAATTTATGGCCTGCTCTAAAAAAAGAAAAGGGGAAACCAAAAGAAAACCCCCACCTAAATTCCTGTGATTTCCATGTTAACACTGAGGTAAAATGCATCTTCAAAACCAGAACTGAAGACTGGAAAAAGCAGTTATTTTTGTAGGAAATGGCCACCTAGAAAAGAAAAGTAGGAATTTGGGGTTTGCTACTACTCCCTTTTCTAGGTGATTTTAGTGATCTCCGTGCAGTTGGTGTTTTCCTTTTCATTAAGTTAATATGCCCTTTGTCAGGAGAGGGGAAAAGATGATATTACCAAACCAATCTCAAAAGTCTAAAGAAGGCACACGTATTTTTATGCAGACCTAAGCAGGAGCTTTTTCTGTCTGTCCTTCAAAGGAATCTCTGCACTAGGTGCTTTCTGTAACGTGGCTATTGGGTATAGTCCAGCTTAACCTGGATCTAGCTCAGATTCCACGTGTCCCCCGCACTCCTAGGGGAAGGGTTTTAAATACTTGGGCATATTCCATGATCTTTACAGTCAAGTCTGTGATTTTATCATAGATATTTTTTGTCTCAGTTGTTTCTGGACATCATCTTAATGTCTGTTTCACAGAAATATTTTTTATAAACCTAGTAACTTGGTGATTTCTTTCTTTCTTTCTGTGTAATGCAGTAAAATTGCCCTGAATGCCAAAGTTGCAAAGAAAGGTAAAAGACAGCCTTCAAAGCAGAGGGCTCATCAGCAGATGAGCTCTTCCAGTGGCAATCATGGTCAAGTACCGGATGAGAGCACTTCCAGTGAAACATCTGAGGATGAAGGAAGGTATGCATGTAAGGAATGTTGAAAATAAAACTTACTTAATGATAAAAATTGGCCTGAGAGCTAGAGGCAAGTTTGGGTTTTTGTTGTGTGTTGAGGTTTTTTGTAAACCTGATGCATATGAAGATTCTTGTTCTTTCATGTGACCGCCTGATGTTCTTTCTTGTTCTTTCCTGTGACCACCTGATGCGCTTTGTGTTGACAAACAGTTCACTTTTGTTTAGAGTGCTTTTGAACATGCTGGCCAAGTTAACAATAAGGTCACGTGCACAAATTCTGATTCATTACATGAGTGTGTGTGCACAGGCATAGAAGTATTTCATGTGTTTAAAAAGGGTGAGGTATCTCAGGTTTTTTCACGGCAGGTATCTCAGGATTTTTTGCCCTGCTCCCCACTCCACCTTTTCTCTTGCAGCTGCGTACCCTCCCGACTTCTTGCCCACCCTGAACTTACTTGTGTGGGTTGTGGCAAAGTGAGAAAGAGCAAGTTGTTGACACTGTTCAGCCCTAGCTAAAAATCTGGTGTGTTATCAACACTGTTTTGGTCAGAAGTCTAACACACAGCCCTGTGTGGGCTGCTGTGAAGAAAATAAACTGCATCCCAGCCAGACCCAGGACACCAGAGAATCCAAAATTACAGTTCTTTGACCTGTAGGAGAAGGATTCTCGGTACTGAAGAGAGCTAAACCCCTGGTATTAAACAGGGAATGCACATAACCGTATAGCTACATGTCTGTAGCTGTAAGATTTCTGTCACTTTGCGTGAAGTTTAGGGAACAGTTATTTCAACTATTTGCTTAATATCTTGCGGAAAAATTAGCCTTCCAGTAGACATTAATAGTACACAATAATTGTTTCAGTCTTGAACTATATCTAGCAAAGTTACTATACCAGATTTTAGTTTAATTCAGTTCTGCAATTAAGTTTTCAAAGCTACTGTAGGTATTATTCATAATGCAAAGTAAGCATTTCAGTACTGAAATATATTTCTGTTTTCTAGACCTGCAGCAACACCCAGGAGTGAAAGGAACGAGGTACTGTAAAACTAGTTTCTTGGTAAACAGTCTCTATCAGCTTTTAATCACGTAGATGGGAGCAGTGTTTATGTAGTGATCAACCAGATGTACAAATTGCTGCTGGTATGCAGCTTTATTGTATTTGAGACAAATCTGTGGGCTGTGAAGGAGAGAATGAATCATTCATGCATTTGTAATGGTCTGTAATACTAGACAGTGGAATTACAGAAAGTACTGTATTTTTTGTAGGTCAGCATACCAATGGAAGTAACTGATGGCCCTGGTTTAACTCACTCATCTGACCCAACTTCAGAGGATGTCCGGTTGGAAGCTTCAACCTACAAGGAGACTATGCTGCTGTTGGAAGAGCTTGGTGTGGTTCATATGGGTATGTTTTCAAGTCTCTGTCTTCAGCTGTTACAAGTTCCCCTTAAAACATGATTTCTTTGTATGCGCTCCTAAGTATTTTAATTTCATATTTTGATATAGTATCTCTTTGTGACTAGAGATCCCCCTCAAAAGCTGTGAAACTGTCACCTAACCTGAGATGTTGCCTGCATTACCAGCCGATGTGCCTTACGTTATCATTGGTTCTCTGTCTAGTCAGAGCTGGAGAAGCAGTTTCTTGCAAAGTACAGTTCAGCTCCTTCTAATGCGGTCATCAAAAGTCAGCAAGAGCTTTTTCTTCTTTATATCCCCTTGATGTGGTTTACGCCCAGCCACACCTAAACACCTAAGCACCACACAGCCACTCACTTGTTCCACCCCAGTGGGGTGGGGGAGAGCATCGGAAAGAGAAAAGTGAGAAAACTCATGGGTCGGCATGAAAACAGGTTAATAGCAAAAGCCACGCACGCAAGCAAAGCAAAGCAAGGAATTCATCCAGCACATCCCATGGGCAGGCGGGTGTTCAGCCATCTCCAGGACAGCAGGGCTCCGTCACGCATAACAAATACTTGGGAAGACAAAGTGCCATCACTCTGGATGTCCCTCCCTTCCTTCGTCCTCCCCCAGCTTTATATGCTGAGCATGATGCCGCATGGCATGGCACATCCCTTGGGTCAGCTGGGGTCAGCTGTCCCAGCCGTGTCCCGGCCCGGCTCCTTGCGTACCCCCAGCCTGCTCGCTGGTGGGGTGGGGTGAGGAGCAGGAAAGGCCTTGGCTCTGTGTGAGCGCTGCTGGGCCGTAACGAACACATCCCCGTGCTACCAACCCTGTTTGCGGCACAACTGTAAAACATGGCCCCGTACCAGCGACTGCGAAGAAAATTAACGCTATCCCAGCCACAACCAGCACACCCCTCAACAGCTAATGACAAAGAGTACAGCAAAATAATGGCTTTGCTTAAAAATAGTAAGTACATATATATAACAAATTTCAACTGTCATAAGATGCTTGCATATATGCACAAGGCATTATATAAACATAAGCATCACTTACTAGGGCTCTTAAACTATGCTAAAATTTCATTAGGCAAGTGTTAACCTTGGCCGAAGGCCAAACTCCCCCCCCAGTGCTGCCACTGCCCGTCCTTGACAAAATGGGGTGAAAAAGCTTGTGGGTCAGTGTGAAGGCAGGGCTGTCACTTCCCAGGGACTGTCACTGGCAAAACAGACTCCACCGATTAAAATACATTTGGATAGTGAGAAACAAAGACCCCAAACCTGAGAAGGACACGTCGGCACCCCCCCTGCTCAAGCTCTGCCGCGCTCCTTCCCTGCCACCTCCCCAGGCAGCGCGGGGAGGCTGCGGTCGGCAGTCGGGACGTAGCAGTTTCTCTGCTGCTCCTTCCTCGTCCCTTTTCCCTGCTCCAGTGTGAGTCCTCCCCCAGGCTGCAGTCCTCTGGGGAAAATCTCCTCCAGCCTGGGCCCTCCATGGGTCGCAGGTCCTTCGGGAAGGATCCGCCTGCTCTGGCACGGGGTCCTCCGCAGCACTGCGCTGTGGGTATCTGCTCCAGCATGGTTCTCTCCGGGGCTGCAGGGGAATCTCTGCTCTGGCACCTGGAGCAGCACCTCTCCCTCCTCCTTCGCTGACCTGGGTGTTCGTTTGCAGGGCTGGTTTTCACATGCTTTTCCCCTTCTCTGCCCGTGTGGTGGTTTCGCCCTTTCCTACATTTGTTTTTCCTGAGGAGCTGCCAGCACGGCTGAGAGGCTCAGCTGTGCCCTGCGGTGGGTCCATTGAAACCGTCCATGTCCAGCACGGGGCGACCCCTGGCTTCTCACAGGGACCTTCCCACTAACCTGCCACCTGCACCTAATACAGCAAAGCACTGAACAGCTTATCCATTGGGCAGTATTTGTGCAGCTTTGTGTCTTTTCTGTCTCAAAACAGGTTCTGCTACTTTGTTGAAAATGCAAAACATACTTCTTGAATATGAACGGAGAATAGAACGTCAGAAAAATCAGTATAAAGCGCTCTCAAGAGAAGTAAGGAAATTGGAAGACGAAAGGGAGGAGTCACAGTTCAGAGCGGAGAAGACTCAAGATTTGAAATCCGTGTTGGCTCACCAAGAAGCAGAATGGAAAAGGGATATCCAAAGCCTTAAGTATGTAAATTGTGGTCTGATAATGTATTATCTTGGTAGTGGTTTTGTTCCGAAAGACACTGATGGTGCAGGCAACAGGATGAGAAGTTTCCAGGCTTTTGGGTTTGGGTTTTTTGAATCCCGTGGGCCAGTTATGCTATGAAGTACATAATGTGAGAGGGGAAAAACGTCCGGATACCAGCTCCATGTACAGTCTTCTGGATGTTGTTCTAACTTTGTTTTCTAGCAAGAAAAGAGCAAGAGAGTGTATACAGGGAAATCAGATTTATAAGAGAGATTTGAGAGATGGTTGGGTGTTTGGTTTTTTTTCATTTTGTCCTTGCAGCTTCAGTTGGCCTATAATACTAGGATTTCTGGTAACTCCACCCAGTGCAAGTCAAACCAGAGCTTAGAGCATTTGTTTGCTTACCTGTTTGTTTGTTGGAAGGGTCAAGTTTGGGATTGCCCCTTTCCCCACACTCCTGAGCTAGACCCGGAGGCGTGAGGTTTCTCATCGCTGTTGACATCACGTCAGACAGGGGTGGCCAGCAGGCACCGTAGGCAGTTGAGCAAGGACAACTGCAGAGCCCTGGCCTGGGAGGGGAGATCTCCTTGTGGTGATCCCCGGTGGGATGGCGTGGCTGGGGAGCTGGCCCAGCAGGGCCAGGCGGCCCAGGCAGAGAGCGAGCTCAGCAGGAGCCACCGTGAGCTGGCAGCTGGGGCGGCCCGCAGCGGCCTGGGCTGTATGGGGGGCAGCAGTGCCAGGGCACTGGGGGCAGGGAGTGCCCACCCCTCCTCAGGGCTTGCTGAGCTGTGTCTCGAGCCCGGGGTCCGGTTTTTGGCCGCCCAGCCCAGGAGATCTTGCCCAGTCCGTGTGAGGTCGGCAGGGAGATGCCGGGCTGGCCCGGGGGCAGGAGCACCAGCCCTGTGAGGGGAGGCTGCGGGAGCTGGGCCTGGGGGAGTTGGGCCTCCCAGCGCGGGGGAGGGGAGTACGAGGAAGACGAGGCCGGTCCCAGCTTGGCCTGGGTTTGACTTCAGCAGGTGTTCAAAATCCTCAAGCATCTGTCAAGTATAAAGAAGTAGTATTTTCATTCTAAGTGAATTCTCCAAGCAGCGTTAAATTTATTTTTAATTCGCAACTTTTTGCGAAATTACACTAGAAATTACATGTAAAGCTTTTTCCTTGCAATATACACCATTCAAATACAAATGCTTCTGTCAGTCTTTCAAGTAATTTTAGTGGTGGTTGATTCTTGTTTTGCAGAATTTCTAAAGCAGGCTTTCAATTGGCAGTTCTTCCCTTACGTTGACGCTTGATTTTTTTTAATTTATTTTTTTGTTCACTGTTGCGAGTATATGGGAAAAAATAGTCAAAATAATGATCAAACACAAAGCTGCTTGCTTGTTTGGGTACCGTGGGCACACCATGGACCGTTTTTTACCATGTCAGTGCTTATTGCTGATTGTTTCAGTTGGTAAAGAAGCTGACCTTCCATAAGGCTTTCCTTGTAAGTCAGCTTCAAAATGGAATTGCTGTAGTTTCTCCCAGAGGTAGATCCAACTGAGGTTTAAAACTGTTTTTAATCGTATTCAGCTTAAACCCCATGCATTTCTGAATCTGGTTTTGAACACTGACATCCTTCTGGAGTAAACAGAAGCTGCTTGTTCTGCCTGTGGTCAGCAGTTGTTTTAGACTTACAGAAGGCTTGCTGAAAAATTGTTGGGTCTGCCACAGATAAGTGGCGTGCTGATTCACCAGTATTGCTTCTGGTCACTGAATCCGTAATGTGTAGGCAATGCTCAGTATACTAAGAAAATGTATACTAACCATAGTAAAAGTTTGCGATGCTTTGATCTGATGAGACAACAAACTCCTTTTTCAACAAAATGGCTGTAATATGAAGATGGGTTTTTTTTAATTTTATTATAGAAGTGTGCACACTGGTGTGTGTTTCCCTATACAAACTTACAAATAACTGATAAATCACTCAAAGTTTTTTTTCTGTATCTTGTACAACTGATACCATGCACAATGGAATGAAGTTAGAATTCTTTAAAAAGTTGAAAAGTACAGTAAAAATATGAACTCTGAAAACGTTTAACATTTTTTATGGTTTGAGTTGTCTCTGCAAGTCCATCATGTGGAATATCTACTTTTATATCAGTGCTTTTGTTTCTCAAATACTCCGTTAAATCCCAGATGTTCTTTGAAACAAGAAGAAGAAAAGAGGCTCAGAGTAGAAGTGCTGTGTGAGAAAAGGAGAGAAGACCTCCGAAGGAAAGAAGATCAATATTGTAAAGAGATGGAGGAGAAACAGAAACTTGAGTTACAGTCTAGGAATTCAGAAGTGGAGTTAAGAACACTGAGAAAGCTCTTGAAACAGGTATATTAAATAATGAATTAAACTCTTTGTCTTATTTTCTGCTTCTTTTCAATTGTATTCCAGTATGCCTAGAGAAGGAGGCGCTTTGTTCACGGAAGAGGCGCTGGATAACAATTGTCAAATTTTGAGAACAGTAGAGTACAGTTGGTTCACAATTGGGTTGTTCTTTTTTTTTTTTTGCTTTGCAGTTTATTATTCCTTTTTTCCTTTTTCAAAATTTAGGTTTCATTTGTATTTCAGGCAAAGCCTGACCTTTTTTTGAATTACTACAAAACATCCTGTATTTTGCCTTCTTAAATTTTCCTAAGAAAATTTAAATTTATTTATTTATAGGTGGATTATCATAACGGTGGGGAATCAAAAATGTTTTCAAGTATGCAAGGGAGAATGGGAAGATGTATTGCTAGCTCTGTTTTTTCTTAAGATGCAAGCAGTTTTATTGTATTACTGTAGGCTGAAGAGGAACGTGATGAAACACAGAGACAGCTCTCTCAGGAAAAGAGGGCCAGAGCCCTTCAAGAAGGAATTTTGAACAACCACCTTGGGAGACAAACGGAACTAGAAGAAGAGACAAGAAGATCTATAGGAAAAAAATCAGAGGTAAGCAGATTTTTTTTCTAATAAATCAAATTTCACCATGTTTGTTTTAAAGTCATAATAAATCTTACATAGCTTTTTCTGTTTCTTGATGGTTTATTTACTGTTTACCCGTGTAACTTACCTGGGTAAATACCTTTCTTGTTTTCTCTTATGTCTAAAAGTTCTGGAAAGCAGCATCACTCCTGTATGTACCTGAATTACTTGTGCAAGTAGGAAACTAATAGAAGACACTATTTACCCCGTTTCTTAACCTATCTGTTATTTTCCATTTCATAGACATTTTGTCATCGCTTTTTAGGCTTTCTAGCAGTGAAACACCTAGCTACCTATGGCAAGGTTGACCAGGAAGAAAGTTGTTTGACAGTGTTTGTGTTTCCATTGCTTTTTTTTTTAAAATTAGTTATTCCCTTATTGAACTTACTTCAAGTATGCCTTTCTTTGCCACCTCCACATAACTAAAATTTTATGATCGACTATCAGCAATGAATTCAACTCTCTGTAAGAGTCAGAGTAACTGGAGGAGAAAAAGCAATCATAAACACTGTATTAAAAAAGATCTTGAAAAGAGTTTACTGAATTTCCTAAAGAATGTGCAGTGCCTGGAAGCCTTTTTGTTCTTGGCTGTGCTGCCCAATAAATGTAGGGTGAATGTGTTTAAGTGGAAAAAAGTTATACATACAATAAAGAGGAAATATACAGGACTATTGCATTCCGGGGGTGATTGAGTCTTATAGCTAACTTTCAGTAATACAAAAGGATAAGTGTTCAGAAGACATTTGAGAAGGAAATTACCCTTTCTAGCCTTGTTTTTACCAGATCTGTAGCACAACTAATTCAATCTTAAAGGCAGTATTATAAAGGCATGCACATACAAGAAAGCGCTGTCATTTTAAAAGCTTTGGTTGCTGGTTTAAGGGGGGGAAAAAAACGAAACTGTGTATTTGGGATGTTCATTTAGGTTTTAAGGATATGTTGCACTTCCGTTGTGTACGTACATTGTACATGTGCATGGGTTCACAGAGTAGCTTATTGCCTGAAACTTCATCTTTGAAGTCATGCTTCAGTACTAGAAATGTTAAAATGCAGTTTATTGCTGCAGGTTTTTTGTAGATTCATTTCCCAATTGGCTCTTTATTCATTTTCCCTGTCATTCAGGAATCCAGCACTGATAGAGAACAGGATCTGTTGTACAAGAATCAGTTACTACAAGATGAGATTGCTATGCTAAGGCTAGAACTCACTCAAGTAAGACTTAGGCACCAGGAGGAACAAGGAAAATATTTAAAGGAAAATGAGACCTTGAAAGAAAAAAATGAAGCTCTCAAAAAGGAACTTAAACTGAACAAGGAAGCATTAAGACAAATGTTTTTTCAGTTCAACGCGGAGCTGGACTTAGTAAAGACAGAATCTGCAGTGCTGACTTCCAAACTTGAGCAGACAAACAAAAGCAAAGACAGACTAGAGACAGAAATTGAATCATTTCGTTCCTCCCTGAACGCTGCAGTTCAAGAACTTGAACTTCATTTGTCATCAAAAAGCAATGCTGAACGAAGATTTCCCAGAGAACGTGATGAATGCCTTTGCTTGCAAGTCGAGCTCCATCGTGACCTCTCTGACGTGCAAGAAACCAACAAGAGCTTGTCTCTGCAGCTGTGTAAAGCTAAAAGCAAAGCTAACAGGCTAGAAAATGAGCTTCACCAGTTGAAGCAAATGCTCAGAGAAAAAGCTTTGCTTTTAGAAATGACAAAAAAGAATTAAGTCAAGGCCAGTGTCGGGCACAGGAATGTGATCATGCTCGACAACTTGAGAAAGATCCAGTAAGCGAACCTGTAATAAAACAGGAGTCCTTGCAGGAGCGATTGGCCCAGCTCCAGAGTGAAAACCTTTTTACTCCATCAGCAATGGGAAGAGATGCAGAACAAGAGGATCATGAAAGAAAAAATAGTGGATTATGGGCAGGACCGTTTTAATGACATTTTCAACAAACTTAGAGCTGATACAGAAAAGCAAGTTTATCTAATAGAAGAGTGAAACAAGGATTTAAATGCCAAGTGTACTGATTTAAGGGAACAAGTCTTTAAATATGAGACTGACGTAGTAGAAAGACAGGTAAAGTATATGCGTAGAAAGAACAATTTAAAGTTTGTCCGTTCTTGAAATCAGTTTGTTCCTACAATGTATCCGGTGCAAGTTACATGCATGGGACCAAAGAATACTGATTTGTTCTGGTTTGTTATGTTTCCCTCGGAATTGCGGAAAGTTTTGGCAGCGGGGATATTAGTCCTCAGATCTAAGCAGAGAACAGAAAAAAGGTATCCAAGTCTAAGCTTTGATCAAGAAAGGTGATTCTTCTCTAGAACTTTTTTCCATCTATTTTCCTTAGTCCATGTTATGCCCTATAGAATAGTCTTAAGTATTGGATGGTTTTGATGTAAGTATTGCACTGATGACATGAATGAGAGTGGTATAAAAGGAGGAACCATCCAATACACGAGGGCTGAGAAATGAAGATACAGAGAAGTGAAGTGGTTGGGGATAGATTTATATGAAGCTTCTATAGAGGGGAAAAAATAGGTTCTCTGTAAGCTGCTATCAAGATTGAAGAGTATTAGTAATGTCCAGCTGTTGATTTCTGTATGTGTTTTGAGGGTTCTGAGGGGCCTGCCTGTTCCTCAAAGTTCATGTCAGACGGTGACCTTAAGCTTTCTCTTTTATGATGTGTAGCCACACTCCAGCAGTACTGTCAATCATTGTGAACTGTGACTTGCTTTGTATTCTTACTACCAAAATAATGGGTTCCTTTTGAAGATCATGTGAGAGAGTGTGTGTGTGTATATGTATATAGCTATATATATATATGAGCTATCCAGATTTTTGTAAACCTAATCTATCAGTATTTCTAAAACGAGCTGAGTAAGAAGACTACAAGAGGATGTGATTCAACATACCCTTAAAGTGTATCTCAAAGGAGCTTTCAGATATTTGTATTCATTTAATTGTATTTGTATAGTGAAGAAACAGAACAAAGAACAATCTAACACAAAGTCCTGCCTTCAGTCACCGGAGTAATATTTGCAGTCAAACTGTGGCTCTTGGATCACAACAGATTTCTTTGGGTTTCGTTAGGAAAAAATACCCGATTGCAGTGTGTTCCTGTGTATTGTTCAAGGAAGAACAATACCTGAGCCTTTTTTATGTGTTAGGAAACAGAAATCCTCATGAACAGCTGCTGATAGTCAAAGGTGCTCAGCTGAGAAAGATGATGAGAGGTCATCATCTGTGCAGATGCCTGCTGGTGGCAGGCAAAATTTCATACTTTTGGGTTCAATCTAGACAGGTCTAACTGTATAACAAAATAAGTTAAAGGCGTATTTCATGTTCTTAGAACTTTCTTCATGCTCATTTAACTGTTTCGTTAGGGCATGTTTGGACAACTGCAGCAGGAGCTTGCTGATGCACTTAAAAAGCAATCTATGCCAGAAGCTTCACTTGAAGTTACTACACGCTACCACAGTGACCTGGAGAGAGACAAGCTGCGCTTGCAAAAGGAGTTGGAAAAAAAGTTGAAAACTAAGGTACTTAATGTCTGTAACTATATGAATAAATCTGAGTGTAGCTGTTGAAAGTAGGAGCGAATGTTGTCCTTTTGCACCACCTTTTGCAGTGTTCTTACGAAAACTGAAGTGTAGAGGGAACCAGAGGAGCTTTGCAGGAAAGCTGTAGGGTGATTCTGTGTGTGTGTGCATGTCATCTTATCCCCCAAAGTTGTAACCTCATCCTGTCGCTTCTAGAGTATTCCTTCTTCCCACCAGCTCCAGCTGCTGTTCTTGGTTATGGTTCCTAAGGTGTGTTTTACACTCCACATCAACCTTGGCCATAGGTCTTGGACGGGGAGAAGAGAGCTTAGGCCTGTTTCTGTGTAAGTTACTGCATTCTCCTGCGCTCTTGTCTTTTCCGGCCACCTTACTTTTTCTTCTGCCACTGTTGCTTTCACAGACGCAGAAGCAGAACATGCTGGCTCTGACATCCAAGGACTTGCACAGCACGTGGGAGGAGCACTTGAAGTCAAGATCCCACCTTGAAGAGCGCGTTGCTCAGCTGGACGAGGAGAAGGCTGAACTGTTGCAACAGGTGAGCCCAGAAAATTCTCCAGGCACCGAGCCAATACCCAGGAGAACCACATGCACCTTCTGGTCAGGTTCTTACATATCATTTTCTGTTATCCCTGCCATTCAGGCTGCGAGTACCTTATCGTTTGGGGGTCATGGAGGAAGCAAATAAAAGCTAGATGGGTGTCTTTGTGTAAGTTCTGGAGTGGCTCTGTTGGGAAGAGTTCCCAGTGTGGTTTGCTATCAGTTGAGCACATTGAGCAAGGCCACAGTTCCCAGTTCTTCCTTGGATTTTGTGTGGTCATCTTCTGACCCCTTGGTTTCTGGGCAGGTTTAAAATGCGTGATGTTTCCAGTGCGTGTGTGGAGGAGCTGCTGTATGTTTTCAGCGTAGCAGGAGCTTAAAAGCCTTGCAGGAAAACATACTGAAGGAATGCTGGGTAAATGAACGAGTGCTTGGGAAACAAGCAGCGCCTGCCAGTTGCCAAGGGACAGCCTTCCCCTTTTCTCCTTTTCTGTAGAGGGAAAATGGAAGTACAAAGTCAAAACAGCTGCCGGCTCTCCTCTGGTGTGGCTGAGAAAACACCAAGAGGAGGAAAACCAGCATGTGGCTAAGTAAATGCCCACACAGAAGAGGTGGAGGTAATGGCTGAGGGGAATAAAATGTTGAAGAACTCCAAAAGATCAGATTCCTCCACAAGCTCCTGCCTGCTGGTTGCTGGAAGATCCCATGAAAGCTTTGGATGAATCCGTGTTCTCCCATGAAGTGCATACCTACGTAATCCCTACTATGAGCAGAGGCACTGCCAAAAGTGTTCTCCAGCATCTTTTCCACCTGTTATGTCTAGAAGAGGATGGCCTTTGCTTCAGCGAGGGCATCTGTTTCTGTAGTTACATATTGGTCTGTTTGATGTGAAACCTGAAGGGATGGAATATCCTCAGGAATTCCGTCCCATGGCATTCTGTGGGACGTGGCTAACAGATAGAGACGTCCAGCAGCTTCTCTGTGGAGAGCGCTAGATGCACAGACTGTACGTAGGTATTTTTCCCGTGCTCTGTGTGTGTGATACATCTTTCTTTTCTCTTTTGAAAGTGTGAGAGTGAAAGAAAGGAAGTGAAGAAGCTGGTAGAGTTGAAACGCCCAGCTGAACTATGTCTGGACCAAGAAAAGAAAATAAACCTCCGCTGCAGAAAGACTGTAAGAGGTACGGCTTTTTAGCGTGGTGAAGAGGTATCCCTGCGTAGAAGTCATGTTTTATTAAACTTTAGTGTAAAAATAGGTGTACCTAACTGTGAGCAGATGCCAGCCTCGTGTTAGTTCTTGCAAGGTACTTCTGTACACCAGCCCCTAGTTTTCAATAGCTGCCAAAACAACTGCAGATGCAGGTTGCCCTGCAGTTCTCCTGGGAAGAAGGGAGTCTTTCATTCCTCTTTTCAGGTGAAATCTGGACTCTCCAAGTGTATGTGGCACAGGAATACTGTTTTTTCCTGGTGATTCCTGGTGTGTCAAGTACATTAAAGATAAAGCAAGCGGTGTCTGTGCTGTTTACATGAGAGTATGTGAAAAAGTCCAGTTTTGTTCCTTTGCTTCATTGTTTTCATGACTAGTTTGCAGTGCAGGTTGAAGAGGCTGCTGAGCAGAGCTACGAAGGAACTAAGGGTGTATGAGGAGAGAGGGGGACTGTCCCAGCCTAATTTGCAGGGAGAAGTGAAGAACAGGTATTCTGAAATGGTCAATGAAATCGGCAGATTAAGAACAAAGGTGAGCTTTATTTTGTTTAGGTTATTGTGGTGGTTTTTCTTTTGTAACCTTTGTTCTTTCTTTATACTTCTTTTCATGTTGTTGATTTTGACTACTTTTTTCTTGGCTGTATTTCTGAAATTATTTGGCTGGGTTTTGATGTTCCTTCTATGGTCACAGTAGTAGGCGACTGTAATACTGATGTAGCTCTTAGGGGTAAAGATGGAAGTGTTACGTACACAGCAGTATCTGCGAGGGCACATCAGGGGTAGGCTGTCCTGCAGAGGAAGGGCAAAGCAAGAGCCACAGCAAGGCTGGCAGGGTCTGTGACCACACAGGCCAGGGATCAGCCCCACAGGCCCTCACCAAGAAGAGCAGAAGAGTTCTGGGGACAGTTCTGGGGACAGTAAGCAGAGTGCGCCAAGAGTGCAGATCACCAGGCCGGTCCATAGGGATGGGCAGGTCTGCAGTTCTACTGGGCCGTCACGTCCATGGGTGAGGGTCAGGGCTGAGAGCAGTGAAGGCCCAGCACAGGCCTGGCTGCAGCTTGAGGCCGTGGCAGCATCGTCGGGCTCCGACAGATGCATTCCCTCTCGGAAGAGAGGGGAGTAATGCCACCATCACTCGGAACAGCTCTGTGCAGTTGGCCTTGCCCAAGGTCACCCCCTGAAGCCTGTCTCAGGCACGAGTTGAGCAGGAGGCAGGTGGGGGTTTGCTTTTCGGAATGGTGTCTTTGCTTCCCAGGGCACAATGCAGTGTGAGGTGGTGCGGAAAAAACCCTGTAACTTGTTGCTTACTAGTAGCTGACTCAGTCGGTCTTTCCTGGTCTTAGAGACCCACAAATGGTTTTGAGGTTGCTCTGCGGCGAATGAAGAGACGGGACACAGCTTGATGCAAGCAAATGTCAATTTATTGTACAGAAGCACGCGTTTTTATACACTTTCAGAAGCTGCGCGTTTTAAACTAATTGGTTCTTGAAGCTAAGCATTGCATACTAGGCAATCCCTGATTGGTGGTTAACTACCAGCAATTAACCACAAGGTGTTACCTTTCCTTGGCGCCTTCCGTCTCCCACTCCCCTGTGCTCTGCAAACATGCCTCATCATGTTAATTGTTGTCTAGACAAGCCCCAGCACATTCCCCTCAGCTAACTGATTGCCACGCGTGGTCCTAGTTTCCAGCCCGCTCCTGCAGATCTGCAGGGGCTGCTTTTGCTGCTGGCTCTTCGGTTCATGAGAGCTCTTGGGACGTGTGAAGGGTGGGAAGAGGTTCAAAGGAAGAACCCGGGGGGCTCATTTCAGCAGTTCAGCTTCAACAGTCTCTATATGGAAAATGAAAACCTGCCCTTGTGCTGCCACTGCCAAAACGTGATGTGCTGGGAGTCAGCACGGAGACCTTGATCCCCTAAAAGCTGTAGAGTCTGACAGCGCCTCCGTGGCAGAGACCAGAGGCTCTTTTAAGGGATGCACTAGGTGCCCTGTTTAAAAATCAGAAAGCCCTGGCCCGGGTTCCAGCGCAGGGCAGCCTCTGCGTGGCTGCTCGTTAACAAAACTGTGTCTTTTTGGCAAAAGACTTTCCGCTACAAATGCAGTCAAATATTTGTCTAAGCAAAAGGTAACCCAGCAGTCCCTCCCTGAGCAAACCGGCAATTGCTTTGGGATTTTGCTTGAGTTCAAAGTGTGCCTTTGTGGTTGTGTTGGGCCTGTGAAGGCAACTGCCCAGAGCAGGTGAGGCCACATTCAGCTTTGCTTTTATTTCCTTGGTGCCTGCTTCAGGTTAACTTCCTTGCACAGCAGCGGTGGCGCCTGCCGAGTGCCCCAGCACCTCTTAGCGCAGCCCTGTGTGCTGCAGGGAGCTGCGCCAGCTGGCCCGGCAGCAGCCAGGAGATGAGCTTGTCCCTTCAGCGCTTCACAAGTGACAAATAAAAGAAGCTACTCCTTTCACAGCACCGCTTCTGAACACCCGATGGTGCTTTGTAGCTGCTGTGATGGTGCCAGGTGCTCCTGTGGGCTCAGGCTGAAACATGTGTCATGGGCTGGGATTGTCCCTTCCCTGTGTCCCACTGTGTTGTCTGATTTTTCCCTCTCGCTTGCTTCAGATCACAGAAGCAGATGCTGGTGTTTGAAAGTGCCTTGCAGGAGAGGTTAGGATCGGCTGGGGCTGTGGATGACCAGCTTGCTGTGAAGCCGAGGAGAGCAGTCCTACTGCAAATGGAACTGCCAAGTGGTGCCAGAAGCTGCAAATGCCAACCCAGCTGTTGTGGACTGGGTTAAGGCCGTGTGGGTTTTTTCTTGGCCTGGAGAAGTTGGAGGAAGGACCGTCTGTGGCGTTTAACGTGGTCTCTGGAGCCGACCGTGGGAGGATCTTGCTGGGCCGTGGGTGCTTGGGTATTGCCATGGTTTTAAATGCACGTGATGCCAAGCAGTAGAGAGCTGCCATGAGCTTAGGCTCTGAGGGAGGTCGGGTATGTCGGGTGGAGGAGAGGAGGGGCTGGTAGTCCCCAGCCTGTGGTGCCCCGCAGTATGGGGCGGGATGGGAGATGCCCTGGCAGGACCCTGCTAGCTGAGGAGAAGAGCTGGGTGTGAGGGAGGAGGGACTGCTCCTGCTCTGCATCTGTGACAGACCACTAAGCCCCGCTCCTACAGCGTGGTGGTACTGCAGCATGGTTCTGTCCTCGGTGTCGTGGGGGCTTAGATGGCTCTTAGCTGCCAGAGGAAACAGGAGGCCAAGAGGGCTGGGGTTAAGGCAGCGTCAGCCCCAGGAACAACTACTTGACCGATCCTGTAACTGCATAGATATGGGTGTCCTTGACAGCTGTACCCTTTCTTGTCTAGGTTGAGATGTTGTGCCGATACCTTGCAGAGTCAGGTCTGAACCTCTATCCGGAATCTATCCATCCTTCTGTGGCACTGTCTTCTGGCAGTCGCAGCCTTGGATACTGCCTTGTTGACTTCCATGTCAGAGATTCCCCTTGAACTGTGATTAACTTCTTGAGGCTTGTAAATTTTCTTCTGCATGTACACAGAGACAGCTGTCTGCATTAAAGGGTGTCATAGTATTAAGGAAAAAGAAAAGCTAGGAGGCATCACACTTGTTAGGGCCAAAGATTTTGCTTTGTTTTAAAAAAGCAATGGGAGGAGAACAACTTACTCTGCAAGTAACTGCACAGTTAATGTCTCAAAAATGCAGGCATTTGAAATGCTGTCTTGCTTCAGAGAAGAAGTAGAGAAGCAGTTCAGAGTTTGGAAGTGAGATGTAAACTAAACAAAGTGAGAAAACGAAATGGGTTCCCAGCATGGGTATAAAAAGGGGGACAGCAAAGCCAGGGTTGTGCGTTCAGGTCTGTGCTACCAAAACCAAAATGAAATCGTTGTTCTCCCCTACAGTGTGGGGCTGCATTGCTCAGAACGCGGCAGGGGAAACACGGACAAAAGGAGCCACCTTGATTTTCCTTCTTTCTCATCGGGAAACAAATACGAAGCCTGTTCTGGCTCAAGAAGACTGAGCTGCCTATTTGGGACTTCATCAGGTGTCAGTGGGTAAGTGATCTGACTGCAGTTATTTGTTAGAGGATGTTTTGATAGCATCTAAAATGATTGAGTGTTGCAGTCAGTCCTTTCTTGAACCGAGCGCTGGAGTTCTTCCTCCATGGGTTAAAATGGGGGTAGTGAAGGCTCCTTCTGCACCCCCTCGTATAAGCTGCCTGTGGCAGCACTTCCCCCCCCTCCCTGGATCCTCACTGCAGCTCTTTGCCTTTGCTGCAGCTCTGTGTCCTCTGCAAGACAGCAGCCGTGTCCAGTTATTCTGTGGGTTTGATGGCGTGGGTGCAGCAATGATGACAGGAAAGGTGCTTCTGATGTGCCTGTTTCAGACCCTGTGCAGGGGTTTTGGTGTTCAGAAGCTGGAGAGTGCCTGTGCTGTCAGGGTTGACCTCGGAGCCCGCAGCAGGGCTTCTGGGGGGTGCTGGCTGACGGTGCTCTGTGTCCTTCTAACGCTGCAGCAAAGGAGAGGTTAATAATGCAAGGTGCCTGCTCTTGCCCGCGGCTGTAGGCTCCTTTGTTTCTGCAGGAGGAGAAGAGCTGTGTAAACAGTGTTTCCCCGGGGCTGGGGGGAAGGATTTTCAGCCTGGGTGGAGCAGCTCCCTGCATGAACCAAGTTCTCTGTGCCTCTAAAAGAGAGCAGGGCCACCAGCCTGGTTTGGTCAGACCCCGCTAGGATGGAGCAGGGTGGCTCGCTTGTGCGCTGCGCTGTGCACGAGTGTGATCCCCTGTCTGCTTCCTTGGGACTAGCTGCAGCCTGTGCTGCTGGGCATGTGTCTGTCAGGAGCGCAGGCAGCCAGCTGGGAGCCAAGTGTGAACCGGGAGGGATGGCTCCCAGCTGAACTGGATGGTGGCAGCTGGATGCTGTGAAGGAGAGCAGAGGTGAGCTGCTGGGGCAGGGGGGGTGTTGGCAGGGGAGGAGGGGCTTGGTCCCTGCGGGAGCAGAGCTGGCTGTGTAGGACCCCAGGAACAGAACGGAGAGGGGGCAGTGATATAAACCCTGTACCCCCAAGTCCATGGTCGTGAGCTTGGATGGTGCTGTGATTTTCAGCCTCTGGGCTCTTCCTGAAAGTGTGCGTCTCCCCCAGGGGAGGTGGCTAAGCCCTGTCCCGGGGAAGAAGCCTGGAAGAGACTTGGTTGTCCTTCCCCTTCCCTGTCTCAGCTCCGCCTGTGTGTCTGGGCGTCCAGCTCTGTGACAGGGGTGGTCTGCCTTACATTTCCATCTCCAAGCATGGCGAAGCCCAGAACTGGGTCAGAAAGCGGTGGCTGCAGTCTTCTACATCCTGCAGGGCATCCTGAACCATGTGTGTAGGCTTGCCAAGTGTGGGCACCCATACCGACTGTAACTTCAGGTCCGTGGCTGCTCGAAAATGGCAGCTTGGCAGGGCTGTCTGGTGTCTGTAGCCATCAGGAGCCGTGGCTCTGGTGAAAAAGCTGCAAGACCAGCTGGCTGTGGCCTCCCTCTTGTCGTCTGCCAGCAGGCTGGCTGACAGCACACACCAGCCGTGCCATCTCCCCAGCCTGCTCTCTGGGAATGCAGTGTATTCCTATCCCTCAAAGTCCCCGTGAGCTAGAAAAAAAGAATAGTCTGCACTGTTCACCTTCCCTGCCCTCAGAAATGAAGCAGCTTTGGCAGAACGTGCGTGTTTTGCAAAATGCTGGAGCACCCCAAGGGCTTTGCGTGCAAAACATGAGCGAATCAAATCAAGCTGCCTTTAGCAGAGAGCGTGGGTCCCCTTCTGCTGGATCACCAGGGTCTCTGCAGCTCCCCTTGCACGGGGCTGCATCATCTCTTCCCTGCTGCCTGCCAGGGTTTTTGTCTGGGTGTTTAAAGGCCCTGGCAAAGGGAGTTTGCCTCCCGTGGGGCTGGGAGCGGGTTGTGCAAGGGGGACCCACGCTCTCCCTCCAGTGACAGGCACTGCAGGGAGGCTGAAGAGCCTGTCTGAGCTGGGGCCCTCTGGGTGCTGTGCTTCTCTAGCCTGGGTGGCTGGAAGTAGCTCCTGCAGACCATCTTGGCGTGCTCTTGCCGAGCGATGACCTCTTCAGTGCTGTAAGTTGGGATTTCCACAGCGACAAGCTGTGCTGCTGTGGGTGCGCTGGTGTAGTTGCCCTCCAGTTGATGGGCGTGGGTATGTCCAGCCCAGGGTCTGGCAACAGCAGATAGATTTGCCTCCATTACATGTGAGAGTTGGGATGTGGGAAGAGGAGCAAAGGAGAAAAAGGCTTTGAAGTCAAGGTGTATGCATTAAAAAAACAAACAAAAAAAAAAAGCCCCCCAAAACTGAGCATGTTTCTCTCTGTCCAGCATGCTTGAACTCCCCTGTCCCAGGCTTCTCTTGTACTGTGAACTCTGCTTTACTTTAGGTTGAACCTGTCTAAGAAAAAAAAATAAACTGGCTAAACTTTGTGCAGAAAACTCTAAGATCCCGATGGGTCTTAACCTATACGAGAAAACAGAGTGAACTAACCCTATTGCAATGTCCACGTGGTAAAATGGGGGTGAGCAAGCTGACCTGTGATCGGAGGCTGACGAAGGAAGGCGCTGGCTGGGAAGAATGGTGGGTCCTGCCTTCCCTGCTTCCCTGCCCTGCGTTTGCCTCTGCCAAGTAATGACTGGCTCATCTCGGTGGCAGTGCAGGGAGCACAGGCTAAAAGTGAAGTGGCCCACCGGTAGCGTGTAACTCTGAGATCAAAGTCCGGAGGGAGGAGGGTGAGCCCTGGCTGTGCAAGGCACCGGAGGGTGATGTGCTGCACATCGGGGTGCCTTTTTATTGCATGCCTTCGTGTTTTGTTGCTCAGTCCTTGGAAAAGACTGTGCTGAGGATCAGACGTGGCCCCGTGTCCCTTTCCTGTGCCAGGCTGAGCCTTGCCTGAAGGGCTGCAGTTACCCAGGATTGCAATGCTCGTGTTCCCAGGTGCAGTGCGATAATGGCTGTGGGCCTTCTGAGGTCCAGTTACTTGGGCAGAAGCCTTTTTGAGAAGGAAGTATGGGGAAGACTAATATACAACACAAATTCTTTTTGGATGATTATTTCACACTCTGCGATCCCATGGCATATGCCCAAGGCTCAGGCTTTGAGGTGTCCTGCTTGGCTTCTTGATGAAATACCAGCGATGCTCACTCTGAAGTGGGAATAAGTCTCCAGCTGTCTGATTTGGAAGTGCTCTCGTTTGCCATCTTACGCAGCTCCATGTTTCCCCTGTGGTCTCACCAGCCAAAGAAGCAGTTCTGTCCTCCTAGCTGGAGGAGCCTCTGTGTCCTTGAAAGGAACGTGAGGGATTCAAACAACACTCAGCAAGCAGTGACCTCCCTCGAGCCCTGTGTCAGACCCTGCACAAGGGCAGGGCAGAGGCGCCCAGGTGAAGTGCATCTGTCTGAATGGACCACCGGTGTGCCTGGTGCCCGAGCTCCTCAGCGAGGGCGTAAGGGCACCTGTGGGCTCTGTCAAGAGTTGAGAGCTGTGTGTGATGCTGTGCTTAGCAGGGTTTGCTGGCTGCGGTGCTTCCCCGAGGACAGGTCAGTTGTGCTGGTTTGTGCCCGGGTGTGAGCCTGCGCCGAGAGCCCCGCCGCAGGCAGGCTGCGAGGGGCGCGGTGGCAGCGCAGCAGGTGAGCTGCTTGAGCTGGGCTCCAAGTTATCCCAAAGTGAGCAGGCCAGAAGAGCAGCTGGTCCCTTCTGAGGGCAGTGCTGGCACCTCTGTGGGTTGTGTGGCTTGATTTTTAGGATCTGTTGTCATAGTGGGTGTTTCCAGATGGCGTGTGGCTCTTTGATGATGAGTCTGGAGTGCTGGCTTGCTTTCTTAGCCCCGGGGGAAACCCTGTGGGTCCTGCCATGAATTTCTCTAAGGGCTGCCGCCGTGTTTTGTGCTGAGACGGGCAGGGCTGTGGCTGTGCTGAAGCTGGGAGGCTGTGTTGGAGGCAGTGTGGCTGCATGCTTGCTGTGGGCGATGCACGCGTTCCCTGAGCTGCTGTTGGTGCTTGGAGAGCAGGCTGTGCTAGCCAGGCACCTGCAGTGCCTGTGCCCAGCAAGTGCAGGGAAGCGCGGCTGGTTCCAGTTGCCCTGGGGCAGGGGTAAGTGGGAGCTCCCTGCTGAAGCCGTGAGCTGGTGTGGTAGCTGGGCACAGCTGGGCTCCTGTTTGTGGGTCCCCCTGGGCTGGCAGAGGCTGGGTGGGAGCCGGCTGGGTGCTGAGCATCCCTGCAGCCCTCTGCTGTGCCTCTCCGCGTCCCTGCCGTTGCCACGGTGGCATCGGCCACTGTCCCTGCCGTTGCCGCGGTGGCATCAGCCACTGCCCCTGCATTAGCCACTGTCCCCGTTGAAGTGGCAGCCAGGACAAGGGGCTGGCTGTCAGCGCCGACCGGGAGTGCGCGGAGTGCGCGGGTGTCCCTGCGGCCCTGCCGGTGAGGTGGCGGGTGGCTTTCGGTGCCGGGGCCACCTGCGGGTGGGAGGGCTTGGGAGCGGGGCTGGGGGCAGCTCGGAGCGGGGACACAGAGGCAGGGCTGTGCCTGGGCCGGGGTGACACGGCTCCTGCCAAACGCCTCCCGGCAGGACGTTGTGCCCATCTTCCGGCGGGGTCTGTGTCCCTGCAAGGAAGCTGCTTGTGGGGGGGAGGGTTTGGGGGATGTGGCTGCCTGTGGAGGGGGGGGGGGGGCTCCTGAGGCACCTGGAGGCTGCAGACATCCCTTGTCAGGCACCGGCAGTTGGAGCCCCTTCTCCTCCCCTCCCGAGCCGGACAGGGAGCGAGCTTTGCTCCCCGAAAGAAAACTCGGTTCTTCCTTGCTTCCCATTCCCACGGGGTGTCGGTGTGCCTGCATCCGGACTGGGTTAACCGTGGAGGGGGTGGAAGCTGCCTGCTTAGCTGCTGCTGCTCTCGCCCTCCTCATCTTGCTTTCTCCCTGTGTTGCCCCGTCTGTAAATGAGGGGTGAGATGAGTTGTTCTTGCTCTGTCTACAAAATGCTGTGAAGGCTCGCGATGAAAAATCGGACAGATGGCCCAGGTAGAAGTGACTGCAAAGCTCACTGCTTTCCTTGCATTTTAAATCCATAGGTGACTTTCTGAGAAAAAGCAATTTGTGTATACATCTAGAGAAAATGCAGAGGCTAGAGCGCTCCAGGAGGGAGCAGATGATTCTTAACAGGCTGTCCAGCCTCACCCCTTCACTGAAGGATGAGCAGTAACTTGGTGGTGAAGCCAAAGCTTCCTCTGTAACACCTTGGGGTCGCAGCCAGTGCTGTAGTATTACAGCAGCAATCCAGAAAATGCAGAATATTTACTCTTCTGGCAGCCAGTAATGTGTGTGTGTGTGCTGGAGAAGCAGGCAGAAGGCTGGAGCCAGCCCAGGCCGGCTTGGGGGGTTGTGTTTCTGCTTTTGGTCGTTTCCCTGCCTCCACTCTGGTGTCTTCAAACTGAGTTAATGTTTATGCTCTGCCAGAGGTAGAAACTCCTGTGTGACAACTGGGCATGAGTATATGTAACTTTTCACTGAGGAAGTTTTGAAGACTGAGGTTCTAACACTTTGGGTTGGATTAAGGCTCGTAGGAGCATTTTGGACAACTGGGCTGATGCCCGAGCTCTCAGGGTCCTGGCAGGTGAAGGCAGCTGGTGGGTATACGTGAACACCGTGCAGCCTGTGCTGTGCGCTGCGAGTTGATGGTGCAGAAACTAAGAGATGGTGCAGAAACAAGGGGAGTGAGTGGTGTTTAGGGCTGCTGGCAGTGTCCCTTGTTCCATCTTGGTGTGCACTTAAAGGGTGGATTAACAAATTCTTGCAGATCATCAGAATGGAGATTACTGGTCTTATGCTTTTTCATGCTGCCCAGGGAAGCGGTTGAGTCACTGTTCCTGGAAGTATTGAAAAGGCACATAGACGTGGTGCTTAGGGACATGGTTTAGTGGTGGACTTGGCAATGTTAGGTTTATAGTTGGGCTCAATCCGAAGGGTCTTTTCCAACCTAAATGATTCTATGAAATGCGATCCAGGTGCCAGGAAAAGAGTAAATAAAGAGGGAGTTGCAAATCTGCAAAGCTAGGGTAGCCGAGATCAAATGCTGGGTGAGGCAGCCTGGAAAGGGACAATAGTACTGTAAATACTTAGGCAGGAACCAGAGTTACTGTAAATGATGGTACGTGAGGCTAGGGAATCTCCAAGCAGACCCTTGGAAGTGAGCTTGGTTGCTGTCACTGTCAGCTGGCAGCTGAAGTTTATTGAAAGAAATTAACAGGAAGGTATAACATGAGGCTCCTATTAATTATCTCGGCTATGGTAGAGCTTTTGTAATAAATTGCAGGATGGCAGAATCAAAGTGATAAATTAGAGGTGGACTGGAATATAAAGGTGACAGGTGAGGCTTCCTGCGTAGCAAGGCTTGATTTAGAAAGCACTCAACCACTTAGCAGCGGGCTGGAGGGGCAAAAGAGTAGTCTGGGAAAATCTGCTTCTCCTTTCCTGGCTTCCTTGAGATGCTGTTGATATGGTAATTATAGGTAAGCAGGTGATTTCTAAGCAAGAGATGTGATGATGCTACTGAAGCCTGAACAGGGCAAGATGGTCTAACTGAACAAAATTGTTCAATAGCATCCTGATTCTCACTTTTAACGGATCTCCTTGTCTTGCTCTTCCAGCAAAGTGTAATAGAAAAGCAAATTAAGCAGTTGCTCCAGAGAGAGATGGTTTATCTTTGCGGAAGCAAGAAGAGGATTTATTGTGTATGCCAAAGCAAGACTGAGCCACCAGTCTGTGCTCCTACCAGAAAAGCTGGGTGTAGTGTGTTGCAGCGCAGTGTGCGGGTCCATCCCCAGCCTCTGCCTGGAGAGCAATCGGCTGGTGTCAGACCGGCTCAGAGGCTGGTGCTGGTGCTGCAGCACGAGTGACGTGGGGTCCTTCGAAACAGGAGCACTGGCACATGCCATGGTGACAGCTGCAGGATCTGTATGGACAGAGCTGTGCCTTTCCGTCAAACTGCCCTTTTTCTCCTAGTGGGCATTAAGGATTTTGCTGTTTGTTCTTAATTTCCTGTCTTGTTTGAGCACAGTACCATCAGAGAGCGGTTCAGTTTCATTTATAGAGGGAAGCTGTTGGACATGCACACAAAGGGATTTGGATGCTTTAGGGCCATATCTAAGTGCTCTCATCAAAGTGTTCCTCAGCACAGCTTTTGCCAAGCTCACGGGTGCTGAAGGGCCACTCTGTGCCTGTGTTGGTTGAGCTTTCTGACTTTTCAAGACGTGAAGCCCTGCCTTGTGCCTGCAGACGCTTCGGCTGTACGGCCCTAGCCCGTATCGTGAGCCAGGCAGTGTTCAGAGGTTAATACTGCTGCCCTAAGGAGAAGAGGTGCTTTTATTTATCCTTAATGTAGCTCATGGCCAAAACACTCGCCTGGGAGCAGGATGATCCTGTGCAGACCCTTCTTTTCTGCCTAACCTGACTCAAGGAATCTCTGTAGTAGCTGTGAGCCCACATCATGAAACGGATCCTTTTCTGTCACCTTGAAGATTGTCCTGATCTTTTTGATTTTTTTCTCCAGAGGCTCCTTATGTGCTGCACATGAGTCATTAGCTAAAAGTCTTTGTAACCCAGGGAGCAGAGCCCCCCCAGCCAAGGGTTTTCCTTAGCTCTCAAGCATCCTAGCTGCTAGCCTGCAGATCAAGCTTTTTCTCACTTGCTTTCTGGAGGCAGCATTGCTAGGAGATCTGGAAGTGATCTTGTTACCGAAATCTCGGAATGAAGAACTTATCGACACCAATGTGATGTAGATAAGCAGACACTTCTTTATTAACGGCCGGGTGCGTGAGCGAGTCCTCTCACGATCAACGCACGCCAGGTCCCAAAATCAGATTCCATATATAGAACTTATTCATACATATTCATTAAATATTCATGCATAACCATAACATTTCGCGTAAATCATTAACATACTCTCCTCCCATATCCGATTCTGTGCAGTAGAGCTTAGAAAGGTCTAGAAATGGGTCTGGGGTGCAATTTGGGTAGGTGGTGTATGAGTCGGTGGTCGCGATCTCCCCCTGCCGGAATTACCTTTTACTGAAGTTCACAGTTTCTTGGCAGGTAACCACAAGCTGTTCCAGTTGACTCTCCCCAGTTCCCATTCATCTCATATTCTGACATTTCAGTACACCTCTGCATACAGAAGACTGGTTAAATACAAAGAAACCTTTCAACCCTAAAGTTATTACCTAAGTTTTAACAATGGTTCCAGCCCCTTCTTCTAGCCTTGGTACAGGACGTACGGAAGATCCCATAACAACTTTTACTGTGCAGCTATAAGTTTCTTATAAGATTTTTTTCTTATCCTTCTATATTTTAATTTTATTAAATGATTTTATAAAATCAATTAATCAATCAAATAAAATCAATCAATCTTAACTTATTAACAAATCGATAACAATCCTGTCTGGGCTGACGAGCAGGGCTGAGGAATGGATTTGGCCCTCTCCATCTCCCTGGGAGGGCGGAAAGGTTTGGGCTGGAAAACCAGAGGAGTTCAATGGCAGGGACGCAGCTGAGTGTGGGAGCAGGGTGCTTGGGTTTGAGAGCAGGCTGAGATGCCAGCGTTGGATGCTGCGGTGCTTGCAGGCTTTGCACAGGTTCCATGTGGCTTCTGCCATGCAGCTCCATGAAGGCACTTTGCAGC
Source organism: Falco cherrug (assembly GCF_023634085.1). Classification (NCBI taxonomy): domain Eukaryota; kingdom Metazoa; phylum Chordata; class Aves; order Falconiformes; family Falconidae; genus Falco; species Falco cherrug. The sequence goes on along the minus strand of NW_026599294.1, from coordinate 181,582 downwards.
TAGTGGTTTCCCTTGCTAAGCACCTGTGGCTGCTTTGTCAAGTCCTCTGAGTGTGAAGCCTGGCTCCAGCTGTGCTGCTTGCCTGCAGCAGGCAGGAGTCACTTCTGTGCCGAGCCGGGGAGGCTCTGGCATTGCTTCTGAGGTGGGGGAGCGGTGGGCAGGAGCACGTGGTGGCAGACCTGTGGGTGCATCTGAGGCCAAGCATGAGAGCCCTGATGGGTCTCACCTTGACGTCTGTCTTGGAGTTCTGCCTTCTGAGGCAGGAAGCATCACCCAGCGTCCGGTTCCCTTTCTTTAGAGCGCTTCTGTCTTGGAGCCTGGAGCGCACCGGGGTGTCATATCTGAGCTCTGCAGTTCCTGCTCAGATTTGTGGCTGGACACCATGTGGGAGACGTGTTGGAGTGAGTTGCCGCAAGCTAGCTGGCTGGAGAGCCAGCTTTTATCTTCCCTGACCGGACTGTAAAGCCCCAGATAATGTATGCTGGTTTTCCAGCGGAGGGTTCCTGGTTCCCTGCCGAGCAGATGTGCTGATTTGGTTTGCTTGTGGCCGTGAGTCTCATGGGAAGCGTTTGTTTATGCCGTATGCTGCGCTGAAAATGCGTGAAGCTCCCTGGCAGCCGAGATGGCCTTGTAAGTTGGATGTCCTCAGCTGGCGTGTGTGTAGATGTGTGCACGGTTAATTGGAACAAGCTCATTAGGTGGCTACTCACCAGGTGCAACAACAGAGGACACCCCAAAGGCATTGTTGGAGCTGTGGCAACACGGTGATTTGCCTGTTCTCTTTTGCGTTGATGTGCTTGGGGTCCTCCCCAGGCAAGCAAAATAGGAATTAAGTTCTTGCTTTGTAAGTCAGCATGGAGGTTTTTCTGTACTCCTTAAAGAAATGAGTAGCTTGTCTGCAGTGTCTGGATGAATTTACCTGAAGCTGGGATCTGTGAGTTTTTGCTTAATTTCGGGATGTCAAAAAGTGTTAGGGTAGAGCTGGGTCTTTCAAGTCCCATAAAATAAGAAGTGGGCAAATCCATCCGTCCCTTGGTCCAGTTAGCCAGAAAGGGAGGGGAAATGATTTCTAGTCCAAAGTAGTGCTTAGTAAGTGCTGTACATACCTCTCTTTGATTTTTGTCGATGCTTGAGACCTGCTTTCTGGGGGTGTTTTCTCCTCTTTCCCTTTCTTGCACCCGCACTTTTTGAGATGCAGATGGAGAGGTCGTCAGCAGGCTGGTGGTAGAAAAAGAATGGCCCATGGACCTGTTGACCCATGCGGCCTGCAGGATGAGGATGCTGGAGAAGAGCTGCCGTGAGGATAGCCTTAAGTGGCCCTGCTTTCACTAACGTTGCGTTTATATTTGAGCTAATTGCTCATGCAGCTTGAATGGTTTCATGCTTTTCTTTCTGCTGTTACAGCTTCGAACGCCTGTAGGGAGCCTTGAGTTTGGGTGTTAATAAGTGAAAAAAGGGGCCCTCGTTCTCCGTGGAGAAAGGCTCTTGGTCACTGTGGCAATTTCATGCCTGGAAGGAGTCCTGTTTGCTGGATCATTTTTGCAAGTTAACCAAATTAGCTTTGAGAAACCATAGTTGATAATCAGAGTACTGAGCTCTGTGCTCCATTAGTTAAAACCATCACCAACCTCCTTGCACAAAGGGTGGGCATTCGGTTTGCAAAGTAGGAGAGCGGTCTGATTTTGATGCTCGGGGCAGCAGCGATCCCCGGCTTTAAGGTTGTTCCTAATACTCTGAGCACTTAGTAGGGTCAGGCGCAGAGTCGCATCGGGTCAGCTGCTTTTGCAAAATGAAGCAGTGAAGTGACATTTCTCTTTTGTTCCCACCGAAAAACTTTTGAAGAGTAATAAAGGACAGTTTGGGTATTAATCGAGATTTGGATAAAAATTCCAGTAAATAGTTCCAAAATAGATGGAAGTTGGAGGGAGAAGGTGAGAAATGCCAGCAGGCTCTGATGTGTGCATGTGGCTTGTGAAAGGCTGTTTTGGCTCAGGGAATGTTTGTTGTGGGGTTTTACTTCTATCAATCTTCACTCTTCTGCTTCAACATGGTCTAATTATGAGACAGGGTGGGGAGGCCGCAGTTATGAAGGATGCCACAACCCGGAGACACAGCTGTCTCCTTTGGGTCTGCCATGAAGGGCATTCTGGATTTTCAAAGTCCTGTTGTTGTTCCTTGCAGGTCAACTGAGGCATGGCCACTGGAAAGCCCTGCTGGTTCACGGGGTCCTCCAGGATGGCTGGTGGATTCCCGAGCCAAGTGGTAGTGCCTCGTAATCCGAAGCTAGTCAGAGAGACGGAGAAGCCTGCAGCTGTAAGTACCTGCTGCGGCCAGGTAGGAGCTGTGTAAGGCTGGAAACTGCCCCCACGTCCTTCCTCTACCTGCCCCTCCTGTTGTCTGGCCGCACTGTGAAGCTGGACACCACCTCCCCGTCTCTCTGCTGCCGTGCTTCTGTCGGAGGTGACGATCATGGTGCAGTAGGGGATGGACTGTGTGCTGCTTCAGGGCAAGCCCAGAGTCTGTCTGGATGTGCCACCGGAGCCAATTTAAATGGACGTACCGGGCATTGCACCGGAATAGCTGAAGCATGAGCGTGTGCTTCGTTCTGTCCCCTTTGTGTGGGCAGCAATGTTTTGTCACGTCGGGATGCTTGCCAGCGCTGCTCTGACCATACCTGCCCTCCAGGCAGCTGGGCATGTGGTGGGCTGCTCAAACTCTGCCTGAAGGTTTCGAGAGGTATGGCTGGTCCCAGATGGAACAGGTTCCAAAACAGTTGTTCTGTCCCGTATCCCCTGTGGAGCACAGACCCAGCGCTGCAGACAGCAGCGGAGTCAGGGCAGTTCCTCCTTCCCATCCTCAGACGTCCTTTGCTGACCAGAGCTCACCTGACTGAAGGCGACCTGGCGCTGAGGCTCTGTCGAGGAGATCTCTCTGCATACTTCTGTGGAGAGGTCTCGGAGGCCAGAACAGAGAAAACAAGTGCTAATTCAAAAGAGATAACTAAAACTTGGAGCCATTCCTCTCCACCTCAGTTTTGGCACAACACTGCTTCTCTGCTTTCCTCTGACTCACCCAGCAGTGACGTCTCCACACGTGTGGTGGTTGTAAGCGTTGTGCAAGGATGGAGTTAGGGGGTTGCTGGTAACTCCTCCCGACCTTCTTCAAAGGTCACTGGCTCAATCCAGCAAATCTGAAGAGGAAACAAATGCCTGAAGAGCCAAATCCCCCAACATGTCACATCAAATCACAAAGGAGAAGCTACTGGGACAGAGCCACTTGGTTGGAGCGTGTGCATTCCGCTCTCTGTCATTAATTTACTGATGTTAAATATTTCAGCGGGTAATTATGGGACTTCCAGGACTATCCTAGTGGCTGTGATCACAAATTATTCATCAGTGGCTCTTGCACAAGAAAAGCCTTTCTGAATGAAGGCATTTCTGTAGCTCTTGCTGGTGTTTTGCATTTCAGCTGACTCCCTCTGCCTTCCTGAAGGAGATGACTCTTAGCACCAAGCAGAGGCTGGCCAGCACTCGGGAGATGCGGCGGCCCCAGATTACCCAGCTTCTCGACGTGAGCGAAGCCTCCCGTCATAAGGTAGCCTTTTCTTGCCCTTTTCCTTGCTGTTTGACGTGACATTTGAAGTGGGCCTATGCTTGTGACAGGCTTGCCTCCAGCTTATCTAAATACTTTGGTGGCAGTTTGTCGTTTCAAACTGCTGCTGGTGGTGGTGGCGTTCCTTCTGCTGGGGGAAAGGTGAAATGTTTTCCCCCAGTGAGCTGTTGAAGTCCTGGCCTGCACTAAGCCCATATAAATCACCTCTGCTGAAGTTGGTGGCTTTTGCTGGAGACGAGCTACTGTGGCTAAAGCATGATCCTGGAGAAAGGCTGGGGGGGGACACAAGAATGCAAGCTTGCAATTTCCCACCCTCCTGCTGAAATAGGCAGCCCTTGGTCTGGTGTAGTCTCTGTCAAACGCTTGGGGTCATCGGATGGCCTCAATGGTGGCAGCGTTGGTCTTTGAGGGCTGAGGGCCTACGGTAACTCTTCAAGGTGTAGCTCAAGCAATTGCATGAATGCTTTGGGTTGGAACGACGAGTGGGACCCTTACAGGGTGTTAGATTTTTCAGGCTGCCAGGTACACAGGGGAATGGCGCTGGGCAGAGGGGAGCGGGTGTGCTTTATCTGGATCAGTGTTTGCTTACATGTATGTTGAAAGCTGCTCTTCTTACACATCTGCTTAGTAGAACGCACGTTCCAAGTGGGTAGATGACTGAGGTAGGCTGTTGAGTGGAAAAGTGCCAGCAAGAGACCTGTAACAAATTGGTTGGGGATTGCCTTAGACAGCACGTGAGGTTGGGAACGCCTCGGACGAGCGCACACAGAACTGGCCGTGTGCTGTGGCTGCTGGCTTCAGCACGACCCTGACTCCTGTGCAGAAGCAGGAGACGTGCCTGTGTCTTGTGAGTGCGAAGAGTTCAGCTGGAAGGGGGGAGACAAAGCAGGGAGGGATTTTCTCCAAGTAATGCCTCTGCGCCGTAAGCGTTTGCTGTTTCTGTGTGTCGTCAGGCACGCTTCTGTAGTGGTATTAACTGACGTGGCAATAATGGACTGTAATGAAGCATCCGTTGAAAGCTCATGGGAAAAGGAGATGCCAAGTCCAGCCCTATTCAAGTTGCGCAGTAGTGCTGGGGAAGGAGCTGAACCTTATCACCTCATCTGTTGCTTTCTTAACGGCGGTGTTCCTTTTTGGCCTGTCTTCTCTTCCTCATGGTTTCTAGGCTGTGTATCAAAAAAGAGATTTGAGGATGGGTTGGACTTGGTGACTGTCTCAGGGTAAAGATAATCCCCAAACTGTTTCCCGTGGAGTCTCCTGTAAATGCTTGGCTTTCACTTGCTGCACGAGTGCTTACGGCTCTCGCAGTAAGTGCTCTGGAGCGGTGTGACCGTGTTAGCCCAGGGCTCTGCCGGAGGTAAGCGCTGCCTTGCCTTTTGGAGCAGGAAACCTGGAGAAACGGCCAGCAAAAGAACTGCTCGCTTGAGCCTGCTCAGTGTGGCCCAGAAACATTTGATCTGCTCAGAGCACAGGTGGGTGAGCTGCCGTTCCCCTGGCGTGAGCTGGGCAGGCGTACTCACCGGGAGACTGTACTTCACTGGGGACCGATGTAGTATTCTCTGATTGATGAATCTTTCTCCCAGCGGCTGAAACTCTGTTTTGCATCTGCAGTTCTCGGCACCTTCCCCGAGACAGCGCTCGTTCCAGCCTTTCCCGTCAGAGGTGGTATTCCAGAGCTACGTCCCCTACGAGGTCTATGAAGTGCCACTGACTCTGAGGAACGAGGACAAGGTAAGTGCTGGGATGTGGAAGTTTAACCCTGTGCTGGAACTGGAGAGCAGTGTCATCCGCGCGGTGCACAGCACAGCCAGTCACCTGCTGCAGCACAGCACATCCGGAGTAAAATGTCTCGCCACCTTTATTTTGCAAGATGGTGGAAATCTTGCCATGCTGAGGTTTCTCGCCCTGGTTTTGGCTGTGTGTTGGTAGTCCCTAACCGAAAGGAGCTTTTCTAGTCAGCATCCTTCCCCCTGAAAGCCCTGGATGGCTGGGAATGTTGAGGGCTGTACAGTTCTTCCCCGCCCTCGTGCTTTCCCTCGAGTGTGCACCGCGTCCTGGTGGCTCCGTGGTTAATCTTGGTTTCCACAGGGCAGCTCTGCCTCTGGGTGAGCTGCACAGAGAGCTGAACGGGCTGTCAGAGCGCAGGGGTTGAGTCTTCTCCGCTTTATGCTGGAGTAAGTTATAATTAGTGGTAACAGCGCTTCAGGAAAGGTGGTTTGAAACAGCAGTGGAAACAGACTGATGTAGCAGAAGCAGTGGGAGGCCTTTAGGTGCCGCTTCAGGCTCCTGCTAAGCTTAATTGGGTTCTGCTCAGGTTTTTCTGAGGCAATGTGACGCTCTGCTTCCCCTTTGGAGAGCCACAGCACGTTCAGAGTCAAGTGCCCTCGGAGGTCTCCACCTTTGCTTGAAAAACCTGATCATTTTGAGATTTCCGAAGAAAGCTGCAAATGGAAAAGTTGGAAAATGTCAGCAGTTTTGTTCCACTGTAAAGAGGGAAATTGAGACCTTTTGAATTTCAGTTGGGGAAACATTTGCTGGAATGAGGCATGTGCCAAGAGCAAGCTGGTGGGAAAAGGCAGAGGGAGGAAAGGAGCTGAGCTCGGTGTTCTCTCACTGCGCACTTTCCTACACGCAAGGGTTTCTCTTGATCTGTAGCAGTAAGTGCACTGGCAGCAGAGAAAGGTCAGGAAGAGAGGTGTAATTAAGGATACTCTTTTGTAATGAGGAATAAGAGGTATGTGTGAGGGGAGGGTGGGATGGGAAGACGGAAGTGTGCGCAAGAGCCAGTGAATTCCGCCCAGATTTCCAGATTTACCTGCTGGGGGGGACAAACAGGTGGACAACAAAAAAAAGCTGCCAAGGCAGCGAGTGGAAGGACAGCGGGAGAAGTCCAAGTATTTCCTGAGAGAACAGGTTTTGACAGGGATGTGGGTGAAAAGGGAAGACCCTTTGGCTGGGAAGGATGCGTGTGTGGTCCCTCAGTTATTCCTGGAGAGTACTGCACCATTCCTGGTCTGGCATTTAACTTGGGAACGTGGATAAGGTGTGGCATGGGTGCCTGCACCCAGGGAATGCCACTGGTGTGGTCTACACTGGGGTTTGGGCACCCCTTGCTGTAGGTATCTTCTTCCCAATTAAAATGTGCCTCAGTTTCTCTCTTCCTACTCTCTGCTTCGTTCCCACTGAGTCTTTTGGCTTCAGCTGCTCCATTATCCATGCAGCACCTCAAAATGGTTATCTTTGCCAAGTACCAGCCAACAGGCAAACAGTTGATTTGCTCTGTTCATGCTTCCTCAGGTGGAAAAGAACATCTGCATAACATTTCTGCCCTTCCCAGTAAGGAATAATAAACTTGTCCAGCTGCACCTTGGGGTTTACGTGCCCTGTAAAGGGGGAGGCAGTGTGTGAATGTGGGATTTTTCCAAACCGAACTAGTTTTGAAGCCGGTAAGACCTCAGCCATTGGAGAGCGTGGGTGTAAAAGTAGGATTAGCTCTAAGGAAAATCCTTGGTATGTTCTAAATACAGAAAGGTAGAGATGATAATCCTGAGAGGGTGTTCTATTCTAATTTTGTTGGCTTTTGGCAATGTCCTGGAGAAGAGCAGTGTTGTGCTCTGTCTCAGAGTTTTCGCGCTGGTTTCCCAGATTCTTCTGAATCTTATACTGCATGGCAGCCTGAAGTTGTTTGCCCCCTAAAAATCCAGCTGACAGCAAAATGTATTCCAAACAGAGGCTCTGTAATCGTGCAACTACAGAAGTGCTTTGCTATATACTTACTGCTCTCACCGGTGTTGTACAATTGCTTTTCTGTCTTCAGGCTGTTCCTCAGCACCCTCAGGTGTTCTGGGTGGCTTTTGCTGAAGGTCTTAGCCACACGTGCTCCTCTCCTAAGGGACTTGGTGACCAAACTGCTTGTGTGCGCTGTGAAACTGGCTCCTGGAACCCGCTGCCCCAGGACATTGCTGGGTTCCAAGGGCGTTTGGAGAGTTCAGGACTGCCTGGGCCATGGGTTACCAGGCTCGGGTGGGTGGTGCAGAACAAGCCTCCATTTTTTCCAAGCCTCCTGTGGGGTTGTTGTTTGTCAGTGAAGCTTCCCGTCAATCCAAATCACCTGCTTTAGACTTTGAGATTTGGTGCTCAGGGGTCGAGAAATGCCTGCGTGCTGTCTGTGTGCTGGTGGTGTCCCAGAGGGCAGAACCGTGCAGCAGGGTGCCTGCAGGGACTGCTGGGGGTGGGCAGGGATCCCCAGGGATCTGGCTTGCCTGCGCTGGCAGCTGCCTGGCTACGGTCACAGGCAGCAGGAGCCTCCGGAGAGCAGAGGTTGGCTTTTAAAACTGAGACTCCAGCGGCAGTCAGTGCCGGTCATGTATCTCGAGGCAGAAGATGCCTTTGGAGCCCATAGTTGATAGCCACAGCCTGGGGGGGGTCGCCTGGCTTTCCATCACTTTGCCAAGTTGCTGGCTCTCATCCTCTGCATCAGCCTTTCCTTGTAGCGTATTGTGCTTCTCCCTTGCTTCTTTACAGCTCCCTGTGAATTTTCCTAGCCATCCTCTGTTTGTGGGGTTGTCGCTTTGTCTTCCCATGTTCCTCCTTTTGCTCTTCAGGCCTGCTTTTATTCCCAGTGAGGCCACAGTATGTGTGGTCTCCTCCTCTTGCTGGTCTGCATGCATGACTCTAGCCCTGCTCAAACCTAGCATGTTAAAGTGCATTTCTTCCTTCCCCCAGGATTAACACGTACTGTTTGGCTTTCAGATAACACAGTTCCCTTCTAGGGGCATGACTGCCTGGGTGTGTACAGGCAGAAGCCGGCAGGTTCTTTGGGCCTGTTGAATACACGGGTGGCTTGATTCAGATATTATATCTCGGTGCTGCTGGTGTCTTCCCTGCTTGGCCCTTCCTTCATTGCCCTGCTGCCTCTGGCCTTGAGCTATTTTGCCCAGGCAGAAGGGATTAATGTTGACTCTTGTGTATTATGTGCACGTACCTCCAGAGCTAAAAGTGCTTTGGAAAGGTGGTTAAGGAAGGCTATTGGCAGGTCTCTTCTGCTCCTGTTTCCACAAGCTGCAAAATCATACTTTCTTACCTTTTCTGCAGGTTCCTCAGCTGCTGAAGGTCACCTTGGAGAGGTCACCTTATTTCAAGTTGATCAGCCACCATGCCGTGTGCCGCAAAGTACCGCCTGGCATGCTTGTGACTTTCCACATCGTTTTCACCCCCAATGAGAACAAGGTGAGACTGGAGGTCCCAAGAGACAGGTGCCTTCAGCGGGAGGCGAACCTGCGGGGCTGGGTTCAGAACAGGGCGTCTGCTGTGGGGTTTGCGGCACTGCTAATATCTGTCCGTTGCTGTATGGTTATGGGTTTGCTCTGATAATTATAAATACAAAAGCCTATTTAAAATTGACCTGTTGTTTGGAGGACGCGAAGTTGAGCCTGATCAGAGTGAGGACCGCCACTTTTGAAAACTGGAGTCACTGGGATGTGTATCACGTTGGACACAGCAGTGAGACAGTGGAACGTTCTGTCTGAAGCCGGCACTTTCCTTGCACACCGGTTATAGCCCGTGCCGTGCTGCAAGGTTTGCTCTAGGCTGTGGTCAGGCAGCCTGCGGCTGGTCACATCCTGGCTGGCAGCACCATGCGATGCCACCGCAGCAGGGACTGACGGGCTGTGCATTCCCTCCCCGTGCTTTCCTGGGCGTTTGCAGGGGAAGGTGCACGTGGGACAGTAGGAAGATGGCCGGGAGGAGTGTTGATGTTTAGCCATCCCACCTCTCTACTCAGTGTTAGGGGCTTAATTATGATAGAAAATACTAGAGGAGTGAATAGATGCAGAGAGCTTTCCTCTTTCCCATCTGGCAACCAGTTCCCTGCCTCACCCTGGGCTGGAGCGAAGGTGATGCTTTTTCATACCCTCTGTGTTCCAGCCTTGCCGCTGTGCTGCCCCTGAGGATACTTGCCTGCCTGTGCTCCAGCTGTGATTCTAGGGGAGAAGATGTGCTCGTGGCGGGGAGCCAGCCTGGCACAGCCGCACTGAGCTCTAGATGTCTTTAATCAGCAGGGGGCCGGTGTGCTGCAGATGACAGAGACATCTGGAGCACACCCAGGCATTGAAGGGGCAGGTAGAATCTGCAGGCAGACACTTACCCCGGAGCCTTTGGGCAGTCACGCTGGTGTGGCTGTGGCTGTGTGCATGTGGCTGTGGCTGCTGTGTCAGCTGGCACCTATTCCCTGCCCCATGTGCCATGCTTTTGCTTGGAGGTTGGAACATCGGTGCTGTGGCTCTGGCAAGCCTGGCACGGTGCCGTGATGTGAAGGGGTGACAGTGTTGTCTGGAGGCTTCTTAATGCAGAAGGGTTTAGCACATAGCATGGAAGGGAAGAAGCATTGCAGGGGCATACAGCCAGGCTGACTCTTCCCAGCAGCACCCTGCTGCCTCTTGGCAGGGTTCTTTGTGTGGCTGTGTGGGCGAGGCGAGGTTAGGGGATAGCTCTGAGCCAGCTGATGCTTCTGCGCCAGGCCAGAGGCGCAGGATCCCTTTGGGCACAGCTGTTCTCTCATCTTCTGTTTGCTGCTTAGATTTAGTTTAATGCCCTGTCCTATCATCAAACAGCGTGGCTGTAGCAAACTAAAGAGGAAATGCCCTGCGGCCCCTGGCTCCCTGAGCTTGTGAAATGATCTGTTGCTTTGGGGAGGGACTGAGAAATGGTTTTACATCATTCGTATGGAAGGTTAAAATGACCTTGGCCTAGGGCAGTTCTCCATACTGCCCAAGTGACATAAGAGCTTAACCTCACCGAGGTAGGCTTTGCAGAGGACGCTGCTTCCTTTAAAATGTGATTTATTAGTATTCATGAGCATTCATTTTTGGGATGGAAGTAAATTGGTTCCCATGAAGGGCAAATTGCTGCTCTTCAACTATAGAGAAGCAGCAGAGCAACAGATGAACATCACCCCAAATAGAAGTAGGGTGAGAGAACCCCCAGGAGCACTCATGTCCAGTACTTTGTCCCTTGTCTTGCCCTTGAACTGGTGAGTGTGTGGCATTAGGGAGCTGTGCCAGCGAGGTCCTCTGCACAGCTTCAGCGACACCCTGGCGGTTTCTGCTGACCTGGGTTTTGTGCTCCTTGCAGGGCATTGGGGGAGGGATGTGGGCTGCTTGGTGAGGAGCACAAGGGGATTGTACAGCAGAACCAGAATGTTGTACAAACGGAATGTTTTGGCTCATACTTGATGGAGCGTGAGTCAGCGGAGTGCCAGAGTGCTGTAGCTGAGCTAGAAATGCATCAGTAGCATGGTCAGGAGGTGCAGAGCACCTTGCAAAGCCCTTAGCCAAGAGGCAGGCTTTGGGAAATGGTTCCGTAAAGCCACCTGCGCTGGGCTTGCAGTTGCTTGCCTGCAGAGTATCTGTGTGTTAATTGTGGAAGGCTCAGGAGTGCTGCCTTTGAACAACCTCTACATCCCTGATGCTGCACGATCCACAGGGACTGTGGGTAACCCAGTGAACTGGGATGCGGGTCTTCCTGATGGGGAGTTGGTTTGTATAATTCTCTTGCTTTGAATCTGTTCTTCCCTGGGGTAAGTCTGACTTCAGTGAAGTCACTCCTGAATCAAAGGAGTACAGTTGTGGCCAAGCCTTAAGTACTAGGGCCATGTGAGCTGTTGGTGGCTGAAATGCTGTGTGCCACGTAGCCCTTTCTTGGAAAATGAGCAGTTTCCTACTGTCTGGCAGTCATTTGGGAATGTGCCACGTGATTGGACTGTCAGAAAATAAATAAACAGCTGGTGTGCCTCTTGGTTTATTGGCACTTGTGTTATAAATGAACTGCTAATTTTTCTGCTGGGCAACATTTCCAATTTGTTACTCTTGCTGCTTCTGATTTGCACGTTTCTGTTTTATGGCTCCAGTTGTACAGCGTGGGTGTTCTCGTGCCAGCCCCTGTTCCCACATGTTCTTGCGTTATGGTCTGACGGCCTCTGCTGAATTGGAAACCATTGTGGCACTGACTGGCAGATAAACAACAGACAGAAATACTTCCATTTGTGCGTCCTACAGGCTTATTAATAGTTTATTGTAAAGGAAGAAGGAAGTAAGAAGCACATAAAAACATAGCACAGCTTATTCCGTGTTGTCGTCTTGCTCTTTTCACTGTAGCAGTGCACTGTTTTCAGGCAATGCAAGTTCAGTCTGTGAGGTTTGTGAAATTCATTACTGATGCTCGGTGGAGACTGAATTAATGCACATTGATTACTATGAAATACGACAGGACAGCGAGTTACTGCATTACTGAAATGAAGTCCTTTAAAATTCAGCGCAGCCCTGTTAGATGCTTTGTAGCGCCCAGAAGCTATTCCAAGTATACTTTCAAGATGGCTCGTGTGGGGAGGAAAGGGGCAGAAGACCAAGGCAAATGGCCCGGTGATAAATGAACCTGGAGCTAAGCGACTCATTTCAGAGTGCTGCGAACCGGCAGCTGAGGGGGGCAGGTGCAGGGGCACCCCCTTCTCCTGCGACTGTATCTTCATCCTCCGGTCCCTCCTCTCTGGTCATGGCCCTTATTTTCCAGCCTTTGATATCAGGGTTTCAGCGGGAGCTTTCCCTGCTTGGCTTGCCGTGTGACCTCATGCTACAAGGATCTTTTCTGTGCAAGTCGTCTGCTGCAAGGAATTCAGTGCAGGATTTAGGATGGGTTATGCAGGAAATCTGACATCCGAGTGTGGTGTTGTGGGCAGCTAAGGTTGATATCACTGTGGCAGTATTACCGTTAGCCCCTGAGTTTGCAGAGAGCCTGAAACAGCATCAGAGACGAGCAGCTGCTTCAGTTCCAGTGGGTGCCAGTTCAGATGCCAGTGGCGATACCTGGAAGGCCAGAGCTTGTAATTTACTGCTTGTCAAAGGGGTGTGAGAGAAGGGGAACCATCGTACAACTGTCTGCCATCCTTGCAATGGAGAGGGGAGTTGTATGAAGGATGTAGTCATGTTTTCATGAAAATCTGTAGCCTGAAGCTGTGTCTAAACACAACAAACTTTAGAGCATAGATGGGATGCAACCCCTCTGTCATCCAGGCACGTTTATTTAGAAACGTGGTCTTAAACAGTCTGCTAAGGGTTTGTAGTTGCGAAGCAGAACAAGATTTTGAACTGGTCTCAACAGTTGCCCAGGCTGTAAGCAAGTGTGTAGCAGAGTTAGTGTCCAGGTAGCACGAGGCAGTGCTGCAGTGGAGACTGCAACCCGTTCCCCACCCAGGGGGGCAATTCAGCTTTCAAAAGCTTAAGGGACCATGGGTCCACAGCGACACAAACAGCCAGCTTCTGCCTAGCACCCCTCCTGCCTTGGGTTTCGCCCTGTTTGGGCTGACGCTGCATTCAGCCTGGTGCAAGGTCCCACTTTGGTGGGGTGGTAGAGCGTGGCTGAAGGGTCAGCCTGCTCTGAAGTGCTGAGTCAAGCCTTGCACGGGATGCCATGTTCCACGGTGTCCCTGGAGAGGGGGCTTGGGACATGATGTGCATCTGCATGAATGGTGAGAGGCAGCTTTCTCTCCCAAGGTCGTGGTTGTCTCTGTGAAACCAAATCCTTGCTGCTTTAGCCTTGCCCTCAGGTCCCTGGAGAAAGAATTCCCTTTCCTTGTGCGTTGCTGTGCAGGTTGTCCCGGTGCCCCTCACCAGCAATGGAGCTGGGAAGGTTGCCTGTGCTTGCTTTTGGGGGAGGGGGGGATTTATTTCTTGGGCTCTTAATTACCTTGCTGTCATCCATTTGCTCCTTAGCAATGACAACGACTTGACAATTACTTCCTTTTACTTCCCTCAAATACCTCCAGTTGTTTTAAGTTCCTTTTTTTTTATCTCCCTGCTGATCTGAACTTGCATCCTCCTCTGTCTACCTGGCATCTGGAAGAGAGAGATAAGTAAATATGGCATGCCAAGACTAAGGCAGGTAGCTTTCAATTGGATTTGCCTTTGTTACAGTAATGTGGCCGAAATAACAACAACAGCAAAAGCAAATGGCACTCTCCATTTGCTAATGCAGTTTCTGAGCATCTGAACAGTCTGGGAGGTGAAGTACCCAGGAGGTAATGGGTGCTTTAAAGTCATATGGGCTGCCCGTAGCTTTTATTTTAGAGGGCTTGGGCTGCAAGATTGAGTACAAACTTGCTAATTCAGAAAGACTTGCTGAAGATGAAACCCTTGCCTGGAATATGATGTTAAATCCTGCAGGTTGCTTGCTGCAGTTCCCTTGCTAGTATTTTACCTTCCAAATAGGAAAAGCAAAAGCCCTTGTGCAGTTTGTAGGGTGACTGTTTGAGATGTCTAGAAGAAGAGATCCTTCTTTATTCTTTGTGCCTTGGATGGGGCAGCATCTGTTTTGTCAACCTTAGTGGTGGGTGAGGCGCTGGGTGGTGGGTGAGGCGCTGGGTGTCAGCTGTTGTGTTGGAGCACTGGGTACGTGTCTGTGCCACGGCTGGCTGCCTTAGGGCCCTTCCAGGAGGGGATGGGGATGGGAGCAGGAAATCCCAACCGCGGAGGAATCCGGATCAGTTCTGCTGAAGGGAGTTTGCTGCTGTGTGCGGTTCCTAAATCAAAGTGCTTGCTGCTTCAACAATTACAAGAATATCAAATGAATTAAAAGCACTGGGGCAAAAATCAGGGCAGCGAGTGACTGATGAGAAGCAGAGCTTTGATCAGCTCATCAACAAGAGCGCTGCTGGGGGTAATGGCTCCTGGCCCTATGGCAGCAGCTTTACCACTGGTTTCAGTGGGGGCAAGGTGATAGTTCCAGCGCAGCGATGCCATGCCATACATCTGGAGACTGCTCTGCTCATCCCTACAGTAAAATGCTTTTGGTAATTTGATTTGCCTTCCTGCTGCTAAACGCCAGGCAGCCGGGGCGCGGGGGGGATTGCCTGGCTCTGTTCTGAACGAGCCAGTGGCTGGGACTGCACAGCCGGCTTTGCTCTGGTGGGGTGTCTGAGTGTCCCCCGTGTGCAGCTCCCGATGCCGCCTGCCTGGGGTGGGTGTGCTAACCAGGCACGCCGTCACTTACTCCTCTAGAACAGACCTTACAGAGGGGTTCGATTAAGGCATCAGCCAAAGCTGTCTCTGTGTCCCCTGGGGCTGGGTGAGATGTAAAGGGAAACTGAGTTCAGACACAGCTAACACCCTTTAACTCTAGCGCAGAGCTGGCGTAGGCTGCTGAGGGCAGGGGTGGAACTGTTAGTGCTTTTAAGTACTTGTGAAACCTCTTGCAAAAACAGTTTGGGTCTGGAGCTGAGCCGGCTCTGGTGTGGGGAGATGGGTCAGATGGCTTTTGAAGGGTGCGTGTCCCCAGCCTTGGCCCTGTAAGGCTGTGGGAGCGGGTGAGAAATACAGCTGTACCCTACACTCAGCTGGCATCGCAGCAATTACCGTGTCCAGCTTGTGAAGCATTTCCCCAGCGACTGACCGTTGATCACGTATGTGCTGAAGTCCTTTTGAAAACGTACCTGAGCATCCCCTGCCAAGCTTCAACAAGGTCTCCACGTTGCTGGCTTTGAAGTTAGTGCTGTGGCACAGCTGGGTTCTCAGTGGTGCTTCCAACAGTCTGCGGTGGCGATTGAAGCAGGTTCCATTAGTGCTGTGATCCCTTGCGTGAAGCGACTCTGTTTTGGTGCCTCGGAATCAAAGCATCAGATAATTGTGGTGCTGCCAGCTTGCTGCGAAAGTGGGTGAATCAGTGGGCTTGTTTCTTCTTTGCAAGTTAACAACTGTGTGCAAGTCATGCTGGAATGAAAGGTCATGAAGGTAAAAGGTACTATTATTCCGTTATTGAACGCTACTGCAACAGTCCTAGAAAACAGCAGTTTTTCTTCTGCCGTGGGAATGGTGCTAAATGCATTGTGCTGAGATTGTTTCTTTCCCTGCAGGATTATTTCCACGAGCTCATCTGCATCACAGAAAGGGAGAAGTTTGTTGTGCCAATCCGAGCTATAGGTGCCCGAGCTATCCTGGACTTCCCCGACCAGGTGAACTTCTCAGCCTGTCCAGTCAAGTACAGCACCCAGAAAACGCTGCTGGTTCGCAACGTTGGTAACCGGGAGGCCCGCTACTGCATCAGCACGCAGAGGTAGGGAGCTCATCTTTTTTTGTGCAAAACACTGTGGCGTGATAATATAGTTGGAAAACAGCAACAAAAAGGAACCGGAGCACCTGAGCTGCCATGCTGCTGTCGTGGCTGGAGATGGGCAGGGCACGTGGGTTTTGCTGTTGATTATAGTGTTTGAAGCATGGCGCAACCTCTGCTAAAACCCTGCAAGCTGCAGAGTGGAGTTTTATAGTGCAACGGTGTCTTCAGAGCACAGTCGTGCAAGACTGATTCTGTTAGACTGAAGGAGCAATTGTAAGAAGGCAGCTGGACTGCCCTCGGGCTGTGGAAGATCCTGCGGGGCAGACGACAGCTCTAGGAGCTCAGTTCCTGCAGACCAAGGGCAGTGTTAAGAAATGGGCAAGCTCTGAGCTGGTGGAAGAGACATTTAAGAATTTATCAGCAGTTTGTCTAGAGTAGCAAGTGCAATTGGAGATTGCAGATCAAAGCAATTGGTATCGAGACCCTGAGAAAAACAGGGTGTGGTCCAGAACCTGGTTTTCCAGTAGGTTTGATCTGGTCCCTGGGATCCAATATTCTTCAGCAGAATGAGCTTGTAAGTGGAGACGAGCTGGCAGTGGCTTCAAAGCTGCACTACAGCCCCAAAGAGGAATGCCTTACAGCGGGGCCACAGGCCAAAGATGCAGCAAATACCTGGTGCGTGGGTTGGGAGCCTTTTCTAGAGCTTTGTCTCTCTCGGATCTCCTGGAAAGTGCTCTAGCATGCTGTAGTAGCCACCACCAACCTCCTTGATCCTCAGTACCTTCTGAAATGGTTATGTGGCCCTGTTGGCCAAATATACGCGTTCCTTGGGAGGCCACAAGCACGTGGTATTTGGGCAGTCTCCTGGTCAAGCGCCCGATGTGTGCTGTGTCGTGGACAGCCTGTACTGTTCCTGTTGGTCTGAGAAGACAGTCACTGTTTTTCCAGTTTGCTGAACTGCACCTGCAAGGAAACCAGTTCAGCTGGCTGGTAGTTAGCTCCGAGTTGCTTGGTCCCAGAGGTCTTGGTGCAGGAGCTGAGGTCCAGAACGCAGCAAAGACCTGCCATCTGCCTTAGTGCACCTGAGTTGCTTCAGTTTCTTCCCCAGGAAAACAGGGGTCAAGAGAAGGCTCTTTGCTCTTTCTCCTGGGAAGCGTGAAGGTCCAAGAGGCTCCTACCAAAGCCTGGCAAGGCTATGGAAGCTTCCAGGATGCTATTCAAGCAGGCTGCTGCTTTTCACTGTGGAAATACGTAGGCAGGACCTTGTAAATCCCTGTACAGCTTCCCTCTGGGATTTCCAGATCTAGTCGTCACCACCAAAACAGATACCCAGTCGTGTCTGGCATCTCTTGGCAATGTCCTTGCCAACTATTCTGTTGAGTGATCCAGCGTGTGTTGAATCCTGCTTGATATGGATTTTATGCTGAACTTCAGCAATTAAATTTTTCAGTCCTGATTTGCAACAGAGAGATGGGAAGTGTTGCAAAAGCTTTATTTCATACGACACACAAAAAAGTACAATTCTGAATAACTGGATTGTGTGTGTGCAGAGATCAAAAGCTGGTAAGATTTCCCATGTCAGCTGAAGGCATCAGTCATCTCTTCCATTTCATTACGAATTTTTGAAAGCCAGTTTGAAATTTCAAACTGATGATTTAAATCTTTGAGTATAAGCAGCGTTTTATTCTAATGAAGTTGCCTCCACTTTCATTCAGATTTCTTTTTAAATACTCTGAAGTTCCTGTGTTTCTGCTGTTTTTATTTTTTTTGCTTTAAGTGTTCAGCAAAATGTCATAATGGATTCTTCATTGGGAACTTTCTTAGAGGTTGAGTTCCTCCAATGCCTGTCTGTCTACCATCTGCTTGGATATATGCACAAATGTATAGGAAATATGAGAAATTTGGGGGCTATATGTGAAATGGAATTGGGCTGATGGAGAAGAGAAACTCAGAATAACTTTGGAAGGGACCTCTGGAGATCATCTGACCAAACACGGCGCTCAAAGCAAGACCAGTGTCAAAGTTCAGTTGGGTGTGCACACAACATGAGAAGTAAGATCGGGTAATACCAGCCTTGCTCTGTCCTCCTCCAGGCTGTGCAAAGCCCTTTATCCCAGCATCTCCCTGTATGTCCTGTGCTGCAGCCTCTAAGCTCCCTTTCCGTAGAAAGGCTTTTGTGCCCTCCAGCCTGTACTGCCAGGGATTCTTCCACCCCAAATACAGGTGGCTGCATTTCCCATCCCTCGGCTGCATGCAGTTCTGCTGTGTCCCAGTGAATGGCAGCCCAGCCCTCCAGTATCTGGACCGTAGTGCCCCAAGCTTGTATCCCCCACTCAGAATCCAAGTGTTCCCCCCTCTTGACCAGGTCAGCACATCCCCTTGCAGCCCGAGAGCAGAACCCCCACGTTCTTTCTCCCTGTGCGATGAGGCCATGGTGTGCCAGGAGCGGTTCTTCCAGCCAGTGCTGGGGACTGCACTGTGTGACAGTGGGTTCCCTGCTGCTTGTGCTGTGAGAAGTTGCTCAGGTACCTGCCCCGAGGTCCCAGGTGAGCTCAGTGGCTCCAGCAACCCCAGCAGAAAAGAAGTGGCCTCCCAGCTGGCGTGACAAGTAGGCTGGAGAGTCAGAGCAGTACTAGTGTAAATATAGAAAGTCTCTTCCTGTCGTTCTCATTGTTAAGGCTGGATAACGAGTTTCTTCTCCATGGCATTCAGGGAGATAAATGTCATTCCAGTACGTTTCAGTTGAAAATGGCGTCTGGAAACAGATCTCAGCGCAGCACTGCCTTTTCCTGACGTTACAGACCTTGTGCTACGCTGTGCTATGGCGCCAGAGAGGATCCGTCTGAGAAGATACATTAAGGAATGGCCCATCAGGCTCTGAAAGCTCAGGAAATGATGCTACAAGGTGCAGTGCTAGGAGCCCCCTGTAGTACCCATATACGACATCGAGGTGTGGGATTGGAGAGTTACCACAGGATGTACAAGGACAGGACAACAGATGCCAGAACATATCCGTATGAAATTGCTTACTAGTCTGGTGTTGCTCCCTTTCTGCAGGGCAGTAACGGGCAAGATCTCAGCAGGTTCTGGCGGGAAGGTCTCCCTCAGGCTGGTGTGGCTAGAGGAGTTTATACAAGCTGGGGATTGCAAGGCACCGCTGGGAGATCTGGACCTGTGACAGTTTAGATGTTGTACAACAAAGCAAACGTACAAATGGACGTAGTTAAAAAGGATGTCAGAAAAGAAGCTGTTAAAAAACCTCCAAACCTTATGTTTCCTGTTTTTTCAGGAGCAGTAGTGATTCACTAACAGGGTAGATCTAACAGGAAAAGGATTATCTTAAAGAACAGCTCACAATTAATGGAGAGAAGGCCAGAGTTTAGCCTGCCAGCTTCATCTCTTGGCAGTGGCTTTCATGTGGCTATTAGTGTGTCAGGGACGTTTCCTTAGCATCTCTTATCTGTAGGCTGCAGCGAACAGCTTAGTGATGTGGACTGAAATTCAGAGTTCAGGTTAAGCATGGACCTTGCATCCCTCTGGGTCTTGGAGAACCAGGTCTATGTGAGGGATACCAAGCTCCTGCGACAGCAGTAACAAAGTTGTCCCGTGGGTACAGCGTGGGGTGGGAGGCAGGAGGTGCGGTGTCTGACTTGTGCTCTGTTTCTCAGTCCTGAGAATGAGTCCTGACCTTGGTGGGATCCTCTTCTTCTGATAATTTGAAGATGGGAAGATACCTTCTTTCTCGGGCATCCCCTGAAGTCATCCTCAGGAGTGTTATGCCCATCCCAGCTATCTGAGGGCAGGGGTATGCAGACAAGGGGATGGGATGGGAGGTGGTGCTGAAGTGTGGCCCTTAACCAGCAGCTTTTCTGTTCTGGCCATGTTTCGGGGGGGGGGGGGGGGGGGAGGGAAAAAAAAAAAAAAGTTGGGGGAATTTTTCTGTGCCTTTCCCCCAGCAGGCAGTGATGCTAGCCAAGCACCAGCAGAGCCCTGCCCAGTATAACCAGGCACAACCCCCAGTGCAGGTGCAGGGCCATGTAGAACAATCCAGTTCTGAGGCTGGCGGCGCCTTGGCTTTCCTCCTCCCTCCCAGGTGTCTCAGGTCCAGCACGTGAACATTGCAGGCCCAGTGCTTCCCCATTAGTCACTGCCAATGTTCTTGCTGTTGTCAGGGGAGCAGGTCAGGCCCCTAATTGCAGCAATATCTCCTTAATGAGCAGGAACTCCAGCAATGTCATCAGCTGTCACTACTTCCATGAATGAAGCTCAGCTCGTGCATGGCTCCAGATTTTCTCATTATTTTTGTGTGCTGCATTCCCTAATCACTGGGAAACTCTCTGGAAGGTGTTTTTGAGGTGACAAATTGACCACCAGCAAAGCACTAAAGCCAGTAACTTTTGCTTTCTAAGTGGGGCTGTACAGGAGCCACAAAGCCCAGCTGCTGTTGTGCAGGAGCATGTTGCATCTGACTTTTCCCTGAGCGTTAAAGAACTGAATTATGTGTCTGTCAGCCGAGAGCTGTTTACCTGGCCACAAATCATAATTGCTCGTGTTAAATCTAAAGTACACCAACACGTTTTCATAATTATTTCCAACACATTGCACAGAATTCCTCCAGCAGGCCAAGCAAACAGTTACCAAGCTTGGATTACAACCCGGAGCCCCAGATTGCATTGCTTGTGAATACACCGAAAAGCTCCTGTTAAACTTGCCTCGATATGCTCCTGCTGATGGTGCTTCATTTAGCCAGAGATCTAATTGTTCAGGTTGTAAATGGGTACTCCTTTTGTGTCTTGTTCCCTTGTTATTGTATCACTCTAATGTGCCTTTGCACTCGTAGAGATTTTTCTTTGCTTAGAGCAGCTTTCACTGAAACACTGTTAAAATGTGCCCTTTCTTAGGCAAAACCAGGATGCTTTCAAGGTAAAAAAAAAAAAAAGAGTTGAATTCTGCAAATTAAACTCCAGTTATTCTCTGGTCTTCAAGAAGAAATTCTCTTCTCCCTGTCTGATTTCCAGGCTGCAATCTCACTGCCTTGACATTTGTATCTCTTGAGGTGTATAGGTGGCAGGAAAAGACGGATTCCTGAGGAAGTCTGTGTCAAGCTGTGCATGCAAATAACCCTCACCATCTCCGTGCTCTTCAAAAACCCTCCTCCGATCGTATTGCTAGCAGTCAGACTCTTGAGCCTTGCTGCAGAGAACTGGATGCAGGGTATGGGGGAGACGAGGTCGTTTTATAGCATAGGATGTTCTGAGGGCTGGAGCTCTTCAGGAGTCGAGTTGGTGGCTCAGTTTCTGATACTGTCTGTTCTCTTTTTCTTCTGCTGACTGTGGTTTGTTTGCTTCTTGCTTGCGCAGGTGAGCTGGAGTGAACGAGACAGCCACATAGTCCCCAAATGTCCCACAGTAATCCTGATGTGCCTCTGTGTTGCAGCCCTTTCTCTGTCGATCCCTCTGCTGGGACTCTTGGGATTGGTGATGCCGTGCAAGTAACAGTGGACTTCCACCCACAGAAGACTGGTGATTATTCCGGGTCCCTGACAGTACACTACGACACAGGTAAGTGCGGGACACTGCATGGTGCCCACGCTCTGCGTCCTTCAAAGCAGAAGACTGTTAAACTTGCTTTGCAGACTCCTCTAAACCCTTTTCTTTCTAAACCCTTTTCTTTCAAAACCTCTGCATGTTTTGGTGCTTCAAGTGAGCAGGTAAGGGGCAAAGGCTGAGTGTGCCCTTGTTCTGTGTGGCTGCGTGCTGGTCTCTCCCTGGGGGACGCTGGTGTCAGCCGGGAGCGTAAGTGTGTCTGTGTCCCCGGCTCCTCTCCAGGAGAGCAGCAGTAGGGGATGCTCAGCAAAGCGTGTAGAAGCAGGCAGTGCATGTGCTTTCTGCCTCGTGGGCCCTGGAGTTAGCATTTTTCTGTGCTAGAGGCTTTATTCTCATCTTTGTTTAATCACTTCTGATGGTTTTACCTTCCAAGCCTTTGTCCAGTTGCTTTGTGGGTTTGTAGCTATGAGCATCTGTAGGCTCCCATGGCAGTACGTTCCAAAGGAAGGAATATTCTTTGGGAAAGTGCTGGTACTACACTTCTGTAATTTCTGACTAATACTATTTCAGGCCCTTGGGTTCCTGTTTTACGACAAATGGTGACAAATTTTTCCTCCTTCGGATTTTCCCAGGCCGTTTGTGCTCTTACAAACCTACCTATCTCTTGTGTGATTTCTAGGTTAAGGAATCCTGTTCAGTCTTCATATAGAAGCTGCTCTGTACTTTGGAGAAGGGCAGAAAGAATGATTACATTTCAAAGGCTTCAGCTTGGCTTTGAAGATCAAAACTATACCCATTATTTCGAGACCCACGTGGCCATGGGTTTAGACAGTGAGACCATGATAGTTTTCGTGGAGTTTATTTTGCAGTAGTTAGTTGTCTCGTAGAGCATGAGGTCATGTTTCCATGAACCGGAGTTGTGCATGCTCGAAGCACTGTGCATGTCTCCCAGTTCTTGGGTCCTGCTTCCTCTGCTTGCCAACGTATGCCGAGGATTCAGCGGAGGGGGAAGGCAAGCTTATAAAGCACGCCTGCCTCTGTAACGCTTCTGAACCTCGGTTATTTTTGTACGCTGAGTTGTCTGTTACAGAAAGCAGGCTGTCCAGTCACTGGAGACGTTGCTGTTTCTCGCAACATAACTCGTGTCTGGCCACGAATCCCTCCCACTCCTCCTCGGCTCCCTTAAGAGCAGAGAAGTCGAGGTTATACAGGCACGAAGGCTGAACTCTCCATGTGTGGAGATGAATGAATGGCTGCAGAGATCTGTTTGAAGGGTGAGTCGTTCTCCAACCTCCCTCCAAGAGAGGGGGGGCTCTTTTTGCCGGCACGACTGTGATACTGCCAGATTGTGTCTGGCTTAGGGTTTAAGGAGTCCATCCAGTGGGCAGCCAGCTCTCCCCTTGTGCTTTTGTGTGGCAGCCTTGGAAAGGCAGGTCCATCCCCTGGCTGCCTTGCTGTAACCCGTGCAGCGAGGGGAAGGCTCTGCCTCGGCAGAGGGATGCTCTCCAGGGATGGCCGGGTCGCTGCCCTTCTCAGCTGGGGCTGGCTCTGAGGCTTTAAACACGCTCCACAGAAGTGCCATTTCGATGGAGAATGTCTCGTGTTTGGGGTTTGCTTCTCACCTGGGAGGCCCTCACCTGCAACAGGCAGAGTAGGCTCGGTGCTCAAGTTTGTGCTTAGTTGACTCCTGGGAGTTGCTTGGTAGGAAGAATGAAGGTTTGGAAGCTCTGGCAGTGAGGGACGCTTTGGTGGGGGTCTCTTCTGGAGGGTGAAGTGCTGGCAGGTGCTCCAGCAAGACTCCAGGCGTTAATCGGCTGCTGTGCGCAGCCAGGGACTCTCTCCTCTTCAGCTCGGTCTGAGGCGGAAAGCAAAGGTGTGCTCGCTCGGGTTGTGGGACAGCTTGGGAATACTCGGTGTAGACTTGCACGCTCAGGCATAGGCACCAGCAGGCTCCAGGCAGAAGAAATGGGCTTGCAGGGCTGTGATGGGCAGGTTGGTGTGGGCCGTGCCCCACCGGTCTCATTCTGACATATCTTCACAGACCCACAGCAAGTGAGGGCACTGCTGCTCCAACACGGTGAAGTTCTCATCCGCGTCCCATCCTGCCGTGGGCTGTCACTTTGCCTGTTTCTCTTCACCTCCCTCTTCTGCCTGCATGCCCCAGGCATCTTGTCATGTTGGCAACAAGGGATCAGGAGAGACACAACCCTGGTGGCGTGCTTGCAGGAGACTCTGGGCGAGCCGTGACCGAGGTGGGGCCTCCTCAGAGTCACCTGAATGACTTTGGATGCAGAATTCCCTGTGACCCAGGTGGGATGGCAACCCAAAGGCCACCTGGGCACACTGAAAACGTCTCCCTGTAGATAGTGTTGCCTTGGGGATAAATGTCTACAAGCCCACCCAGAAATAAGGTGCTTAAGGTGGTGCCCAGGACATCCTCATGCTGTACACCTGCAGCTCTTGGGGTGCAATAAATATATTGATCTGTGGAACTGCTCACACAGCTAAAAGCTGTGACACTTCTGTTCCCTGTGGTTTCCTCCGTTCCTTGTACTCCCATCAGCAAGGGCGATGAGCAATGTCTGCCTTTTGCTTTGTTCTAGGTGAAGATACGCACACAAGCCTTCATGGAGCCGCTGAAGATGTCAACATCAGGCTGGACAGAAACTCCTTGGCAGTTGGGAAGACCTACATCACGCTGTCAAATCACAGATGTGTGGTCATCCACAACCGGAGTAAAATCATAGCCCACTTCCAGTGGAAGGCTTTTCTTACTCAAGAGGAGGAGGATCAGGAGAAGCTGAGGTTCGTTGGAAAGATTCCTTTCAGTAAGACACACTGCCCAGGAGTGAAACTACCATACGGCCTCAGAGGGATGTTGGTGCTTTTTTGGATGGTGTAGGAGAAATAAAGCATCCACCGCATCCGGGTCTGTGTCCATGGGCTTCAGGGTAATGGAGCTCGGTGCTTCCCATTCTGGTTCCATCCATGTTCCAGCTGATGTTTTGGGGAGGAAAGGTTGATTGCAATGACTGCATTTCCTCGGAGAGCAAATTCCCGTCTGTGGGAGCCCTAAATCAGTGAGGCCAGGTCCCTGGGCTCGCAGGGGGTCTGTGAGGCTGAGGAAAGTGTCGGCACTCCTTACCTGGGACGGCGTTGAGCGGTAGCACCTAACAGCTGCAGGCAGCGTACCTGCTGTGGTATTCACTGCAGTTTCTTCCCCTCCAGCTCTGGTAGGATGGCAACCTTCTTCAGCCTGCTTTTGCAGTAGTGCGCAGGGCAGGGTGCTTTGCTGGCCCCGAACGTTGAGGCCATCCGGCTGTAGGATGCTGAATTGCCTCGCGCTGTCCCGGCTTCCAGCACAATGAGGTATCCCTGCCCCTTCTCCGGGGCTGGGGAGAGTTCGGAGGTGGAGGGTTCTGCGGGGAAGGCAGGGACAGGACTTGGAAGTGCCTTTGGGCGTCAGCACCTGTGTCTTCACGGTGCTGAGAGGTGGGGCAGGCTCTCCAAAGGGTGTCTCTGAAGCTTTGAAATTCCGTTTGGGGCAGGAAGGAAACGCTTCTAGCCCAGGGGGAGGCACTGGAAGTGACACTTCAAAGCTGGGGTGATGTAGGGGGTCCTTGTGTGACTTTTCAGACTTGGACGGCTGTAGGTGTATAGGAGTTAGTCTGAACCCAGAGCTGATCAGGAAACTGCCTTCAACTGGAGCACTTTTTAAGGGCTTCTGAGCAAATAAAGTTCAATGTAATTAGGTCAGAAAAGCCTTGAAGGCCAAAACTAGTTTTCCAGTGTTCTCTGTTTTTAATTACACAGTGTGTGACTTTGGTGCAAGCGCAGTGTGCTAAAGGAAAAAATCTCATGACCTTGTCTTGGTACTTCCCTGCACCATTCTTTTCGCATCTCTCCCCAGCTGCCCGTCACAGATGGGACCCTGAGCGATCCTCTCTCCCCTCAGAAGCGACCAGCTTTCGCCACAGTTAACGTGTTTCCCCAATTTTTTTGCAGTGACGCTTGATCTCGTGCCAGCCTGTGTTCTTTACTGTGAC
Source organism: Falco cherrug (assembly GCF_023634085.1). Lineage (NCBI taxonomy): Eukaryota > Metazoa > Chordata > Aves > Falconiformes > Falconidae > Falco > Falco cherrug. Next base: position 156,279 of record NW_026599294.1, on the reverse strand, counting down.
CAGGGCGCTTTGTTCTTCCTTACTTGCAGTCTTAGGGGTGGTCATGGCTCCGAGGCCACTGTGCTGCTGTCGGAGCAGCTTTTGAGATCTTTTGAGAGCAGAGAGGACTTTGACAATGGGAGGAGGCAGTGCAGCAGCCTGTGCTTGGCTGTCACCCAGAAAGACCTGGCTCTCACAAGGTCTACCCAGGGGTTTGCTCTGTCTCCCTCCTGCAGGACTTTCTGGGATGTAGCGGTGGGATTCTTGTCCGTTGCTGAAGGCTGAGTTGAGGGTTGCTCATGTCGGTGGCTGGAAGCCCTCCTCATGCACAGCGCTGTAGGTCAGCCATGGAGAAACATTTCCCACGACACTCCACTGGGAGCGAGCCAAAGAAAGTATTTTTGGCACCGGTGACAGCATCTGCCCGAGGCTCTGTCTGTGTGCCGCTAGTAACGTCTGTGACTGTGTTTCCTTGCTGATTGCATTGGAATTCAGCTGGGTGGTGACTGCTGTCCTGTTTATAGCGTGTTGCCTCGATTTTCTGTGTATGGAGCCTTCCCCTCATCCCCCTCGAGTAGTCACCTGCTGGTTCTTGGTGGCCAGGGGACTGGAGCGTGAAGGGGGCACAGCAACGTGCCAGCTGGGAAGCAAGTGCTCTGCAGCAGTGCTCCCTTCTCACCTCTCGGTTGTGAGCTTTCAATGCTGCAATGATCGCTGCTACAACTACCAAGTAAGGGAGAGGTGACCTGTGTCAAAGCTCTGTGGAGAAGGCCCAAAAGAGGAAAAAGGTGAAGTGGTTCAAGGCTGGATGTAAGGGTTTGGATTCAGAGGTGCTGGTGCTGACTTCTTTATTGGCTAATGCTGATGCCAAAACGGCACAGAGTAACAGCTCAGAGACTAATTTTGTCTTTAAGCAGCAAAGGTATTTATTTCGTGCAACACTGGGGAGCTACCGATTTGCACCGGACAAACTAGCTCCGAAGTTTTCGGTGAAAAGTCGGGTAATTTATACAGTTTTTGTGAGAGGTTACAACATCTTTACATACATATTCATTTGATTTTGACATCTAATCATTCTATTCATAATAGGTGGGATCTAGGTGGAGTAAACCTTTCAACTTTCTTTGTTCAATGATCTTCTGACTCATGGTTTTCCTTTAACATCCTCAGTGGAACCTTTCCTAATTATTCAGAGTACATGCCTTTACCTTTTCTAATCATTCAGAGCACATTCCTCTACTTTAACGTGGTCAGTGGGAGGGAATAGGCCCTGCCATCTCTCTCTTACCTCAACACAAAGAGAGCATCACCCAGAGCACAGTACCAAACACATCCTGACTAATCTTTTTAAGACCTTGCTCTGTTTCAATGCCAGGCAAAGCTCTCAGGGCCTCTGTCTTCATGCACCTAAACCCATTAATTTCACTGAAGTGATGCGATGCCCGAATGCATTAGCTTGCTTTGCAAGTGCTCTGGGATCCTCTGCTGGATGGCAGTGTAGGCAACGGAGCAGCCAGTTTGCTTATCCCTGCCGGTGCAAAAGGGAAGATAAACAAGTGATGCTGGTAACCTGCAGCTGAAGCCCAGCTGCTTCTCCGCTTCCCAGCGAAGCACTGCAGTGGGTGCTCCTTCATCTCCATCCGTCTCCCCCGAGCACCTCTACGGGCAACAAAGCCATCTGAGGGTGTTGGTGGGGTTGTCCATTAGTCGTGGCTGTAGCCTTGAGCCAGGAGGCTCCCCTGAGGGCTGCTAGCTTTCAAACCCCTCTTCTTAGCTTGTGAGTGTGGCGTAAAAGTACCTGCCGTGCCAGTGCAGGAGTGATAACCTGATCTGCTTGGGACCCCGTGGCTTGGGGTCAGCCCCTTGCTGAGCTGCTGCTGCTCTTCCTCCCCCAGTGCGTTGCTGCTCCTGCACTTACATGACAGTCTCTGCAAATATGTTGTTTGTTAAATGATCTGCTTGGTTTGTGTCTCCCCATGGCTGCAGGCGCTGTCGCAAGCTGCAGAAGCAGGAGGAGAATGAGAGGAATTCTTTTCTCAAGCAGCGCGCGGTGGACCCCACGCTCCAAGAACGCCTTGCCCTTCTCTCCCGTGCCTTCCAGAACCAGAGGGCAAAGGTGCAGGAAGACTCTATGCTTTTCTCTGATGATATTTTTGCCATTGAGCCAGTGGTAAGTGATAGCTGGGAACCTCCCTTCCTCCTCCTCCTCCTCCTCCTCCTCTTCCTCCTCCCTGAATGAGGTTGCTTGGCAGATCCCCACATCAGTGTCTTGATGTGCCGAGAGGGAAGACATGAGGTTTGTAGTGAGGCTGGGAGAGATTGTTGCAAAAAGCATTTCTAAACTGCGAGCTCCGGGCAGGCGCTGAGAGCCTGCCTAAAGCTGAGCTCTGCTGCAAGGGCTGTAAATTAAGGGCACTTCCTAAGTGTCCTGACAGTGTTCCGAGGTATCGATGATTATATATAAGGGCACTCCTTACACGTAGCGTATGGGGATTAACCATGAGTATTAGTTCACATACTGAAGAATGAAAAGGTCCTCTATGGAAAGGAGGGCAAGTTCAGCCCAAGTTTAATTGCGGCAAGACCAATCCCTTCATATAATCTGGACTTAGACCGTGCCTGAATCTCCCTCCCAGCATCGTCTGTGACCTGCACGCAAGGCTGGCGGGTTTAAACAGACTTTTTTGAGTTCTATTGCACGCTTAGAGAAAACTTTTTGCTTTTGTATTTATGCAAACAAAACCTCATGTCCTTCAATTAACTAGAGCCCTGATTCTGAGTATTTGTGTGGTCTGAGATGACGAGTGCCTGCTGTCTGAGCAGTGTAAAATCCCTTCTCATCTTGGAGCAAACCCTAGAACAATCTTAGCCTCTTCTTTCTTGTAAAATAGGTGAAACTATTGTTTTATTATTTATTTTTAAGGAAGGGGATCGTGTTCTCTTCTTGGTTGCTCCTATAGCCCGTACAAGGCTGAGAGCCCCCCATGTCAGCACAGCTGCAGTTTCACACCGCCGCAGCTGAGAGCAGCGTGATGTGACCAAGAGCCTGTGTCGGAGCAGCAGGGCTGTAGCAGGGAGTGGGAGCTGATCAGCTGAACATGAAGAGCATCCTGCAGTGTGTCAGCTGGTTTTGGAGCGTGTCCCAGGGCTCCTGCTGCGGTACAGCCGACTATACCTCCATAACGAGCTTAACCTGCTCTTGGGCTCCTGAAGTGCATTAGGGTGAGGTCCAGCAGCCTGGCTGCCCACTGAGTCCTGGTGCTCCCTGTAGCGCTGTACGGACCCAGAGTGTAGCCTGGCCTCACGCCTTGAGTGGAAACCTTTCCTAAATGGCTGTGTTGATGTTATAGTTTGCTCTAGGACTGAGCGTAAGTGGGCTGCTGCAGGAGCCTCTCCCCTTCTGTCCTGTCCAGCATTATCAATCTTGTGATTCCCATTAATTCCATGATCTATGGAACAATGAGTTTCACATTCAGAGTTTTGCTCGTGTCTGTCTTCCCCCCCGGCATATGGGTGTCTTCACATCAAATGTTAGTATTTTTTCCTCTTTATCAAGTGTAAAATCTAAGAATGCACTGCCGCCGACTTCCACAACCTTCTCCCCGGTGACAGCCCCGTAACTTTTAGCTTGGGCAGGCCCCTTCTGGCAGTGCCGTGTAAATCTGCTGGAGGGGCCCCGCCAGAGCCTGGACCTTGCTGCCTCGGACCTTCTGGCCAAAAGCGGCTGCTGCTCTTCCCACCTATCACCCTGGGAGCACCCTATAGAAAGAATCAAACCCTTGGAAGAAGCGGCTGGAGGTTCCCAGAGGTTAGGAGGTCGCTGGAGGGACGATAGCCTTGGAAAGGCTCTCTGGGCAGGGTGGCTTTGCAGGGTTTGTGCAGCAGCTTTGCTGTGTAAGCGGGCCGGTAGCTGCCAGGTGTTGCTCTCTGTGGAAGCTGCAGCGGGTTATTTCAGCCTGTATGGGGTTAACTTGTGGATGAAAATAATAACAAAAAAGGAGGCAGTGATTTTGGAATTAGCATGTGACCATGAACATTCTGAGCAGCCATCCAAGCCTGTGGGAGACAAGCTGTTGTGTAAGTCTGGCTTTCTGAGCGTGTCTCCGATTTGATTTATCGGAGATGTCGGCTGTATTTCTGTCACAGATGTGCTGGCCTTGGAGTTCATCGAATCCCAAAGTCAGCTAAACTCACTCAGCTGGAAAAGCGCGCTGTTGTTAGCAGATACATATTCACCAGGCCAACGGTTCTTTTTAATTTTCTTCCTTTCCCGCTTAGCTTCGTTTTTGCTTATGAATTGTGTTACACTTGCTTCCATTAACGGGAGATGTATTGCCTCTGTCAGCCTCTGAGTAATAACCAAACTGCCCCGAAGCGTCCACAGGGCCAATATATCTGATGGCGGCACATAAAATAGACCAGTGAGTACCACTGGCTTGTGATCCAGCAGAGACGAGCAGCAAAAGAGTATTTTGTTAGATAGTTGACCTGAAAGACTGATACTGCTGCCTTAGGCTGCCAGAAGCTTGTTTTCTGGCCTCAGTGGAAGGAGAGATTTGGTTTGAAGGCTCAGGATGCGCTCTCCTTCCCCGCTTGGTGCCCCTCTAAGATGAAGACCTCAAGCATCGTCACTACTCTCAGCATTTCATTAACGTCCTTCCTCAGCACAGCAGCAGCGATGGTTTGTGTGGCGGGTGGTGCTGGTAAGCCTGGCAAGGCACAGTTTGTCGCGCAGGAGCCGAGCGAGGGCTGTCAGCAGCTCTCTGGGCAGAGGGCCCCAGCAGCTGGAGGATCTAAGGGCACCACTGGGCAGCTCAGCCCACGCAGCGCCCTTTAAGGAGGAGCGCAGAACGCCGGTGAGCCGGGGTGTGTGTTCAGCTACAGCTGTCAGGCTGGAAGCAAATGCAAGCAGCTGCCTAATGCACGCCCCCCCCCCCCCGCCCCCCCAGGGACTGCCTGCCCAGGGTGAGACCACTGAATTCAGTCTGTTAAACATACAGCGAGCAGCTGGGTGAGGAGCGCTGGTGAGTTATTAGACTCTAATTAGCCAAGCCAGGGAAATCCGTCATCTGAGTGTTTCTTCTCAGTGGCTCGGCTTAGGCAAGCTCCAGGTGTCGTAGCAGGGCTTATGTTGTTCGGAGCAGCACCCCAAAGGCTTTTATTCCTGTAAATTCAAGATTACTCTCTGGACGCTTTTGAGTCTGTGCAGCATCCCAGCAGGACCCGAGGGATCTGCTATCTCGTACGCTGACTGTGGGTTGCAGGCTGGTGTCCCCAGTTTGCTTCCTCAAGCGAGTGTGTTATCATCTAGTAATGCTTCATCTTCCTCCAGTTGCTTGCTGGGTAGAAACACAAAGTCCGTTTGATCTGGCAAAGTGTTTTCTCTAGGTTTTGAGAAAAATCCAGGTGACTTTATTGTTTCTTCTGTGTTCTTACGCTTGGTTTGTTGGAGTTGGAAACGGTTCTCTCTACCTGTTCTTCCCTCTGAGCAGGCTGTGCATTAGGGAATCATTGTAGCTGCAGCCCAGTAACTCAGCATGTCATAGCTCTTTAATTTTTGTGGGGGCTGGCCTCTGAGCTCTATGTGCTAAGTTGATGGGAAGTATTATAGTTGTTTAATATTTATGCTGTGGCAGTGCTGGAGGCTCCACTCAGTTCAAGATTCCCCTGGACAAAGCACGGAGAATACCCAGCAGCAAGCAGAATCAAGCTTTGTGCATAGAAAAATAACTGTTCTTCTTGTGGTCTTCCCAATTTTTTTCATTGCTTTAAAATATTATTACGGTTGTCAGAGATGCATATATTTATGCCAACAAATGGATGAAGAAGCATTTGTAGTGCTGGGGACTGAGGGGAATATCAGTGGTGCCTTTGTTGAAACCGGTCGCAAGAAGCAAGAGCCTTTAGAAGCCAGGGATGTCTCTGAAAACACATGACGAGGCTCCCTGGGACTGAGCACCAGTGCCAGGACTCTGAGAGAGGGGGAGAGAATGAAGACCCTGAGGAAGCAGCGGTTGCGCACACACTGGTACCATGGGCCGGAGTTAAATCCCGGAGCAAGAGCCTGGCAAGGAAAAGAGCTTGCTGGTTGCAGTAGGTGTGGAGCTGTAAGCAAATGCCATCTCTTCTTGTTTGAGCCTGTGTTCAGGGAAACAGGGATGTACGCACCTTGCAGAGAGGACTGGGCTGCATGTGACTCTCAGCTCCCTTCTCGGGTCATCCATCAGCTGGAAGAGCCTGCGAGCTGGCTCAGTGCTGGCGGCACAGGGTAGGAGGAGCCTGGTCTTCACTGCTCCCCAGGAGGGCTTGTTCTGCTTGGTGCCGAGTGCCCTGACTCACCAGAATCCATTAAAAAGAGTTACATGCACGTACAGGTTGAGGGTATAAGAGGCAGCACGTTTGTAACGAAGAGTGGAAAAATCCCTTTGACTTGCTGACTCTCTTCTGATCTGGGTAAAACATTCCCATGGCCATAGGGAGACAGGGATGCAAGGGAAGGGTTGGAGGAAAAGGTGCCTTGTGCTTAGATCAGCTGGTACTTCTGAAGAAATGCTTGATTTGCTGAAGCCAGCCAGTTGGGTTCCTTTATTAGAACCCTAATTAAGAAAAAAAAAAAAAGCCTTTACCAGGTGCTAGTAAAGGTAAGGGACTGACATTTTTTGCAGCTGCTTCCAAAGTCTTACAAACCTGGATAAGTGCTGTTTGCTTCTTGCTCTTCATTGGTGCTCTAAATAAAGGCTTACAGGGCTGTGGTTGAAAACAAGAAATGTAGTGTTTGAGGATAAATGGTTTGTTGTCTGCTTCTGTTTTAGGAGGGAGATGTCTGGCCAAATTCTTCAATTGAAATTAAGGTGATCTTCAAACCCCGAGAAGCCCGAGTCTATCAACAAACAGCCTACTGCGACATCTCAGGTACGGCTCCTTTCTCCTCCTCCTGCCACCCACCGCAAAGGCAGGGCACAAATACTCTTCCAGCCCCCTTGGTCCCCGTGGACTTGCTAGGAAGGGCCGGTGGTCAGCAGGGCAGCGCCGGCACCTTCCTGCTGTCCCTGTGGCTTCCAGCTGGTCTGTGCAGAGCCAGGGCTTAGGATGCCTGGCTCTGACCACTGATGGCTCTAGAGCAGCCAAAGCAGCGAGGGGATAAGCCTTCCTACCAGGCATTTGCTCTGCTGCAAGGTGTTTGTAAAGGCCAGAGAGCTACACCGCAGAAGAGCTTTGGTGGACGAGCACTGAGCCCCTGTAGACCTGCAAGATGAGCCTTGGATCCATGGATGCACTGTCAGGCTCCTGAGGCGGTAGGAGCTGAGTGAAACGTGCCCCCTGCCCCTGGGTCACCTCCCGCTCTCCAGGCGCTGCCAGACCGTAGGTGGCTGAGCCCCGCTGAGCGCAGGGTGTCTGTGAAAGTACCAGGCGTGTGCCGCTCTCCCTGCGTGGGACCAGTCACCTCGTGGCTCGAAGTCCGTGCTGCATCTGCGTAGTGTTGTACAGGGCTCGCTGCCCTCAGCAGGGTGAGCTCCCTGCCCAGGAAGCACAGTGCGAGCAGCCTGCTAGACAAGCTTTATGCTCCTCCTGGCTGACAGAAGTGCTGTCACGGCTTTTGCTGGGAGCGGTTATCACTGACCCACCGCGTTACGCTGCCTTTGCCCTTACAGAGGTGTGACGGCTTTGCTGTGCTGGCACGGGGCAGGGAATGCTTGCAGCAAGCTCCGTGGTTCAGGTTACCTTGTCCTTCCTCTCCGTCTGTGTGGTGCTGCTTGAGGTGGTTTTCAAGAGCGGGAGGTCCCTGTCAGATTTCCATCCAGGGAAATGATTTTCCCCATCTAAGAGGAAGGAGGTGCGAGGCCAGTGGTCCCCAGCAGCCAGGCTCCCGTTCTGGAGGGTGCTGAGATCACTAACCCAGCTGCTTTGATCCCATCCTTACTGCTCCAAGCTGACGGATGCAAAGGCCATGAAACAGCTTTTTATTGATACGGTAACTGCGCAGGGTTCAGCAGGCTGCTGGGGTGCGGCTGTCAGCCGGCTGCTGGGCCTTGCTTGGGCTCTTCCTTCTCAGCTCCTGTGCGGTCATCTCTGATGGCAGCGATACAGACAGCAGGTTTTTATCTTTGGTTCTGTTTTGTGAGCTTTGTGCCTTCACTGAACGGATTTCAAAGCTTGTCTAAGTGCATGGGAAGGAATTCCGAAATTGTCTTTTATGCGCAGCATATCTTCTTCAGGGTGCAAAGTGATTGCTAAGTTATAAAGCAGCCCGAGGGCTCAGTTAGAAATGAGAAGCCAGCCCCGAAGTATATCTCCTGAGGGAAGAGAGGGGTCCTGTATCTTCTCGCGGAGCACCTAGTGCTGGTGCCACCCAGCCCGGAGTCAGGGACTGGCTCCGAGGCTGCCTGGAAAATCCAGGCGAACCGAAGGAATTCTGTACTGACATGGCAATCTCTCCCCAGGCCGTGAGACCAGGCTGCCCCTGCGCATCAAAGGGAGCGGCATAGGGCCCCAGCTGCGCTTCAGCTTTGACCAGCTGGACATCGGGAAGGTTTTTGTTGGATCAGCCCAGAGCTATGAGGTGAGCAGTGGGGTTTTCTGGGGTTGGGGTGGATCCTGATGGCTCCTGGGGCAGCGGTGAGCTTTGTGGGCCTGCGGGATTTCTGGCAACGCTGGCAGTTGTGAGCACGGAATATTTGACGTGAGTGAAATGTGGGAGGTTTTGCAGAATCTGGATAGTTTTGATGGGGTCTGAAGGGTGTGTCTGTTGTTCCCAAAGCCCCGATCCCTGCTTTTTGGCAACCTCCCTTTGAGACCAGCTGGGAGGCTTCATGCAGAAAAACCAGCCCTTGACACATGAAAGCACCACCGGGTCAAAAAGGTCAGGATCCAGAGGCTTTTGTTTCAGCCCTAGAATCACTGCACCCTGGTACCCTGGCGGTTAAAAAGCAGCTGGAACAAACGTGTTGTGTTCCAACTCGAGTCCGTTGCAAACACCTTTCAGTGAAGCGCATCCTCCTGGCTCCTGGCGCCGGAGGGAAGCCGGCCAGCCTCCCCGCGCAGAGCTGCCCGCGCAGGCACCGGGAGCGCTTTCCCTGCTGACCAGCCTCCTGCCACCCTTCAGACCTGGTGCACCTCTGGCTCTGTGAACAGAGCAGAGCAGTTCTGGAAATGAAGCAGAGGAGCTTTCTACATGTTTCCCTCCCCCCACCCATGATGGCAAGTTTTCTGTCAAAAAAAACAAACCACCAAAACCCACACAAAGAAAAAAAACCAACCCAAAAAAACCAAAACCCCCCCCAAAAAACAAACCCCCAAAACCCCAAAAATCTAACCCCCCCAAAAAAATACAGCAACTGAAAGAGGTAGAAAATGAGGCAATACGTCGTGCCAGATGCTTTCAAAAGCTTGACTGTGGCAGGGAAGGACATGTTAAGGGGTTTTCTTACCAAAATCTTGTGCGCTCTATGCATTTTTAATGCTGATACTTTATGGAGTCTATTTATATAAATTATTTTTTTTCATTACTTGAGAAAATGTGAATGAGTAGATGATACTGTAGGTGCTGTATTGAGCAGCCAGACTGGAGGTGAACCTCAGCGCAGGATCCCTAAGTGCAATTTGTAACTAAGGTGTAAAACACATGAGTAGTTTTCCAGTTACCAGTGCAGAGTTGGAATAGGTGAATGTTTTCAACAGCAGCTGCAAAACTGGAAAATAAGGGCTGTATGTCTGCTTCTGTCTCAGTTTTTCTGACAGGTTTTGCGGGGACAGAAATTAGGGAAAAAACCTCCAGAGCAGGTAGTTGGGAGCGCAGAAATGGCAGGATGTCACCTGCAGCCATCGGAAACTGTAGAGCTTTGCTTTTGGGTAGGTCTGGTGACCAACAGCGTGCTGGTACTCACAGGCAGGTGTGGGCGCTCCTTGCTGAACGTGAAGAGAGCTGAATCTCACCAAGCGCCGCAGGATTGCGTCGCTTGTTGGAACAGTAAATAATGGTAAATTAGCAGATGATGGCTGTGAATATTTGTGAAAGAGAAATTCTTTAGACTAGGAGGAGCTGCTATGCACCTCACTCTCGCCCTTTCTTGACGTGTCTGGTTGAGCAAAGACAGAGAGACTCTCGGATGAAAGAAAAGAATAAAATGAGCCTCACTGACATACCCTAGCAGAGTCGGGGAGTGCTGCTGAAGCTGGTTATAGGGCTGTCCCGAGGTATTTTCCACATCAGATGAGCTTGTTGGCGGCAATGGGAGCTGAATGTGTTTGCCCTTGGCGGGACTGGGCTCGTCTGGAGCAGAAGCAGTTAGGTGGCGATGCGCTAGTAATGCTGTGACCGCCCTTTGCTGCTCTTTGGGGCAGGTCTGCATCGCCTTGGTGATGCAAGTCCAAGCGGACTGCTCTGTGTCAGTGGAATAAGCCCAGGGTGACTCAGTTTCTGTGAAGTTATCGCTGTTCTGCATGCAAAAGCCCAAAGGCAGAACCTGTCCCGTTGTGTGTTCTTTAGCTTCAGCCAAGCAGCAACACGTGGCATCTTCTGCCTTTTATAGATGTCTAATTAGAGAAGAAATCAGCCTTCTGTAAGGAAGGAAGATTCCTCATGTATTTCCATTTTGATTTCTTGCTGCTGCAGGCGATCCTGTTTAACAAAGGAGTCATCGATGCCCCCTTCAGCTTGGTCCCTCCAGGGACGGCTCTGGGCTCCTGCTTCTCCTTCCACCCCCAGGAGGGCATCATTTCACCAGATGGCCTCCAAATGCTCCGGATCTCCTTCAGTTCCACCATCCTGGGGCCATTCACAGAAGAATTCCGGTTCAGTGTGGGTGGGTCCCCTGAGCCTGTGACCTTGACTGTCAGGTGAGGAGGGTTCTAGGAGCCTGGTGGGCACATCTGTAGCCATCTCTGGGTAATCATCTCCCACCTACCTCATTTGGTGATGGAGCAGAGAAAAAAGGGTGTCGTCTAATGTCTTAGTCGAGCACGAGGGTGACGGGTTGGTTTGAAACCCACTGTGGTGCTGAGACCAGCTTTTCCCTGTCCCGGTGGTAACAAAAGCTGAATGCTTTGCAGTTCTTTTTAACCAAGCCAGTTCCTCCTCTGCCTTTGTCCTTACAGGGGCTGTGTCATTGGACCAACTCTCCATTTCAATGTACCTTCCCTCCACTTCGGTGATGTCTCCTTTGGTGAGTGTGCCCTGGGCTTGGACCGCAGGTCGGGAGGTCTGTGCCTTACTGAAATGAAGCACTTGAAGAGCGTCTGTCGCTTGTGTTCCTCCACAGCAGCCTTCAGGGTGTTAAAAGCAGGGCTGCCGCTTGCTCAGGTGGTGTTTTACTGTCGTGAGAGCAAACAGGGCCAAAGGAATAGCAAGCCAGTATTTTTCTGGTGCCCTCAGAGCCTGCTCAGCCCCAGCCTCCCATACCTTGGCGACAGAATGATGGTGAAAGCCTTTGTCCCAGAAGGGCCCAGGGGTTGGGGCTGCAGGAGAAGGGCGTTGGAGCCACACGCTAGCCTGTGGCTGCTCAGGGCGAACGCTCCTGCTGCAAGGCGAGGACACCACTTACCCACTTGACCTTTAGTGTGAGATGTTGATTTGTGCCATGAGGGCTCCTGGTTATCTAAGCCCAGGCAGTAGCTCTGTGTTGGGCACTGATGTCCCCAGAGATGTGGGCTCCTTCTCCTTCCCCAGCTGAAGCGCTGACGGAGCGGGTGGCTGAGCCCCAGTGTCTCCATTGAAATGCAGATTCTGATTCTCCTCACAAAAGGCTTTTTACTGAGATGATCTAAAGTTTAAATGTGAAATCAATTGTGGATTGATTGAAGGGCCATTACCATTCTGCACCCTGGATGCCTCTGTGTTTTCATGATGTTTGTGGGCTTTTTAAAGTAAACTCATTACCTTCCCCGAGCCGCTTCCCCCTCTCCCTGCATCACCGCTCTGCCACTGCTGTGTTACCTTTTGAATAAATAAACCCACAAGAAACGCACCAGGCAGGAATACGGTTGTGTAATAGGAGATTCATCCTACTTAATCTGATTTCGTTAACAAGGCCTTTTCAGCTGAAGGCAGCTATTGTATTTTTGCTTCTTGTAACTGTGCTGCTGACTGTTGTCTGCCTCTGGCGACTTCGGTCCCATTTGGGGCTGTGCAGTCTGTGTGTGTCCTTTCTGTGCCCCCCCCACCCCCCGGCCGGAGTAATTGCTGACGGTGGGCAATGCTCACTGCTGATGGACACGGAGAAACATCTGCTGTGCCTGCAGGTGGTTTTCCTCCCTGTCTGTATGCAAATAGCGCTTGGTAAGCAGGGCATGGGAGGTGTCTCCTTCTGGCAGAGCTGGTGTCCGCTCCAGAGCAAGCTGCGGGCTGGTGTCCTGCCTCTGCAGCACATCCCCTGCCACCCAGTGTGGTTGTATCACTGGTTTTCCATTAGGGAAAGCAAGTGTCAGAGCTAAAGTGATGTCAGGTGTTGCGGGCAGTAATCAAAGGCAGCGAGGATGTGATGTCCCCATTTGTTAGGTAAGGCGAGACACGTTCCTGCTCGTTTCTAAGGAAGCGTCAGGTTTCCTGCAGTGGGGTGGGCTGAGTTGTCCTGTGCTCAGTCGTCCTGTGCTCAGTCTGGTTGCCCCGAAACGGGAGCTGCCTTAGGGATCCTGCCTAGGGAAGCTGCATCAGAGTGCTGTGCATCATGTTGTAGTGCCCAGTTTCGTCCTTCCTTGTTATTGAAGAGAAGCTACAGTAAGGAAAATCTGCTACTTTCATATATTGAAAACCAGGGGAATGTTCATGGAGTTAATGGGGAATTTTACAGGCTGAATTTTCAGGATAAATGGTCTGTCTGGATGCACGCTCGTCAGTGAGAAAGAGTTGGGGCTGGTTTGGGGGCAGGTGAGAGGGCTCCTCACAGTTAGAGGGAGACTTCTGCTCTTCAGCACCAACACCGCTGCCCATTGCCAAGGAAGCAAGCTCGGCCGTCGAGAGAAAAGGCAACTTCAGTCACAACTCGCTCCTCCCCGAGCTTCTCAGTTACCTGCCGTGCACATTGACAAGAGCTCAACTCCAAGCAGGGTTTTATCCTAACAGGAGAGTCGCAGCAGGAATCGCAGCGTAACTGGGGACTTAACTGGTATTTGTCTCACCTTTCCAGGCTTTCCTCACACCCTGTCGTGTCGCCTCACTAACACCTCCTTGGTGCCTGTGACTTTCAACCTTCGCATTCCTGGCGATGGCTCAGGACAGCGCAGCATCACCAGTTTTACTCAGATTTCAGACAACGCTTGCCTGTCCTGGAGGAAGGGAGCCCAACATCGCGTCGAGCCAATGGAATTTACCATAATGCCTTGCAAAGGCACCATCCGCTCCCAAGGAGCCCTGGATATCCAGGTATGGGATGAGCCCGGCCATACGTGCTTCAACAGGTGGAGCTGCAGCGCTGCTGGCTTTGGGCATAACCGAGTAAGAGATGGGCTTTTGTTAGCTGGGGGACTCTGGGATGGAGCAGCGTTTTGTTTCCAGAGTCGTAAGCCAAGGATCACGTATCGTGTGGTCAAGCACAGAAGCCGTGCGTGTGTTTCTGAGCTGCTTAGAGCGATTTGTTTGATTTGAAGGGGGCCGAGGAAGGGTGAGGACGGAAGGTGGCTGTTGAAAAGAGAGATGCCATTGCCTAAAGCAGTTTGCTTTTCTTCCCGGTCTTATTTTTCCTCTCCTGTTGAGCAGGATGAGTTGCATTCACTGCAGCGGGGGCTGAGAAAGCTCCAGCAGCCATGAACAAACTGCACAGCTTTTGCTGGGCCACGTTTTGCCCTCAGCTTCCCAGTGTAAAGCTGAACTCGTTCTGGGAAAGTCAACAGATCTCCCCTGGGTTCCCGCTATTGTAGTTGAGATGAAAAATTGGTCCCTTAATACAGTGGTGAGTAGACCATGAGTTGTGCTTTGATTTAGCTTACACGTGCCCTGGTGTGCAAGGTGTATTTCACAGGTGGGGTTTGTCAGCAGAGTTTTGTTACTGGGAAAGGCAGTGGTCCACACGTGGAGCAGCAGCAGAAGCAAGGCAAAACACTCCCTTTCCTTAGCGTGGAAGGAGAAGGGCAGGACACCACACGTGCGTGGCTGATGGCTTCTGGGAGTGCTGAAGTATTTGACGCCGCTCTTCTCCTCTACCAGGTCACCCTGTGTTCCAACACGGTGAGGCAATACGAGCTGGCGCTGGTGCTGGACGTGGATGGTGTTGGCGAGGAGGTGTTGGCGCTGCCTCTCACAGCCAGGTACCGGCGCTTTCCTTGCAGCTGGCCACCTTTCCCCGCGTAGCCAGGCCCAGCACGCTGCCTGGCGTGTGGTGTGCTGGCTGCCGCCCCAAAGGAGAAATGGTGCTTCATGAGCTGGTTCTGCCCAGCTCGCTGTGAGCACAGCCGTGCTTTGCCAGCGGCCCTGTTGAGAAGCACCTGTGCTCCGTGCTCAGGGCCATGCCTTTCTTGTTCTGTTTTGAAGGCAACAGTGCTTATATTCCTTGTTGGCCCATCGTCTGGGACTTGAGGAGTAACGAATCTGCAAAGGGCTGCCCCTGCTTCTCCCTGCAAGCGGTGGGCTTGTGTTGGGTTGGCCCAAAATGCAGCATTTGTTTGGAAGGCGGCGAGCAGCCTGCTGAAAGCTGGGGTCTGGCTCAGTTAATGAAGGCGTGTGCAAATGGGAAAGGGGCTTACGGCAGGACTGGTGGGGGGAAACTAAAGGGGAAACTCGTCCTTGGTGTGGCAGGTGAGCTCAGCTCTCTCTGGTTCTCTTGAGCATGAACGTTCCCAGACTTAAGCCAAAAGCTGCTCTTGCTGCAGCCACGCTCAATGGCGTTGCGCCGCAGCGGGTGCCAGTTTAATGACGAGAGGGACGCAGTTCTCTGGTGCTGTTCCCTCTCCCAGGCAGTCAGCCAGGCGGTGCCTGGGCTGCAATTTTGTAAAACGAGTGGGAATGGGAAAAGTCAGTGTGTGGGCTGGTGTGTGGAGGACCCAGGCAGCTGCAGGAGCTGGGAGAGGCTGGTCACCCACTGCGAGAGGCAGGCGGTGCTGGTGCCCTCCATCGCGGGGGCAAGCGGCTGAGGTTTCAGGCAGGGCGAGAGCGGTACGGGAGAGGAGGGAGTTGCTTTTACTGAGATGCTGGAGTCTTGTTTTTCTTGAGCTTTGGGGAGCGCTGGTCCTCAGCGGGAAGGCTCCCGCAGAGCTCGTGCCTTGCTGGGACTGTGGGAGGGTCCTTGCCGGCCTCCTGGGGCAAAGGAGGGGCAAAGCTTGATGAGAGAGCACTGGGGCAGGGCACTGGGCAGCCTCTGCCACGGGAGTCTGGGGCTGCCCCTCCTTTACAAGAGTCTGTTGATAAAAAAGAAGTTAGAGGTGAGTGATTGCTGTAGAGGTAGGAAACGTCTATCTGGCAGAGACAAATGCCTTGTGTCTATTTCATGCTGTTTGGGGAGTGAACAACTTCTACATTCTCTGTGTCTCTAATTCCTTTTGGTCATCTCTTCACCCAGATGTGTGGTTCCTCCGCTGCACGTGCTCAGCCCTGTTCTGAGATTCGGACGGTGCTTTCTGAAATTCCCTTACGAGCGGACACTGACCCTTGTGAATGACAGTGATCTTCCAGGCTGCTATGGAGTCCTTCCTCAGGTTTGGCATTGCGTTCGCCTCCTGCCCTCCAACGTCGTTATCGAGGGGTTTATTAGGAAAAAAGGGGGTTTGGAGAAGACCTTGCTGTTTAGTGTTCAAACCTAAAGTTTTGCAGAGAACGGGAAGCTACCTGAATATGAACTTCAGGAGCGGTTTGAACTCTTTAGGAAGCAGTTTTGGTTCTAGTCTTTGGGGTGCTTTCATGCAGGAGAACTTTGAGGGTTGTGAAAAGCAGCTGCAAGGAGGCCGCCAGCACTGGAGTGGGTGTTTGTGGGTGCAGCAGCTTTTGGACCCTGTGAGGATGCTACTTAGCCCCATATAAATCTTGCACCTTGTGTTGCGCTTTTCTGCTTTCTCCTAGGGATTTTTAAAAATGTGGGTGAATTGCTGTTGTGGTAGATGTTAAGGAGCTTGAAGTTTCCTCAGACTCTGAGGTTCTGTCAAATTCTGACAATTGTTGTCTTTGATTCTGTCCCTTATAGGAGCACAAGGAGGATGCTGCTGTGTGGTACTCCAGCCCTGTGCCGTGTGGGATTATCCAGCCTCACAGCTCGGTGGAGATCCCGTTTACGCTGGAAGCCCAGGCGATGGGAAGGCAGGACACTATTGCTAGTGTCTCAGTGTTTGGGAATGAAAGATCCCCGCTGGTGAGTGCTAGGCGAGATGCGTGCCTTTGTGTGACTCATCTTGGTGGGGCATAAAGTGTACTGGGGTTC
Source organism: Falco cherrug (assembly GCF_023634085.1). NCBI lineage: Eukaryota > Metazoa > Chordata > Aves > Falconiformes > Falconidae > Falco > Falco cherrug. The sequence continues at coordinate 139,963 of NW_026599294.1, read as the reverse complement.
TGCCAGGGAAAAGGAGAAGGTCATAATATGTGGCTGGTGTGGACAAGGAAAGAAGGGATTCGTGGCATAAGTAACAGCTAATGCCTAGAGAAGGGTGGTGTCCTCGTAGGCGTCTGAGATGGTGTTTAATTATGGGCGTGTGAAGCGGGATAACAAGCCCAGCCTGAAACCCAGAACAATTCCTGGGTCTCTCGCTCTCCTGCATTATTAGATGAGCAGCAACTGCTGCTTCATTAGAACTTTTGTTCAGGAGCACACAGGGACATTGCTGCATGCCGCTAAAGCAAGGGCGGTGTAGGAGGCCGTGCTGAAATGATGATTTCTGTAAAGCTGGATTTAAGCTTTCGTGAAAGTCAGGTCCATCCCGCCTGAGAAATACCCATCATATCTCTTTGCCAAAAGCCCCATCCAAAGATGCATGAGACTCCACGCTGCTTGCATCTGGAGCACAGACTGTTGTGTGTTTGGTTTTTTTTTTCCCTACCAAGCTTGGAAAGGGGTGAGGCAAAGCATTCCTTGACTAAAGCCTCCTACAAGACATTGGCATTCAGGCATGTACAGCAGCAACAACAAAGTGTAGGCAAGAGAATGTTGTATGTGGTGTCCTGGCTTCCACTGGCTGAAACAGAGAACAAATTTAGTTAATAATTTAATTTTAGAACCTTTTTAATTTAAAAGGAGATTAACTTTTGAAGCAGCTGTTTTAAAATGTCTTGTCCTCTCTCTGAGCACAGAAGGGGATATCAGAGGATTCCTGAGAACCTGAAGCTTTCTGTAACGGAAAGGAAGGCTGGCATTTTGAAAGCAAATGCAGGGCTATAAACTTTTTATAAAATGAATTGAAACGATGATGCCAAATCCCCTGGATGCCACTGATCATCTCAACCCCGGCTGCTGGGGATGTGCATGTAAACCAGTCAACAGCAAGGCCAGGCAATGCAGGCTTTGCAGGGAAGTCTCACGTTTGACAAAACAGTTGCTTGCAAACAGAAGGCATGCTTCCCTGGAAGAGGAGGGTTTCTCCCCACTGGAATAGCCAGTTGTTTAAATGTCACCTGGTTTTTGAGCTGCAGGTCCCTTGAAAAGCTTTTACCCTTGGGCTAACAATTTATAAATTGAAAGTTGACCTTACCTTAATCTTTTCTATTTGGCCGTGAACGTGTCGATGTTTTGCCCAAAGGGCGAGCATTTCAGCTGGAGAATCGTAGCTGTCCCTAAAGAAAGGACTAGATGCATTGCGTTTTCTATAGGTCTGTCTTCTGGTTGCAGTGCAGTTCCAGTAGTTCCCTGGTAGCTGACGCACCCAAAGCTTTCTGGGCTGGCAGAAGAGCTGGCTGTCTTGTTACATGTCCTGCGCTGGTGGCAGATCCTACCCGTACGGCTGCAAGTCTGACCTTGGGAATCGCTGCAGCGTGTTCCAATAGAACTTCAAAGCTTGTTCTTGCCTTCGGCTGGGGTGCCCAGTGTCGATGCCTGGTCTTTACCGCCATTTCAGGCGGAACGTGGTACAGATCTTTCATCCAGGTTGTGCAGAGTCCCTCCACAGCTCTGTTGTCGGGTATTTTGTTTGCAGGTGACCGCGTGCCAGCTTCAGTCTGGTGTGTGTCATCTGCATGAAGGAGCTGGTAAATCCCAGCCCTGGCGTTACTGGTGGCAAGGCAGCCTCGTGTGCCGCGGGCAGGGGGTTTGGCAGCTGGCTGCTGTCGGAATAAGCGGGCACTCGAGCACAGCTGTCCGCCAGGGTCAGATGCTCTTCGTTCCTAAGTGATCAAATGTGACATGACCTACCTGTTGACAAAGCCAGAGGTGCTGGGGGGTGGAGTGGGGTGGGGCGGTGGCTGGTGGCTGTTTCTGTAGCTGTGGCAATATTGCTGATGGCAGAGCTGCCATCTCTTCTTGCTGCCTTTCCCTGTGCCATGTTGCCTGTAACGCTGTTGCATGGCATTTTTCTTGTCCCTTTTAAGAACCCTGTAGACGAAGGGGTTGGGGTTTTTGAAGCCCTCTCCTTGGTGGTGAGGATGCGTCGTGTTAGTACACAGGCTGACAGAAGCCAGCTTGCCTGGGCATCCTCCAGATGTTGTTCTGCTCATTCCCAAAGAGCTCTGCCCTGCCTTTGCTGCTGCTGTCCTGCTGTCACCAGGAAGCTGAGCTGGCTGGCGAGGCGCAGCTCTTCCCTGCAGCTCCTCCTTCCTGGGAGCTTTGGGCAGCATCACCCAGACATGCATCGTCGTGCGTGGCTTCAGTTCCTTATTTTTGAGGCCCCAGCCTTGGTAGGTGATTTTTTTTGGTGCTTAGTTGCATGCATCAGTGGCCTGTCAAGGGATGAGCATTTCTGGATGCTGCTGCTTCTGGCTGAGTTGGGCTGGTGATTCTGACAGCTGTCAATGCCACTTCCTTGAGCCAGACATCATTTAAGGTTGTACACGGTGGAGGCTGGTTTCTTTTTCGGTTAAATCGTACTCTGTGCCCTCCAGTGAATCATACAGCATCTGGTCAGCATTGGGAGTTTTATGCATTCAGATCCTGTTGAAGTGTTGAGGTGTTTGGAACCAGTAAAATCCACAGCAAGACTGGACAAATTCTCCTTGTTTTTAATGATGTGGGAAGGTGGTTTAGCAAAGGGATCCGTGTTCCTCCTCCAGTAGTCTGTGCCAGTTCTGCAAGGAGAAAGCTTTTTGGGTCTGACTGTCAAGAGGAAAAACACCGCTTGAACGATGTAATGAATAATTAATGCCTGTTATTCATGTCATACCGGCAATGCACCTAGGCACACATCAGAGGCAAGTAACTTGCACGATCTCTGCTCTGAAGAGCCTGCTTCGCTTCTGGCTTGTGCTGGTTTTCAGAGGTGCATTTTTGGGAATGTCAAAGAAGTAACCGTCCAAGTGTCACTGTACAGCAGCAGTGGTCAGGGAGGTTTGGGGCTCGGCTGAGCAGCAGAAGGAGCGGGAGCAGGCACAAGGCAGAGAAAGGAGAGCTAACTGTGGAGGAGGTCTGGAAAGGAGAGCGTGGGACCCAGGGTTTCTCTGTCCCCTGAGAACGGGAGCTTGTGGCTTTCAGATGGGATCGCTCCCGAGCCTGCACTTGCCCCAGGCCTTCTGTTTCAGCCTTGCAACACTGAAAACTTCCAACAGCCATACTTATCGCCCCGTCGAGGAGGAACCTTAGAGCTGTCTCATATTTTTTAACTTCCCCTGCTTTTCTTTTTTCTTTCCTACCTGCTTCCTGGAGCAGAATGTGTCTTTAGTGAGCGTTGGAGAAGGACCGGTTGTCTATGTGCATCCGAGGGAGATAAATTTCGGCAGTATTCAAGTTCTACAAGATGCGTCCAAAAGTCTCCACCTCTCCAATCAGGCTGTCATCCCTGCATCCTTCTGTGTAGAGATGGTAAGTATCTGTGGGGCTGTTTCCCAATGAAAATTGACTGGTCTGTAGCAGCCTGTGGCTTGATTTTTACATGCACCGTTTCCATATTGCTGTCTCGGAGAGAAAGCAAGGCATTCCGTCCCAACGCAGCGAGAGAAGCCTGGCTCTGGGGGCAGTTTTAGCTGGGGCACCCCTCAGTAAAGTAGACAGCTTGCATAGACGCTTGTGCAGAAAGGAGTCTGGATCATCTTTACAAGTTTTCCCTTTGTTTTCTGGAGGGTATTTAACGGAGAGTCGTGTCTTTGGAACTCTGAGATCAAGAGGCCCCTGTGGCCCTTTGCTCCTGGAAGGGCATGGATTTCCCGACACTTTCCCCATTAGGTCTGCGTTTGCTTTGTGTCAGACTGCTGTTTGTGACAGAGTCTGGGGTGTGAAGTTTGTCCTCAGCCTGCTTGTGGTGAGGTGAGTTTCACACCTGCTGGGGGCCCAACCAGCTGTGGTGTTGCACAAACATGTAACGGTAAGGGTTGTGTAGCTACAGGGTCTGTGGGCTCTGTCGCGTTGCAGAGCATCTCCAGGGGCCAGCCGCAGGGAAAGGCCGTTGAACTGATGGAGGCCGCAGCTGACAAGCTGCGTGGCAGGTGGCAGGAGGCGGTTGGGTTGCTGCCCTGGCGGGGGGGGCAGGGCTGGTGCAGCCAGGGAGGGCTCCGTGTGGAGGCTGGGTGGGATGTGCCGCTCACTGGAGGTGGGATCTGTGAGGGGCTTAAAAACAGGGTTGGGGGGAGGTTTGTTCTGCTCCACGCTAGGTGGGTTGGATTTGTGGAGCTGGTTCACCCAGGCCTGGCTCTGTGGGCTTGGTTGGGTCTGCGGGTAAAGCATCAGGCAGCGTGCGAGAGGCCAGGCTCAGCCTCCTGGGCCAAGGAGGAGGGGGACGAATTTCCTCCTTGCTGCTTTTCCAGCTGTTTGGGGGACAAAGGTAACCTCCAAGTGGGGGAGGGATTCCCAGGGCAGCTTTCTTTGAATCCACCATGAAAACCCACTTTCCATCTGTGGTGAGAGCAAGCCACCAGGGATGGCTGGTACTGGTGTTGAAATGATGGGTTTGCATGCCTGTCGCAGGCAGTGACCCGCAGAGCTGTTCGGGTCCTGCTGCCCCGGTGCAATGCCTCCCTCCTCCCCGGGCAGCTCGCGGTGTAGCCGGGGGGCTTGCAGGGTACATCTGCCCCTCCGTTGCCTCAGGGCCCTAACCCATGGGACTGGGCAATAAAGCCTGTCATGCTTCACCGCCGTCTCTGCCAGTCCTGGGGCTGATCAGTCACTAGAGCAGTAATACGAGGCGGCTCAGGGACGGTTTCTTTCCCTGCAATAAAGACGGGCTCTGCTTGAGCAGTGGCTTGGACCAGATGATCTCCAGAGGTCTCGCCAGCCCCAGCCGCGCTGTGACTCTGTGTGTGTGATGATCCCCCCTGCTGACTCCACGGGGCCGAGTTCCCCCATGGTGAGCATCTCTGCTTTTCAGGGCAGCTGCTGCTCTCATGGAGACGTGCCAGGAGGCAGGTCCTGGGAACCTGCTCCATCAGCCGCTTCACCAAGGGCTCTTCAGACAGACTCCGGGCACGGTGCTGCTGAGGCTGCCTGATGGGAGCAGCGCGGGCGTGGGCGAGATGTGCCCGAGCTGCGCCCTGGCCCTCAGCAGCTGCCTGCTCTGCTGCTCTTTTGCTGCCCCAGTTGAGGTTTTGCCCTTGGCTGCCTTACGCTGCCTGGCAGCTCCTTGACGGGAAGCAGAGGGGACTGAATAATTGTGGAGATAAAGCCTGGGATGCAGTCGGGCGTCAGGGTGACGCGCACGTGTCCACCTGAGAGCGGAGCAGGCTGGGCTGTGCCTTAGCCCAGCTGATGGGTGACACGGGCATCCTTCATTCCCCCGTGTCCCTGAACCCAAGCCTTGTGTCCTGTAAAGCGTCAAAGCCACTGCTTTGATTCCTGCTTGGAGGTTGCTGCAGGGGGGTGAGCCGTGATTTCCCTGTCTCCCATTTGTTGGCCAATCTGCAAACGGTGGCTGTGAGGCTCAGAGATCATGGTCTCCACTTGAAAGAGCGAGTTATTGACTGAAATTTTCACAGGAGCGTTGCATCGGGAATGTTATGCGCACTGACCGGCAGCTTGACGAACTGAATGAGGTTAATTTGAGGGGCAGCAACAGGGCAAACGAAAGGCTGGTGTCTTGTTTGAAACAGAAAAGGAAGATGCTGTAATGCAGATGGCCGTGCTGCCACCCCGATGGTACTCTTAACCGTCGAGTGATAATTGCTCTTCCTGTTAAGGCAAGCTTGCTGCTCGCTTTGGGGGAGACAAGATCATTACCTGAGCAAGCCAGGATGATTTGTGGTGAACTTCACTTTGGGACAGTGACTTCAGGAATTACTTGCAGTTCCCCTCAGGCACCAGCTTCCCTGTACCCCTCTCCTCTCTGCTGGGTGAGTTGTGTCTGTTCTGTTCTCAGTTGCAGGGAGCAGCAGGGAGCATCTCTGCCACCAGAAGAAAATAAATAAACCCCCGCCAAATCTGTGTGTTGAGATGGGGCTTTTTGGGTGGGAAGAGGGTTGTAGGGACTGCATACCTGCGTCCTCGGTTGGCTTATCCCTGCTTGCCAGGGTGTCTGCAGATCTGCGACCCTTGGGACCAGTGTGTCATCCTGTGCTCACCCAGTGAATCCTGTGTCTGTCGGGTGTGCTTTTCCCTGTCAGATTGCTTTCCCAGCTGCCAGGCAGCCCAGCCTGCTAGGGAATCCTCTGGATCCAGCGAGGGGGGGATTTGTGTCTGTCTTGGGTAAAAAAAGACTGGAGCAATGGGTCAACATGAAGGAGCTGTTGCAGCTTAGCTGGGGGCTGATGTAACCTGCTGATAAAAGTGGCTGTTTCTCCTCCTTGCTCCGCTGTCATCTTCTTTTCCTGCCTCCCTAAGTGCCTGATTTTTGCCATATTGACAAGTGCCAAAGGCTTGTTATGGATTGATGGAAGTGTTTGCTCTCCCTGCAGAAAGGAAAAAGCATCGTTCTTAGATCATTTCCTACTTGTTCTTTGTCATGCTGTCTTCTCAGGGATCTTTTGTGTGACTGCTAAGGTTGACATCTCTTGGCATCACAGAAGGCAGCTGCGTATCACGTCTCTGTGATCAGGAAAGAAAAGACAGGCCTAGGGTGTAATTTTTCTTAATCAGTGGCAGCTTTCTTCTGCCTGCATAACCCCCGTGCTGGGTCTGTTATGTGCTACCGCAGGGTGGCAAATGGTTTCCCAGTGCCTTGTAACGAGGAGGAGACAGAAAAGCTTCCTTGGGGTTTCCTCTTCTCATGACAGTCGTAATGCGGGGTCCTGTCTCCTTCAGCCTGAGCCCTGAGCTCCCGGATCCAGAGCCCTGTGCTCCAGGTGAAGCTCGCTGCTGCCTGGTTTCCAGCAGTGCTTGTACAGCCAGCTGGGTTGTCTTCAGGAGGGTGCCTGGTGGCTCAGTGCAGATCCCCGTCTGCGTTCCCGGGGATGAGCTGCTGCCACATTCAACTGGAGCTGACCTTGCAGCATAGACCAAGATTTCGTTGGTTGGTTGGTTTTTTTTTAAAAAAAAAAAAAAAAAAAGAAGCTGTACCTGGTTATCTTGTCACTGGGATTCGCTGTGGATAACTCCATGGATTTTTCAGGCAGCGTATAAAGGCTCTTGGTCAGGTGCGGTGTAAGCAAGGGCAGAACACGCAGTTCCCATACTCTCTGCTCCCCTGTAGTGCAGGATTTGTTTCATTTACTAATTTCATTGCTTATTCCCTCAAGCTTTTGATGACATTGCTTTTATTAATGAAATGGCCATATGGAAAGACTGCAAAACACGGAGATAAACTTCCAAACAGTGCTGATGCTGCTTTAGTGACTCTGTTTCTGGGTCTGGCTGACGGGCGATTCTGTTGCTCTCTGAGCAAACCGTGCAGGTTGCGGGCAGTGAAGGCTTTGAAGAGCACATCAGCATTGTCTGCAGTTCTCCCCAGCTACTCTCGCTGAAGTCGGAGCAGACTTCAATCAGCAAGAGGATGGTTTTCAAATCTACTGTAAATCACTCCCCCTGCCCCCAAAGCAGCTGAATAATTGGCCAGCCTGTCAGTGTTTGCTCATAGTGAGACAGAGGCAGACAGTGCTGCGCCCTTCTCATGATATCTGCAGTGCTGTTTAGAAATTAGGGTTAAATTAACTTTCCAGGGTACGGGCAGCACTAGCCCTGCATATGTGGCCTCTTCCAAGGTGAGCAGAAGTTTTGAAGATGGATAGGCTTAACTCTTTCCTGAGCTGTCCCACCAGAGCCTCATGGTGCTCCAAAAGCTCACCTTTAGAGTGAAACCCTTGGTTTGGCTTTAAAGGCTGTGTTTTGCTTATACACAGCGGTACCAGTTTGTGCATTTCCACCCAGTTTGGTTTTGCCGGAGCCCTTTGTTGTAGCTGACAGGGCCTGGAAACACACAGCATCAGTTGTGAACAGGGCTCGTGGCCAGGAGCGTCCAGTCTCATGCTGGTGAGGGGTTGTACCAAAAGCTGAGGAAGGTAGAAGGCTGTTTCCCTCCCAGTGTCACTCAGGCTTAGGTCCAGGGCACGTGGGCCTTAAAAGGGGGAGCAAAGGTTTGGAGGAGACCTTGGAAAAGGTGCCTGAAACCTGGCCTCAGGGAAGAGTTTGGATTTTATGGCATCCGCTATCTTCTATGGGTTCATGGTCTTTCAAAATTGCTGTGTTTCAGTAATGGAAGAAATTGTTACTCTGCTCATCTAGGAGAAGGGAACTTGTCGCATTGTGCTGCACCCGCTGGCCAACAGGGTTCAAGAAGGGTAGAAGTCTTCAAGGCAGTTACGCTGCTACAGGCCAGAGTGACTCAGCTGAGCTCTCTTCCCAAGGGAAAAGCCGGAGGATTTTGGTTGTTCAATCCTGTGCTTGGCAGCAGCTGGCCAAGCCGTGTCCATGTCCTGGCTGGAGAGCCCCAATGTGCAGAGTGGTGGCACTGGTCTCCCCAGCCCAGCGGGGAGGGCAGATGGGACCTGGAGGGCTGAGCAATGGCCAGGGGACACAAATGGAGACAAGCTTTGCTGGCTCACTCAGCAGCTGCTGTTAGCTGAAGCAAGTGTGACAAATTGGGCTCCGTTGTCGGTGGCAGTGAGTGCCACACTTTAATTCTTTTTTCTTTTCTTTTTTTTTTTTCCACTGGCTTTAGAAGCTCTGCCTCGATTTCACAAAACTTCTCCTTGCTGGTGCTCTGGGGCAGAGGCTCAACCAAAGCGGTCCCCCTGCTTTTGCCGAGGAGATGCTGGTGCCGAGGTGCCAGGAGGAGGCTGGTGGCTGGTGGGAGCATCCGGCCAGCCTTGTGCTCTGATCCCCACCCTGTGGGCCTTAGGGTGCTTCTGGGCTCTTTCTGCCACTGGCAGTTTGTGCGGGTGAGGAGTCACTCTGCTATGAAGAGCACAGGCTCCCGCCCCTTAGGACAGCTAAAGCCCCTGGGACAAGGCTCCGTGCGCAGCTGATGTGGTGGGGGGTTATTTCCCCTTCGTGCGTGACCCCCACTGGGGGCGGTGGATCCGCCTGACGAGGTGTGAGCGCTCTCTCGCCAGAGCTATGGCTTGGTAAAGTACAGCTGCATTTTTCGTGTTGAGTTCTGCTGCTTCTTCCACTCGTGCAAGGCTGGAATGACCAGATGGCTTCAATTAACGGGCTCAAAGTAACTTGCAGAGGGCAGCGTGGTGGGTCCTCGGCCATCCCTTGGGGCAGCCATCCAGCCGTCCATCTCTGATGCGCGCTGATGCCCGCTAGAAGCAAACGTTGGCAGCTCTTATTCCCAATGAAATCTGTCCCAGGAGAAGCTAACGATCTCAGCGCTGAGCTTCTCGAAGCGGTTGATGCCAGCCCTTGCCTGGCACTCTGACTCTGGCGTCCAGTGGTGCAGGCTCCTGCAGGGACAGAAATAGCTGCTGTCTTTGTCTGCCCAGCACGTGCAGCTATTGCATCGTGTCCTGGAGCATTCACGCCTAAGCAAGGAGCAGGGATCTTGTCAGAAGTTAGATTTTTGCCTTCAGAGCAGGGGGATGGATGCTTTTAGCGTGTTCCCAAGGGATTTCTTGTCTCTGGGACACAACCTGGACCGGTGTAGGCAGAAGCTGACCTAAAAACCTGAGCGGAGCTGGTCCGGCAGAGCCTTTTGGTCCTGGCAGGTCTCCTGTTCAGCGGTGCACTGTGCTGCCCCTGGGACCCACACCAGATGCTAACGGAAAGGATGAGGATGCGATGCAAATCGTGCTCCTCCGGAGTGGGCTGTTGGCCTGGCAGGGCACGGTGGGTCTGCGCTGGGTCACCCTGGGACACTGCGAGTCTGGCTCCATCGAGACAGCCTGTCATTGTTCCTCAGTAATAGTTCCTTGGGTACAACTTACTGCGCGGCTTGTTGCCAAGCTGTGATAAATGAGCTTTGTCAGATAGCAGACTTGCAGATTCACCTCTGGAGCAGAGCTATCGGGTCTCCTTTTCAAGCAAGCTGCTCGGTGTCAGCGTGAATCGGAGGAGAAGTTGTACATTAACGTCAGTGAAAACCTAACGCCCACTGGCTCGGTGTGAATGAGCTGGCTGGGTAGCCCTTGGCTGGCGGCAGCGCAGCCGATGCCTCCGAGGCCGGCGACCAGCTGCAGGGACCACAGGGGAGGGTTGGTGGGAATCCTCCGTGGTCAGTGAGGTCCCAGTGTTTACCCCGTGGCAGCCACCTGCCTCCATCCCAGTCTCGTCTTGCTTTTTTAAAAATTTTTTTCAAGACTCTTTTTTTGAAGCCCTAGAGGACAAATTAAATGGAGCTGAGTGTATAAATGTTGCTGGTGCCTGGAATCGTTTTGATGCCTTTGGCACGCTCCGTTATGGGATGCAGGCATGCAGCCCTGACCTGCTCTACGTGGAGGGCACAGCCAGCCTAAGGAGTTAGCGTAGCGGGAGCACCTACGCTTGCTGCTGGGACCCTGAATGCTCAGCAAGTTACCGCTTCCCTGGCCTCCAGCTAGCCTTCACCTTGTCAGCAGAGGTCATTTTGGGGTGTTATTTTAAATGTTTCTGTGACTTCAAAGTGCTGCTTGGTTTTCTGCTGCTCTTCTCCCTTGGGCTGGCTGGTGTCCTGTTAGAGCTCAGAGCTGCCAGCCCGCCGGACAGAAACTCGAGCTAACTTCACCTGGATCGAGCACTTGCTTTTATCATGTCAGGCCTCTGAGCACACCGTTGTTTTCTATTTAAAGGAAAAAAAAAAAAAAAAGAAAAGGAAAGTAACCCTCTCCTCGACAATACTGTAGAGTTTTGGATGAGTGGTGCCTGTCATCCCAAACACAGCGCTGAACTGTGATGCATGTAGCACTGATGCTGTGACGGACACTTGAAAGCCACGTGTCTGCATCCCAGTGCATTTCCTGCTGGCCCGGGAGCACTGCGTGCATTTCTCTTCTGCGAGCTTGCTCCTTGTGAATGTGGCTTTAGGTGGGCTGGAGGGGTCCAGCGCCTCTGTTGCCCCATCCGTAGAGGGAGGCCCGTGAGGACCCAGAGGAAAAGAGTGCTTGGGAAGCCCAGGCCATGCCCACAGGGCACATGTCTTGTGGTTTTCTTTCTGCTTCTTGTTTCGCTGCCCTGCTATAAACACTTAGAGCTGACTTTGCCAAAGCAGAGGGCCTTGGGGCACCTCACTGCAGGTGATGATTCATGGGAACAGAGGGCTGCAGCCCTTGAGGGGCTGTTGAGAAGCCTGACTCTTGGGAAAGAAGACTTTGGGGTTTCATCAACCGCTTTTGCAAAGTTATTCTTTGGGGTCTCAGCAGTATCCCCCAGCCGTGTGGCTGCGGCGGGGGGACTGGAGCAGTCCTGGCTTCCTCTGGCCTGGAGCCTTTATGGCAGAGCTGGCCACCGTTGTCGGGAAGCCAGGAGATATCAAGTGGCTTCCCTGGGTGTGCCCTCCAAGAGGGAGGCTGGAGGGACAGTAGCATTCTCCTGAGGGTGAGCATCCCTTGGGTCAGACAAAGCTGGGTTAACAAAGTGAGTCTGTTAAGGGAGGGTAAAACAGAGGTTGTATGAGCTCCTGCACGGGTGCTGTTTCCAGGCACTGTAGCTCAGAGTTGGGGAAACGAAGCCTTCATGGTTTTTACCCTCATGTCTTTAATCCTTTTCTGCATCCCGCAGGAGACCAGGGTCCATGGTTTCCATCCTAAGTTACTGTTTGGCTCATCTTACAGGCTGGCAAACGCTCGCGCTGGAGGATTGAACCCAGTAAAGGAGTGATCCCCCCCGAGAGCGAGGTGTCTGTGGCCATCATAGCAAACTTGGACGACACCGAGAGATTTGAGGATGAGGTGAAGGTGTCCATAGAGAACAGCCACACCTACGTCATCCCCGTCCAGGCTGTCGGCACGGGCACAACGATTGTCACCGACAAACCCATTGCTCCGGAGCTCAACTTGGGCCTCCGCTTCAGGTAGGGATCTCTCGGCTCCCACTTCCCACATGGGCTCGGCAAGGAGTTTTGCTGTAGTCCTTCAGGCTAGTTGTTCTTCAGTGCTCGAGGTCCTGGCTCTGCTTCACCGAAGCCACAGGAACTCCTTTAGGAATGTTCTATGGCCATTTCAAAGTCGTTAGATACCCTCAGAAGCTACCAAAATGGAAACCAGTTGCTAGGTTGTCCCTGACTTGTCTTTAGTTGGAATATGTTTATTTCCATACTTTATCAAAGAATGAGCTGGAGGAAAACAGCAGGTCCCAGAAGCCTCCTGCTGGAAAATGCTACATTACAAGTATAAACATATTTCTGTTTGCAGTAACGTTGCTTACCTTTCCAGTCGCTATGGTCTATTCTCTCGCAAGAGTGGAAAACCTTGGTGGTAGCTTGTTAGCAACTCCTCGACTGAATTAATGGTGCTGGTTTATTTCCCTTCTGCCTGGGAGTCCTGCAGGAGCTGCCGAGTTTCTTTGCCCTGTATCATCCATCAGTTTGCTCGTCTTCCCCGGTTCCCCGGCTGGGCCGCTCTTTAGAGGCGCTTGCTCTTCCCTCGTTTCCCCCGCCCGCTTTCCTTGCGGTCTGCCAGCACTGCGGCGGCGGCAGCCCGAGGCAGAAGCGAGCGAGGGTGCCTGCAGGAGCAGCTCTGAGCGGGAGAGGAGGAGAGGTTGGCTGAGGTTGGGTGGGATAAATTGCGTGTGCTACCTGAAAGAGCTTAGCTCGGGAGGGGGCATTCGCGGATCCTAGTGCGTGTGTCTGAAACTGGCTACATTCTTATAAATGGGAGAGAAAATAAGCCTTTTCAAAGCGCTGTTGCTGTCGGAGTCCTCTTGAGACGAGAATAATACTCTTCTCCAAGTGCCTGTTCCTTTTGCTGGCTGCAAAGAGGCTCCACAGTGCTCTGATACCTAAATTTTGGGCTAGAAAGAGGAGGTTGATGCTGCCTTAAGCATTTAGGCTAGATTAGTGGGGTGGGGTGGGGTGTTGGGGTGTGTTAAATGTGCACCCACAAGCCCCCCAGGTAAGCAGGGACATTACAGGGAGATTGGCACTTGGCCAGCGTGCCCTGTGCTCTGTGCAGCCACAGATGGGCTGCACAGCGGAGGGGAGAGTGTGGGTGGGATTGCTGTCATCGTCCTCTGCCCCCCTTCGTGTCTTTGCCCGCAAGCTAGTTGGGAGCCGCCGTTGGCAGCGGGTGCAGAGCTGCCACCAGGTGAGCTGGGGGGACCCAGGTGACATCCCAGATGAGGTGGGCTTTCCCAGAGCCACAAATCAGGCATCTACCCAGAGCTTCCCCTAGCCTTCATCTGCCGCTGTCCACAACAGAAAACCGGTTCATACTAAGCCTTGTACACATCATTTGTAAAGTGTGTTTCAAAGACTCGTTTGTTCTAATCTGTCACTTCTGTGTTGGTGTTTAGCTGCTTGTGGCAGACGTGCATTTTGCAAGCCACGTGTTCTGTACCTTTCAAAAACCCAATAACTGTTGTAGGAACAATTCTGTTCCTGGTGGTGCTCAGATTTATAGAGGGTAGAATAATTATTCCACGCTGGCCTGCAGTTAGTGTTTCTTTACATAATGGAACCAATTTCCATGGAATATTCGTTTTGGTTTATATCTAGCTGTAGTGGTCAATCTCTTGTTGTCACTCCATTCCCTCAGCTGGTAGACCGGGTCTTGTTGCTGTGTTTGTCTTGGGCGAAGCTTATGCTGATCCTGCGTTCTCACAGTGCGTTTACCTTCCGAAGACACAAAACCATCTGCCCTGTTCAGCTGATGCGTTGGGGGCAGGGAGAGTTGGATGCTCCCTAAGAGATGGGGGAGTGAGGGGGGTAAGATGGGCCCCGACGGTGGGATAACTGGTGCCCAGATCTCCAGATGAGTCTCTGCACCCTGCCAGCTCCCCAGTAGCATCTTCAGAGGAAGCCACCTGAGGCAGCAGCTCCCCAGGGGCAGGTGAAATGGCAGCAGAGCTGTTCGTCCACCCACCTGCAGCCAGGGCAGACCAGCTTCGTGCCTGGTGCAGGGAGACCTGCAGGACGCACCTTGGGAAAACCCTCTGAGTGCTGAGCACCAAAGGGTGATGCTCTGCTCGCGAGTACCTGAGGTGATGGATCTTTGCGAAGCTTTTCCTTGCTGTACACAAACTGACCAGCTGCTGGATGCTGAACTTCGGGCCAGCCGAGGTCTGGCTTTGGCTGAAGCTTTGAGCTAGGTCAGCCTTTTCAGAGGTGGTTTTGTTGCTGGGCGTGTGGTCAGATAACGCCATCGGGGTGCTGAAGCTGGGTGACCGCTGGGAAATAGCAGCTCCCATAACGTTTTCCATCTCTGCTTGTCTTCTAGCTTTGATCGCTGCTGTTACCGTTTCAAGATGACAAACAGAGGACGACGCACCCACCAGCTGTATTGGTCAACAGAAGGCTTCCCCACGTTCAGCCATCGTGACCGTCTCCGTGCCATCAGTAACACCAAGGGCACAGATTCCTCCCAGAGCCCCAAACCTGCCTGCCCTGTGTTTAAGCTTCAACCGCTGAGGACAGAGCTGATGCCGGGCAAGACTGTGGAGATGGTGCTGGAAGGCTCCTCCAGCACTCCCCAGGTGAGGTGCCCCACGAGGGCTGCGCCCTCCCCACCAGGTCACCTCCGCTGGGGCTTCTTCCGACCCCTTGACATTTGCCTTGGGAAGAGGAGCAAGCGCTTTCCAGAAACTGTTTTAATGCCACAAGTTGCCATGGCAGCACCGGCTGCTTTCCTTGCTGGCCGCCATCAGTGTTTCCATAGCCACCATAAACCCAGCTCGCTGGTACCAAAATGCGGGCTGAAGGGAATGTTGCTGCTTCAGAAGCAGAGGGCAGGTTACAGGGTGTCGTGTGCTGAGGCAGAAAGGAAGGGCGGAGAAAATAAGTTACGCTTAGGCTAGGAGCAGAGGCTGTAAATAAATGAAAACATGTGAGGTCATAGATCTGGTGAAAAGAGTGAGTTAAAAAAACCCAAGCACCAAACCTGTGAAGAGAGGGAGAGTCTGAGAGCAGCATCATTTTTCCTCTGTAGACAAACATGGGCAGAGGCTTGTCTAGCGCCGAGTCCTGGAGGAGAAAAAACAGTGTGTGCCAGCCCTGATGGTCAGAGTGACGTTCATCCACGTGGGAAAGTGTTCCCAGGGACCGTTATAATTGACAGCTTGACTTGTTGTCGGTATTTCCATACCAGCTCACCCCAGACTCTCAGCCAGCCTTGGTGTCCCAAGGGCAGCCGGGTCTGGCAGCACCCTTGGGTGGCAGCTCAGCAGGGTCACGGGGTGTTCTTCCCCCCCGGGCCCTTCTTTCCAGGCCAGGGGAAATCCAACTCTGCAGAGGAGCTGCCAGCTAACCCTGGTGTACATTCCTTGGCTCTGGGACCGCTGGGCCCAGGTGTTTAAGCAAATGTGGAATGAATCTTCATGAAGCTCCTGCTGTTCCTAATGATCTGAAAGGTGCTTGCAAGGGTTGCCTCAGTGGCAGCTTGCAGAAGGCTTGATTGCTCGCCTAGCTGAGTGCCCTCATAAATAGGATGCAGCATAACAAGAGGAGGGGGCTATTGAGGAGAGCAGTGGCTGTAAGTTGCGGCAGGAATAGGGTCCGTGGTTGGGTGGCTAGCAACTGCAGCGTGTTTTGTGGATGCCCTGCCAGCACCTGCTTGGGTGACGCGTGACTCTTGCATGCAGGTGGTGAAGGAGCGGCTGCTGTGTCACGCCGTGGTGGGGAGCAAGGCGGGGAAGGCACAGATAATGCAGATGGACGTCACGTGTGAGTTCGTTGATCCCGTTCTGCAAGTGTCTACCAGAGAAATCGCATTCCGGGTGGAGAAGGTAAGTCTCAGGATTGCATCCTGGCATTGAAGAGCGTGGCTGATGGCCGAAAGCCTGCAGGGTGTGTGTGCCTGTTAAACACGGGGGGGGGACGGGGATTGTTAAACCGCTTCCCCAGGTCCACGGGGCTTCGGCTATCGATTCGAGCCAGAGCAAGCTTTGGCCGTTACCACGAGATGGTTCTACCACAGAGATGGTGATTTTGCTGCCCTGGGGTCGGGGACAGTCACAGCTCTGCCCTTCTCGAGGTGGAGGCAGGATCGAGCTGCTGCGCCAAGGGCACAGGTGAGGCAGTGGGACCCGCGAGCGCAGCGTGGCCGTTGCACAGCTGCCTTGTGCGCTGGGGCTGCTGGGGGAAGAGCCGATCGCTGCAGCTGAGCGATGCTAAACCCCTCCTCACCCTTCCTGAGGTGCTTTGTGAAGTAAGTGAGGGTATTCTTAGTGATGAGATGGTTTTCTGACTTCAGCAAAGTAAAGCTGAGATTGCAGCTGCTGCGCTGAGGGGGGATCGTAGCCACTTGTAGAGAGACACGCATTTGTGTAGTCAAGATGAAGGGAGGTTTTTGAGGCTCCTCCAAGGCATGGGGATGTCTGAACGCCGATCCTGCAGGGAAGCTGAGAAAAATGGAGCTTCCTGCCAATTCCTCAGGCTGGTGAAGGAAAACTGTCATCTTTTGTCTCTCTCTGCCTTCCCTGCTCTTGGCATGGATGCTCTTTGCGTTTCCCTCAGCCTCACCTCCTTCAAAGGACCTGCAGTCATCCCTCAGCTGCAGTGATGACAACACCGATGCAAAACAGGAGCCCTTTAGTCTCTGGGTCCTGACTCCTCCATCATCTTTCCCTCTCCAATGCGGTGTCTGAAACAGAGAAGATTGTCCATTATTTAGTTTCTGTATTTTCAGGCCTCTCCTCTGGTTCCCAGGCTTCCAGAGAAGCACAAAATCCTGTGAGCGGGCGGTTCACTTAATGAGAAGCTTTTCAGCTGTTCCTGATGTCTGCCTGTGTTCTGCTTGATGCCCCGTGCTCTGGTTTATCGAGTGCTATGACACTGCAGCTGTTGGATATCGATACATCCAGAACTAGTTTCCCAACCGCTGCCTAGTTGATGTGAACCCTGCAGGAAGGCCAGAGCGATGCATAAGCAGGAAGAAATAGCTTAGGCTGAGCTTGACTGTGAGGCTACAGACACTTTGTCACTGGAGCAGGGACAGCAGGACACACGTTGCAACCAGACCGTTGAGGTTTCTAGCTGGCTGTTTGTGCGTGTAAATGTTCCAAGCTAACCTTAGGCTACTGCAGGCTCTCTCCTCCAGGCCAAATCCTGCTTGCTTTTCTCTTCTGACTAGCCATCCCTGCTTTTATGAGGCTCCTGGAGCCACTAAGGCTGTACGAAATGACTGGGGGTGAAAATCGTCTTGTGCCATTCTGCCCAAGAGAGGGTAAACTGGAGACAAGCGCTCTGCGTTCACTTTCTGCTTTTGACCTTGGTCAAGCAGCTGCCTCCTCTCGAGGTGCTGTTCCCTCGTCTGTATGTGAGACTGTTTCCCGGCCCCCTGGGGGATGCTGTGGTTTCTAAACGTGAAAAGCACCTGACGTTCTGAAAGAAAAACCTTGTAGAAGGGTAGAAACTAATACAGACAGTGAATAAGAGATGTGTGCAATTTTGGGGTTGAAAACTCTGAAATGCGTCGGAAGGGAAGGGAGGTGCGTGGCCACTTCAGGTTGTTTTTTTCTTGTCTCCTCTTTCTGTAGCTACCCAGTGACGTCCTCAGCCTACAGCATAAGCCTCTTTCTTTAAAAAACATGTCCTCCCTGCCGCTGGGCGTCGTCCTGGCCTTAGACCAACCCTTCCGAGTCTGTGATGCGGCCCGGCAGCCCCTCCCTGCAGATGTCCAGGTGAGCAGGACCTTCCCGCGGTGGGCTTTGAGGAGGAGGGATGTGGCGGTGCGTTCCTGTTGGGAGGTCCTCTGGCAGGGTCTCCTGTAGAGTCAGCAGTAGCCTGGCCCCAACTCAATCAGATCTGAAGCGAGCTGCTGGAAGAAACAAAAATACCCGAGTTGGGAAGATACTTCGTGGCTCAAAGCCATGAGGAGAAGGGAGCAGGCACCTAGGGCTGGGCAAGCCATGGAGTAGAGGTATCTCCTGGGACTTGCAGCAGCCGTCCTCAGCCAACCTCAAGAGCAGCTTGCTCTCTGTGAGGGCAGCTCTGCCTTCGGGAAGGCTGAGGATGCTCCTCCCACTGTCGCCTGGCACCTGCCCTGTCGGTGGTGGAAGGCGCTGGACATGGGCTCTGCTGGACACGCGCTGGTGGAGGTGCGGGCACCGTTCCTGTGCCGCGCCGGTGACTGGCCCCTGCGAGGCTGAGGCTGCCGTGCCGGTGCACTTGTGCTGTGAGGATAAAGGAGTTTCTCTGGAGTCAGGGCAGCAGCCCTGGCTTGCCGGAGTGCTGGTTCGGCTGTGTGTTTAGCACAGAGCCTCTGTGGGTCCAGAATTCAGTAGGACAATATTTATTTCCCCCTGGTATCGATGCAAAGCGCAGAAACGTGAGCCTGCAATAGTCTGACGAGAGCGTGGTGCTTGCAGTCAGGCACTCGCTGTAAAGAACGTGCAGGGTGGGCTGAGAAGCCCACGCTGAGGTCATGCTTTAAGACATTGACGTGTTCCATGCTATCCAGCCTTGGACTTCATTACGCTGGTGTTTGATCTTTTTAATCTCCTTGCAGCCAATGAAGCTGGAGGTAGGGGAGGAACGTCATTTCTTCATCGGATTTAACCCTGCTCACGAGGAGCGTCTGAATAGCTGGGTGGCAGAGAAGGCTCTGAAGATACAGCTGCTCGAGCATCCTCACGAGGAGCAGGTCACTGTTCGGGGAGAAGTCTTCTTCCCAAATCTCCAGTTCCAGACCATGGCCGTGGACTTTGGGTGCATCTTGAATGACACTGAGGTGGAGCGTTACATTGAGATGACCAACTGCAGCCCGCTTCTCGTCCGGTACCACTGGTCATTCCTGACGGGCGGCCACGCGAGCCAGCTGAGGTATGTGCACCGTTGCCCTCTCCTTGAAGCTCCTCTTCCTAGTGTCCTGTCTGTACCTGGCAAAGACCCAGGCTGTTTGCCTGGGATCTGGCAAGCAGCTTTCAACTCTCCCTGGTGGGAATAACACCTGCCAGCCGTGGTCAGGCTAGTGCTCAGGGAAAAGGTGATCTCTGCCGGTTGGACGCTGCAGGGGAGACCATGTTCTCCAGCCAAGCTGGGGCTGTATGACACTACTAACGCTTTTTGCTTAGCCCATACCCTGGAGTCCTGCTGTGCCTCTGGAGCTACAAAGCCACGCTTAGGCACGTGGACGGTAACATCACCGGTTTTCCATCCCTGCCGACCCTGTACGTTGTCATTTCATCCTAAGAGCCTACATAGGCGCTGCCACCAGAAGGACCTGCTGCTGCCCCGGTCCCTTGCTGCTGCTTTGCTGTAGCCCCCGTACTGGTTCCCCGGGAAGGAAAGCTGCTGTGGAGAGCTGTGCTCGCAGACCCTGGTGGCCTGAGGCAAACACCACCCTGGAGAAGGGAGTTTTTGTCTGTTAGCTGTTTTGTGAATGCGATGTGCAGTTGATTCAGCATTTTTCACCAAAACGGCAGGTTCTGCTGGGGCTGTAGGTCCAGCTGCAGGTGTCAGTGGGAGCGCTTGTCTGAGCATCCCTGGGAGGCAGGGCATCCAGCCCTGGTCAGTGGTTTCCAAGCCCAAGAGCACTCTTGCAGTGGTGCTGCAGCACGTCTATAAACACATTTCTAGCAGTTCCTCCCGCTGTGGCCTCTCTGCGTAGTACAGAAGTCTAGTCTGGGCGGTTTTAATGGCAGTAGCAACTGGTTTTTCCATAATGCCCTGGGAAACCAAGCAAAGTTAACCACTGCGCGTTGAAGTGCTGCTATTGCAAATAACAGAGATCAGTTTTGTTTAGGGAGTTGGAATTTGGCTTAGAGGAGACTGGGCACTGGCATTAGCTATGGCGGTGAGGAGGGCTTGGGGGAGAAGCTGTGGACACTGGGGTAGCCCGTTCACAGCGGGGTCTTACCAGGGAACGGCCAGTCTGGTGTGGCCCTTCATGCGCGGCACCTTCAAGAACAGACCCTAAAATGCAGGGGAAAGTCTGCAAAAGCAGGTGCAAGGAGGTGGACAGGGAAAGAGTAACAGGGCTGTAAGCTTTGCTCGGAAGCCCCTGTCATCTCCTGGTAAATTAGATTAGGGTTTAATTACAAGCTAAGGGAAAAATCTAATGTTGATGGTAGAACAATGCATATATTTTATGATAACAGAGAAACACACACATTGGAGCAAAGCCTGTGTGGAATTAATTTCCTCTGGGGCCACTTATTGGCCAGTTGCCTGTTTGGTTTGGTTTTTGGTTTGTTTTTTTTTTTTTAGGGTTTTGGAAATGTGACTGCTGAATCAGTTTTCAGCTTTTAATTCCCCCATCTCCACTTAAACTAGCTTTGCTGGACCTGAGCCTGCAGGTTCTTCCGGCAGACGCTGAGTTACCCAGCTCTGAGTTGGTAGCAGCTGAGGGTCCTGAGCATCTGGCAGGATAGCTGAGCATCTGGCAGGATAGCAGCCCCTGCTCCAGAGGGTTTGGCATAGCCCCTTTGCTGGCTCGTTAGTGCTGTGGACGTTAGGACAGCTCCCTTTTCTGCTCTGCATGTTAATTCAGCAGTAATGTGCTCGCTCTGGGTCCCTCGGCAGACACCATGTGATTCTCCATGTCAGGGCTGGAAATGAAGATGGTCTCCAGGCTATTAACACCTCAGATGGCTCATTAAGAGCCCAGCAGAAGGGCAGCATGTCAGATATTATTTCTGGTCTACATTAAGCACTGTTGCTATTCTAAATTATCAGATCAAACTAACTTGGTCTGACATCAAGGGAATCAAACATCGGGTCTCGTGAAGGCGAGATCGATAGAATTGAAGCGTCCACACTTCTAACCTTGCTGGAGCTGATCGCCAGAGACTCCCAGCATCAATCAGACACACACATTTATTTTGGCCAGGAGAGAAAAATGTTGTTTCTCTGCCTGGACAAGACTATTTGTGCTTAAAGTGGGTTTGGTTTTTTTGTTTCTTCTAATTGTTCAACCCATTTTTTCCTCCTTACTCTTTAGTCACTGCTGCTACTTTGAGCAATCGTATCAGCAACACAGTCCAGCCATTGCTGTGCGGTTAGTCATTTCCAGGGCGCGCACAGTGACAGTTGGAGCTGTCGGATCTCACTGTAGTGATGTTGCTTCTCTGTCTCCGCGCTGCCTGGTCTATATGTCAACGGGTGGCTCAGTAAATGCACAAATGTTAGCTCAGCAGAGGAATTTATCCTAGCAAAGAAATAGTCATCAGGGCATTGGGACAAAATGCAGTTTCTAGTTTTTGCTCTTGGCGAGGGCAGACCATCACCACCACCTTCCCCAGCTGCTGGCCATGTGGCCCAGCTCAAGCCGCGTGTTCCCACAGGGTGCACTGGGCAGGTTTTGAGTTTACTTCTGTATCACATTGTTTTGTTTTCAGTTGCAAACACCCTTGAGCTGTCTTGCTTGTTCCAAAGTCCCTTTTTAATCTGCGTCTGTTGGCCTGCAGGACAAATCAAAGTGCATCGTCGGGGTCCGTAAGCCTGTTTAGATGCCTCAGGGGCGCGTGGTCTCTGGTGCTTTGCCCTGTGACAGAGCTCGGGCTTTGTTGGGGGGCTTGTTTTCCCCCGGTGCTTTGGCTGTGCCGAAGGGATGCACCAGCGTGTGGTCCCTGGGGGCCTGGGCAAGGATGCCGGGCGTGTGGGTGCCACGCACCAGGGCAGCAGCCTCAGCGCTGTTAAAACTCCTGCATTTAATGCAAAGGGGTGGTGGCTCCTGGCACGTGTCCTTGGTGCTGGCAGGACCTGCAGGGACCTCGGGTCTTCAGATCACCGTTCTGGGGTGTCTGTCCTGCTGGTGGTGGCTCTCACACAGCCTGAGCTGGCAAGGTCACGTCATCCTGCCTGAATCTTCACGCGCAGTTTGCAGAAGCGGTGTGATTTCTAGCTCCTCTATTTTGGGAGGTGGGTGTGGGAAGTGGTGTGAAGCTGTGTCCTTAGGAGGCTCAGAAACCAAGAGACAGGCTGAGATGATTTTTTTCCTAATGTCTCAGCGGTTCGGATGGTGGGTGGCACAAGGCTGTCCTGGCCCTAGCAGGAAGGACTCTTCTCTCCCTGCTGTCAGTGTGCCTGTGCTGCCATTGAATCCCCCCTGTTAATACCTGTATCCATTTTGTCTCATCTGACGGGTGGTCAGGTTGGGTGAGATGGACACAGGGGGGTTAACACCTTGCTGTCAGCCCCTCCAGCCCCAGGCTGACCTGCTTATGTCAGGAGGCTCCTCATCTCTGCTCCAGCGTGCTGGTGGAGGCACTTCCGCAGCCCTCTGGCCCCTCTGCTTTGGGGCTGGTCCCTTCTGCAGGTGGAGGAGCCGCTCTCTGCTCCTTGCCTTCATCCCTGCGTTCACAGCCTTGCTCTGAAAGTGCTGGAGGCTGCCCAGAAGGTCCTGATTCTGAGAAAGGGTTACCTCAAGCCTGGGCTGATGCCAAACATCTCATCATCTTGCCCTTCTTTCCCAGGACCAACCCCCTTTCCTTCAGTGCCAGGAAGATGTCGTGTCATAGAGATCAGCTTTCTGTTGACACCTCGGGTTCCTCACTCCCTTCCTTTTCATGTGATGCTCATTGTTGTTCGTTTTGACTTTCCCCCACTGGAAAGAGTCCCTGGCTGTGCTGCTTCACGCTTCGCCGCAGCAGGACTTGCTAATCGCATCATCTCCCAGCGCTGGGTCCCAGAGGGCTTCTACTTTAGAGGGAAAAATACTGTTGTTGTCTAGGCACCACGGTCTGGTGAAGTTGCCTCAAACCGTTCTGTAGAACTAGAGGTACCTTAATAAATGATTATGGATTTTCCATCTCGGGGGTTTCCCTCTCCTCGGGAGCTGTTACTCAGCCGCAGTATTTATCACGAGCCACTCTAAGAGCTGCGGTTTCATTTCCTCACCATGTGCATCGTAGCGAGCGGTTCTGGGACAGCTGCTGCGATGACGGCCGGACCCAGGCGCCCAACGGGTGCGTGGGCTGGTGCGTGGCTGGAGGGTGTTGAGGTGCTCCTCTTGGTGGCCTGACACTGTGGGCATCTCCCCTGCCACCAGGGAAAGGTAGCGTGCAGCTGCAGGCTGCCCAAAAGCACCACTGTCCCAGCTGAGCTGGATTTATCTCATCCTTACAGAGCTGCCCAAGTCAGCGGCCGCTGGAGGTGTCGGGCAGTTTGGTCGCCCATCAGGGCCCCCCAACATGCACCCGGGTGCCTGGGCTGAGAGGAGCAGAGGTTGCGTGGGTGGGACCGTAGGTGGGCGATGCGCTGCAGGGCTGAGCGAGCACCTTCATCCCCTCCAGCCCTGGTTTGTTCTTCCCCACGGACGGTGCCGAGCTGTTGCTCGGGGTCCCCGTGGCGTCCCAGCAGCAGGCGGAGGGAGGGCTGTCAGGGGCTCACCTGGGCCAAGCCGTGTTCTTGCATGTCGCTGTAGGGAGGGCAAGTCAGGCGGGATCTCTTCCGGGTTATGAAGAGCAGAGCCTGTAATCCAGAAATGAAAACCAGCCTTAGATACTAAAGACAAATCTTTGTTTGGAGCCCGTGGTTCAAGGCACTGAATTCCCAGCTGTAAAAAATGTGCCGTGTTTGACGGCGGGGGGAACGCTTACGACTAGGCACAGCGGCAGGTAGGCATGGCCTGAGCGCGTCCCTCCACGTGGCGTTGGAAATCCAAGCAGAGCTACTGTGAGCACCTGCTGCAATTTCATACAGGGACCATAGTCAGAGTCACTTGGGAATTCTGAAAACGTTAACTCATATGCTTTTTACTGGCTGCTGTTGCTCAAAGGGTAAACTCGGCTCTGTTTGCAAAACGAGCGGTTGAACTGCTTTGCTGAACCATTTGCCAAATTTGTCCTCCAACAGTTTGTGTTTAGAAACTGCTGGGGAGGTAATGATGGCATCAGGACGTGCCACACCGGTTATAAGCTCGTTTCAGCAGAGCTGCAGCCTTTGTGGCGCGAGGTGCGGTTCGAGCTGCTGTTTTGCAGCCAAGGAGTACCTGTGGCACGGCAGGGAGCTGAATCTCGGTGTCGCGATTGGAATAGATTGATTAAAAATGACCAGCGTTTCCTTCCCCAAAGTACTAATCGCGGCTGCTTTGGTGCTCATCGGGGATCAATGGGCTGTTTAATTGTGAGTCTCTGCCTGGAGCCGCTTGACGTGTCTTCCCGTGTTCCTTGCGTGTGCGAAGGTGTCCCGTGCTGGGCTCGTGCTGGCTCTGTCGGGGTTCAGGCACAGCAGGCGGCGGGCTCCGTCCCTGCTCCTGCCATCGCCGCTGCTGGTCCTGACCCGCAGCTGTGCGTAACCGCCCAGGGGAGAATTCAGGGTAAATACCTAGAAGAGCTGAAAACCTCCTTGCGGCGCTGGGTCTGTGCTGGCGCATCGCCATCCAGATCTGCCCCTTTGTGTCTCAGTCCCACCTTTTTGTGCAGTTTGTCCTTTTGTCTCCCTGCAAGGTGTTCACCTCTGATATCTGCAGTTCCTCATGGCAAGCAGTTGCCACTGCTGGACCAGCGTTGTCCCTGGGCAGCCCCCAGCATTGACCTGCTGCATCCTGGTTCTGGAGCTGCCAGGTCGGATCCATTCCTGGGCTGGCGGCACCAGTGCCCACCCAGGGGCCACGTCCTGCCAAGGAGCTGCTTGTCCAGGTCTTCCTCCCTCCTACTGCAGCTTCATGATGGAAGTTACGGTTTCTTCCAGGTTCAGCCCTCCAGCACCTAAACTGTTCATCAAACCCCAGCCACCGAAGGAGGAGGGAGCCTGCTCGGAGCACTCGGCATCTGCAGAGAGCAGTGTCAGTGATGGATGCGTAGAGGAGCCAGCTGAAGCCCTGGGAGCAGTGGGGGATCCTGCCCAAGAGCCAGCAGATGCAGAGGACTCCCTGGAAGCAAAGGTAGATTTTCTTGTACGCTCACTGTTTTGCGTTGCCTCCCCCAGCTTGCCACCAAAAAGCCGTGCTGGTGCCAGCGTAGCGTCCCTTTTTTGCTGCCCTGCTGCCATGTGCCCTGAGAGTGGGCTGGGCAGCAGGGCCAGCAGCTGGACACGGGGCTTATGGGGAGGGACAAGTAGGGTAGTGTTGTTTGGAGAAGCCCATTCAGGTCCTCCTGACCTGTGGTGAGGTTGGGGTTTTTTGGCTGGGTTTTTTTTGCACTGTGAAAGGAGGGGTTTTACCTGCACCGTGATGTGGAGGCTTCCAGTTCCCTTCCTCTGTCAAGCCCTGCCCAGTACTGGTCTCCATGTACCACCTTCTCAGCCCCAGCTAGAGCCACCCGTTGTCACGTCTCTGCCTTCGCCCGAGCCCCGGTATTGCAGCGATGGCCACAGAGCTGCCTTTTTATAAATGGAGACTTGACAAAGTTGCTGTCTTTTCCTCTTAGTATGGGAAACAGCCTTTGGTCTGCTGACCTTCCTGGTGAGCCTCGGTGCTTTGGGGCTTGGCCTCGGTGCTAGTGGGAGCTGATGGCACCTTTTGCTTCGCGTGGGACAGAGGCTGCTCCTGGGGCAATAAAAAAGGATATAGGAGAGCACAGGAGGTTCTGAAAGTGCCGGAGTTGGTGTCAGGTTCAAGGAGGGGGGTCGCACCTGCTGACATCTAAATATCAGTGGTTTTAATGTTGTAGCTCTGCACGTGTTTTCTGAATCAGGAAAAAGGATACCTGGTAGGCATAAAGAACAGCGCGGCTGAATGTTTTCAGATAGAAGCATGAAATCATTTTTGTGCCCTGCTTTGTTGCCATGTATGCGCAGATAAAGCAGGGAAATTCAAGGGGATATGGCTAGGTAGGATCCAAAATTGCTTCAAAGGATACATCTGGGTTGCAGCGTTGTCTTCTGCTTGTGTCACTGTATCAAGGCAATGTCCATGTAGCCTTCCTGGGGAGGTGGGAGACCATAAGCCTGGGAAAGATGTGGGTTAGCGTCTTTGGGAATATGCCCTTGGCAAAGCTTTGCAGGCTGGAAGATGTGGAGACAACAGAAAGAGCACTGAGATGTGAGAAGGCTCAGCCTCCCCAGTGCTTTATATCTCCTTGGAGAGATGTAGCCTCTGGTTAGGCCTGAGGATGTGCTGTACATACCCTGCCCATGTCAGAGCCCCAGCGCAAAGCCCTCCTTCATGTTACCGAAGCAGCAGGTATTCTTAAACTTCAAGAGCAATCACAAAGCCCTTGCTTATAAATAGGGGTCAGAAGCCCAGGGACGAGGTTCCATTTAAAGGATGGCACCTCTGAGGTTAAACACCAGCCCTCAGCTGCTGCAAGGCAGAAAAACATCTCAGCTGCCTTTTCCAGGATGGTGTTATTCAAGAGAAATGGCGATCCTCAGCCCTCCGGCACTGACGAGTGCACAAGGGGAAAGCTAAGCACCACCTGAAATGGGACAGCTGTGCCAAGGACTTCTGAAGTCCTTATTTCCCCTTTTTGACACTTCTCGCTTGCAGCTGCATTCCTATTGTTGTCATGGAGAGCCTGAGCTGTCCAGGGGTGGGGTGTTTGGTGCGTTTCTTGGGCAGGAGTGAGCAAAGCTGGGGTGTCATGAGGGTGCAACGTGCCCTCGAGGTCCCTGCCAGGACAGGGTGCTGGGAGCACCCCGCTTCCTCGTGCAAGCCGGTGGGTCCGAGCCCACCTGCCGGTGTGACACGGGCTCCACCTGCACCTCGTGTCTCATCCGCACGGGTCTTGGACCCACACTCGGCTAATGGCACAGGCGTCCCCGTACTTGGTGTGTGCCTGTGTCCCATCTTAGCTGCTCTTGGCTCGATGAGGCGGTGGAGCCTGCAGCACAGTGATCCCCCTCAGCCCAGCCAGCTGCCTCCTGTAGCCCATGGTGCTTGTTTTCCAGCTGCTGCCGTCCGCTGCTGTGGATCTGGAAAGTCGGAGGCCGGTGAGGACCCAGGAAAGGATGCGGTTTGTGGAGGTGGAGCCCCTCCCCTCGGGAGCGGAGGAGGTAAGTGGGCATCTGTCTCACTTCCCCGTTCCCAGCGTGGCAAACAGTTACGTAGCCCCTGCTGCCACTGGTGGCCCTCGGTGCTGCTCACGGAGTGGCCTCGCATCCCTCCCAGCACGTTGCGCAGCGCTGCTGAAGCAACCGGCCATGTAGGGCTGACCGAGGGTCCTGCCTGTGCAGCGCCTGTGGAGGGTGTTGTTCGTCTTGTTGCTCATCAGGTGCTCGGTAGGAAATTTTTGCAGTAGCTTTTGCAGTAGCTTTTGCGAGAGCAGTGTGTGGGTCGGAGAGAGAGTGAAAAGTGTCAGGAATCAGACAAGCTGGGCTGGAGTCCACCCCCAGCTCCAAGGGCTCTCATCTCCAAGTCTCGTGTGTTTCTGAAGGCAGTAAAAAGTGTTTTTAAAGGCAAGTTCTTCAGCTGAGAGAATGTCTTGCTGCCAGGAGACATCCCAAATTAATTTAGTGTATTAATACATTAATTAGTATGGGAGAAGATTTTTCCCAGGGTCTCTCCCACCGGTAAGTGGAATGGATGCAGAATGAGATTAGGGTGATCTCGCTTGTGATGAAGAGGCCCCTCCAGCCACATCTGTACTTTGCTCCAAGCCACGGCTGCTCTTCTGCATCAATTTCCACGCTCGACATCTCTGTCTCTCCTCCCCTGCCTCCAGGTTTTTGATGTCCTGCCACTGTACGGCGTGCTGCCGCCGGGCAAGAGCCAGCGCGTCACATTCACCTTCGTTGGCCGCACAAACATTGCTGCCCGTGTCACGGCGCTGTGCAGTGTGGAGGGAGGCCCGACCTACGAGATTGCGCTGAGTGGGGAGGCTTCGCTCATCAACTACTTCCTTGACGTGACGGAGATCGACTGCGGGCTGCAGGTACCGCACGCTTCTCTTGGCAGAGGTCCTTGTCTTGGAACTGTCGCCGGCGCGTTGCTGCCCACCGAGGTCTAGGGCGCTCTTCCCTTCCCAGCTACTCTGTTGGCTCTGTCGCTTGGAAGTA
The DNA here is from genome assembly GCF_023634085.1 of Falco cherrug. Taxonomy (NCBI): domain Eukaryota; kingdom Metazoa; phylum Chordata; class Aves; order Falconiformes; family Falconidae; genus Falco; species Falco cherrug. The sequence goes on along the minus strand of NW_026599294.1, from coordinate 112,131 downwards.
CTGCCTTTGGGTGATACATTCTGCATCAGAGTTGTTTTTTAATGGCCATCTCTACCCCCCCATATTTGGGATTTCCTCCTCTTCAAGGTAACGAGCGCTGCCTCCCGGGACAGGCAGGGACCCCGTGGTGATCTCCAAAGGGACATGTCCCCAGGACCCTCATCCGCCCATCCGTTCCTAAAGCCTGAGGTCCAAGGAGATGCTTTCTTTTAATGCTCTTGATTAATCAACAAAATAAACCAGGGAGGAAGTTAACTTGGGCTTCCAGTCACTGCAGCTGGAGAGAATGTCCCAGAACAGTTGGCACTCCTTTTCAGTTAAAATCCCCACAGACCCTTCCAGCTGTTGGCCCTGTTTGGCTGTTGCCCTGTCTGTCTCTACTTTTGCTTCTGTTTTGCCTGCAAATACTTGTATGCAGGTGCCTCTTGTTCTGAAATGCCTCGATGCCTCCTCTTTTGTTTCAGCTGGCTGTTAGGTGACACCTTAAAGAGCAGAGGGCTTGTATCCCCTGGTTTATTTATTACTGCACCTCTACGTGCTGCCGTCGATAGTGTTCCTGCGTAGGGCTAAGAGGTACCCTGTGGCTGGGGGTTGCCCAGGTTAACCCAGGACACCGCAGTGCCTGTACCTCCTCTGCGCTCCCTGCTTCTGCGCTGTGTTCATGTGCTTTCAAGCCAGGGAAAAGGGAAGGAGACTCCCAGCAGCAGACCTGCGTCTGTAACTTCCCGCTCCTCTGTCTTCTCTCCAGCTGTTTAACAAAGTCAGGGAAGCGGAGGTCACCCTGCAGAACAGAGGGAAGATGGGATTCACCTACGTGGTGCTCGGCTCCAGCGCAGCCGCTGCGGACAGCCCTCCGCTCGGCGTGCCCCTGGCCGTGCCCAGCACGGTGAGTAGCACGAGTGATTCACCCTGGCCAGGCTGCCCAGGAGAGGGTTATAGGGAAAAAAGGTGGTGGGGTGGGTGGAAAAAAAGAAAAGGAAGACAGAGCCACAAAACCAGCACGGAGAGCCAGGGCTGTAAGCAGCTGCTGCTGGGTGGCAGAGAAGGTCGAGCAAGCGCGGTCCTACTAGAGCCCCTTCATGGCCTTTGCTGGTGGGTGGCTCTGGCATCCTGCAGCAGCCGCCGGCGGGAGGCACGAGGGCTTCGGTAGCTCTTTGGACCCCGAGTGCTGAGCTCTGTGGTTGTGCCGACACTGGAGCCAGATGGTGCAGGCTCTTGTGAGGGTCACCTTCCCCAGGTTGTGTGGTCAAGCAGGGCGTACTCCCTGTCCCTGCCTGTAAGAAACCCCACCTGCCCCCTGCCAGCACTAAGCAGGACTGAAATACTGTCTTGCCTGGGCATGAAGCTGCTTTGCCAGAAATTTTAGCAGCCCCTGTATTGGTCCCTCCTCCAGCTTTGCTGCTTTGCAGCAGTTTTGTGGGGCAGCGAGGGGGTCAGGGAGGATCGGGGCTGGAACAGCCAGGAGAGGAGTTTGCAGCATCCCGGCACCCCAGCTTCTTAGTCCCGCGTGGATGTCTTTGAGCTGAAGCAGCGTTCTTACCTTTGTCTCTTTTTGCAAGGGGAAGAGGAAGCCAAATGGCTTTCACATTGTTTTCGTGCCCGTCTCCTACAAGGGATGACACACTGATGCCCTCTTCCCGCGGGCTGCCGAAGACGCAGCTCTGCTTGGACCCGTGCAGCCAGCTGCTGCAGCAGCAGCGTGGGTGCTGGCAGCTTGGCAGGGCTCACCTTTGCTGCAGCTGCGCTGTGCGCTGGAGTACGGGCTCAGGGGACCAAGTGGCAGGAGCTGTCCCACTCAGCGGCTTCCCCTGCAGCGTGAAGGGGAGCCGAGGGTCCAGCCCAGCGTGCAGAGGGCGAGCCAAAGGCGTCTGCGTCTGTGCCCGGTCACCCAGAGCCATGCTGCTGTCTGCTTCCATTTGCTCTCGATGTGGCTGGCGTGAGCCCAGCCTGAGGCTTGGAGAGCCTTTCTGGAAGCCCAGAGAGGAGATGTCCTTCCCAGCAACACCTTCTTCCCTAGAATTTGTCCTAGTCTGCTCCTGCATTTCCAGAGATGTATGTTTGCAGGTCGCTGTGAGTCTGGATGGGCTCACGCACCCCTGGTGTAACCACGCAGGCAGGAGATGTTTGGTTGGGATGATGAATGAGTCAGGCCCTTCAGCAGCAGCCTGGGAACCACTGACGTGCAGTGTGAGGAGCTGCTGGCCCTGCTGAGGGCATGGGCTTTAGCTCGTCTTCCACAGCAGCTGGTAAAAGAGCTTTTCTTTATTCAGTCTGGCTCTTGCTAGCAGAGGGTAAGCGCTGTGAGCAGCAGAGCTGCGCTCCTGCTGAGCAAAGGGCGGTCTGTGCTGTGGGAATGCAGCCTTGCGAGCCCTCTGAAGGACGTACTGCACCCTGGTGTAGGAGACTCGAGCTTTTAGGATACGAGAAAGCCAGAAGGCCATGTTGTCTGACGTTTTCTTCCATAGGAGAAGCTGTTTTCTCTTCTCAGTGTGTCTGTCGCCTGAGCCGTCCCCCCACCAAACGCTCTTTGGTGCATTCCCTCTCTTGTCTCCCGTGCCCTGCAGGGTTACATTGGACCTGGCAAGGAGCAAGTGCTCAAAGTCTGTTACCTGCCAGGAGTGCCTGGAGTCTTCTGCAGGGCTTTGCAGATTCAAGTGGGTCACCTGGAACCAGCAAGCATCACCCTGAGAGGAGAAGGGACCCTTCCCAGGATCTGCTTGGACCTGCCCAGGAACATCAGCGGTGAGCACTGCCTCTCTGCTCCGCAGGAAGGTCCCCTGGCTTTTTCCCCATGTCATATGCCCACAGGGCAGCTCACCCCCACCCCCACTGAGCCTGGAGGTTTCAGGGCTGTCAGAGCAACACTCAACCCTCGGGTTGCTTCCTGAGTCTCTAGTAGGTGAGCCCATGTGGGCTTTGCCCCAGGAACCACCCTGCAGAGCTTGCCAGCATATCTGTCGGAGGCCTGGGAAGGTGGCGGCTGGGCAGAAAAGCTTGGGGAAGCTGTAACGCGGGCTGGCAGGGATGTTGGCAGGGTTGGATTTGCCATGGCGTTGCAGGGGATGGGATGCTCCTCTGTAGAGGGGAAGGTGGGTGGTAGTGAACGTCAGGATTCAGAGAGGAGCAGCAGCATCCACTTCCCATAGATTGCTCAAGGAGTTTGTTTCTGGGAGAGGCCAGCATCAGGGGAGTGGGGCTTCCCAGCTTAAGTGGGATTGGCACGGCGTCCACGCTTCTATTTGTGGATCTCTTCTTCCTCCAGGAAATGCAAAATATGAGAAGGTCCTCAAAGAGGCCAAAGAAAAGATGGCAAAGGACAGCCAGCGAGCTGAAGCAGTTGCTTTGGGGGAGGCTGCGGCCGCGGAGCCACCCAGGGACGATGCGGACACCGCGGTGAGAAGCCCCATTTGGCATGTGCCACCCTGCCCCTGTGTCACTCGAGCCCTGGGCACCCCGCAGCAGGCTTCCTGGGGCCCTGCTGGCACTTGGGACCTCCCTGCCCGCACCTGGCCACGACCATGTGTCAGCTCAGCGTTGCCCCAGGGGCTGCCCAGCTCTGGCTGTTGTCCCTCCAGCAGATGCACCAGCTCCCCGACTGCCTCAGGGAGAGCTCCTGAAGGCCGTGCTCAAGTGACTGAGTTCCTGGCACTTTGAAGGAGCTGCGGGTCGTGGCTGAGGGGTTTGTTGCTCACGACCCAGCTTACCAGCAGCAGCCTGACTGCGCCCTGGGGCTGCGCTGTCAGCGGTCATCTCCAAGAGGCGTCAGCTTTCTCGTGGTTCCCTTTCCAAGAGAGCTGCTGTCCAAGCTGCTCTGGCACTGGTTGGGGGCAGGCAAATACTCGGAGCTCTGGAAGGTTCCTGGCTTGTCTGGCTGGCTGTCTGGCCAGATCAGCTTTTGTGACAGTGACTGGGCAGGCGAAGGTGCTGGAGTTCGTTTCCCTTGAGATCAGGTCTTGACTAAGGGAGCAGGAGGTGTCACAGACGCTGAGCAGCGAGGCAGAGGGACTCCATCGCCCCTCTCAACAAGATCAGGGTGGGATCCTCTCTCAGAGACAAGCCTGTGCCTTGGGCAGGACCTTTGCTAACCAGCCGCTCTCTTTCCTTTCCTCAGTGGGACACGCAGCTGCAGCTGCAGATGGAGCAGTTGCTGATAGAGGAACATGCCCTGGAGCAGCAGAAAGCTCTCAGCTCCGGTCCCCCAGAGGAAGCGGCCTTTGACCAGCGTGCTCGTCGGAGGCTTCTCAAGTTAGTAGAGACTCCAGGTGCCCCAAGGGTGACACCCAGCAGTGCACCCCTGCTCCCGAGAGCTCCTGGTGTCTGCAGAGCTGGCAGTAGCTGGGCACTGCAGAAAGGGTCTGACCCTGGTAGCTCTGACGTGCTCCCTGTGAGCAGCCGAGTGTCCTCACTTCATAGTGCCACCCTGGGGTGCTCAGCTCCCCACAGATGCTGGGTTCTGCTCTTAGTGCTGAGGGGGTGCAGTGCAGACCATCCAGCCCCTCCAGACAGCACAGACACCGTCCCTGCTGACCAGCTCTGAAAGAGGCAGCTCAAAGCTGGCATCTTTGTTCCAACTGACAGGCCACGCTAAGCAAAGCCAGCAGGGAATCGCACGGGCTGAGAAACCCTAAAGCAGGGGGTGTAGATGCTGGTGGGACCGTAGGGCTTGCCTGGGTGCCTTGGTCCTTCCCTCTGCTCCTTCCTGATGAGGCAGGGGCACGGTAGGCTCCGGTTCAGGAAGAAAATGCTCTGCAAAACAGACCACTTATGCGCTTTCCCGAGTGGGATTGCTCTGGAAAAGGAGCTGCCCTTGAACGCTGTAGGTGTCGATTCCTGCCTTTCCCGGGGCTGCTCTGGGGACAGACCTGGCTGCAGAGCAGGGAAGATTGCCTGTGCAGGCAAATCTCATTGCAAGGTCCTGAAGCGATTTCAGGCTTGGGCTGTACACCAGGTTAGCAGTTCCACTGAGGCCAGTGGAGGTCTGGTGGACTTAGCCACAGTGGCTCTTTGTAGCCGAGGAGCTGCGACCAGTTAAACACAATTTTATGTTGAGGTCCCGTTGGTAGCTGATAAAACCTAGGACCTGCACCCTCCGTGACTTACCAAAGTGTTACTACCAGGTGGTCAGGCCTTGGCTTTCACAGGCTTGAGCTGGGTTTTTACAGCAGCAAATACCCACTTTATTTGTGTCTTCTGTCCACCTGGAAATGTAGCCGAGCTGTGGTTTAAGGAATGTCTCTATTCCTTTCAGAGTTCAGCTGCCTGAGTACATCCTGGACTTTGGCTGTGTCATTCCTGGTACCGTCCGCACACACCTTGTGAAGATCACCAACCCCGGGCGGTTGCCTGTGTCCTTCCTCGCCGATAGACGTGTCTTGTGTGGCACAGGTAACCAGTGCTGGAGGGACTTCCCGTGGGCTTGACAGATGAGCTTAAGTCACTGGGTGTGTGGGGGGGTTGAGTGCCTGTTTGTACAGCTTTTTTCTTCCTGACTGCCCCCTGCTCGGTGCTTTATAGCCTGAATTCTCCTGGCCAGCAGTGCCCAGAGACCTGGTCTGCCTGGGACTGCCCTGACACCTCATTTCAGGGACTAGGTGGGCTGATCACCTTGGTCACCTCTCATCATCTTCTGCTCTTGGCTACCATGAGTGACAGCCAAGGTTTTGTGCTCTCTGTGGGCTCGTGTTGCAAACGGACGGGACCCTTTGTGGTTTGGAAGTGCTTTGTTTAGACTTCATGATGTCATAGCCCTTCAGTTGAGCCTTTATTGAGAAAAGAGCCTGTGAGATCCTCTGGTGTATCAAAACAGGCTTCCACGACAGGCCCTGAGGCAAGGCTGTGTCCCATCAAACGGTGACTTGCTGTGTCTGAGGGGTGGTCAGGTGTCTTCTCTAAGTTGTTGTCCAGGGAACACCGCAGCATGGGGGAACCTTCGTTGGAAATTCTCCTTTGGGGAGGTCTGTGCCTCCTTCCCTGAGATGCCCAAGGAAGGAATTGCTGAAGCTCAGCTGATGGGTTTCATTTTTACCATGTGGACCTTGGATTCTGGCTGCAAAAACGCTTTCTCCTTGGGCGGTGACAAGGGAGAAAGAGCAGCAGGCTTCTCCGGGGATACAAGGGGGTCTTTCGCAGAGCTGCCAGCCAGGACACCCGCGTGGCCTTAACGTGCTTGTGACACACAAGCGGCATGAGATGTATCTCAGCTGCTTTATTTTCATCTGTTCAAGGTTTCAGCGTGGATCTGGACCATGTGAAGTGCCTGCCCTGCTGCAGGACTAAGACATTCAGAGTGCGCTTTGACCCACAAAGCGCCAACCTGCCACTGGGAGAGGTGGATGTGCTCCTGCCCATCAAGGTACCACCTTTTGGGGCAGGCAGCAGGCTGGACACAGCCGCAGATGTCACCTGGTCTCTCAGCTGGATGTTCTGTCCTTCACTAGGTAGCAGGTGGCCCCACGTTCCATGTCCGCCTCCGTGCCGACGTGACTGTGCCGTCCCTCTGCCTCTCCAGGGACAGGCTGGAGTTCTCCGCTGTCCAGTGTGGGCAGTGCCGGGAAGAAACTGTCCAGCTCCACAATCAGCTCCAGGTCCCCTGTCAATGGTTCGTCACTGTGCACGAGCCTGTTAAGGTAAAGCACAGACAACGTGTGACACGTAACTTCTTGGTTGGGTTTTCTTTGCCTCTCTTGCCCTTTCTGCCCCCGTGGCTGCCTGGGCGCTTGGGCTACAGCTGGGCTGAGGAAGCTTCTGAGGGTACGGAGCAAGGCTGCTTCGCCTGGACCTGTTCGTTAGCTGATGCTTCACTTCTCTGCCATCTTCACCCATTCCTCCTCCTCTGAGGACAGTGCCTCCCCATCTGCCTGCCCTGCCTACACATCTTTGCTCCCATTTATGGTGCCACCAGGTTATGGTGGCCACGTCTGGTTTGGACGTGGGTGCTCTCCGCACCGTAACAGTATCTCAGAGCACGGCAGGAACCAAGAGTCTGTCCCCACAAAGGCCACCTCACACGCCTGGTTTCTGTGCCCAGGTGGACAAATGCTTGTCAGCGAGCATGCGTCGGAAGCTGCTGCAGGAGTTGGAAGCCAAGCCCCGTGTCTTTGAGGCACTGCCCTCGGCCGGAACCCTCGCTCCCGGACAGCGATGCAACATGCGAGTCAGGTTTTCACCCGTGGAAGAGGTGAGATTGGCAGGTGTCACCCCGCGGAGGTCTGGCAGGGCAGTGTGGAAATGAGAGCCCAGCGCAGGGGATGAGGTCTGGCCTCCGCATGGAGCTTTCTGCCAGCCCCGTACCCACTGTGCCCCAGTTTCCCCTGTAGCGCGCACTTCTGAGAAGCGCTTTGGAATCCCCACGGGGAGTTGCACAGGGAGCATCCAGGCTCGGCGGTGTGGCTCCCTCTCGGCACGTGGAGGAGATCCACCTGTTTCCCCTCATCTTCCACCTGGTGTGGGCATATCTGCAGGCTGCAACGCCCCGGCGCAGAGCAGCTGGCATGCTCGCAGGGGACAACCCTGGAAGGGCCAACCTGGGCTAATCCTGCTGCCGGTACCAGCAGACAAAACAGCCGCCAGACACCTTCCTGGGCACGGCGGGACTGTCACCTGTAGCGGTACGCTGCCAGCAGTCCCTGTGGCTCTGGCCCAACCTGCCTGCGTGTTCCCACGCGGTCTGGGAGTCAGCTTAAGCGATGGAGCATTCCCAAAGGCAGTTTGCATGTGGCCACAGTGACTTGGAAGCTGGCAGTGTGTGACAGCATGGACACAAGTGCTTCCATGCCTGGGAACAGTCCCAGGGACGGTAGAATTGCTAGTAGGGATGCAACCAGCTTGTGTTGGGCTTTGGCCAGAGCCAAACGCTGAGCAGAGAAGATGACCCTTATTTCTAGCCAGCGGGAGCTCATCTGCCTCTTGCGTGGCTGGTGTTTGCCTGATGCAGCAGTGCCGCAGCTGTGTCTGGGCAGCGTAACCCCGAGGACCTTTCTCACGAGCACTGCGCTCCCTCGTGACTGGGTGAAAACGTGTGACAGACTGTTTCAGATCTGACACCAAACAGCCAGTTACACCTCACCCAGGATCCATCCCAGTTACCCGGAGCCAGCATGCAGGTGCTGCAGCCTCTGCTATAATTAAATACCTGTTTTCCATTCACCTTAGAGGTACTGATGACACCGCTGACCTTGGGGCAAGGGTTGAATTCCAGGCCCTTGTCACCTGGGACTTAGTGCAGGACCTTTCTGTGCTTCTCTCTTTTCAGAAGTCCTACAGAAGGAGGCTGAAGATTAACATTTGCCAGAGCAGCCAGCACCTCCAGCTGCAGGTCTCGGGACAAGGTCTGGAGCCGCAGCTGGAGTTCAGCCCCCCAGTGCTTGAGCTGGGACCGGTGCTGCCATACAGCCGTGGGGCGGAGGGGACAGTGGTGGTGAAGAACCCGTGCGAGTTTCCCATCGAGTTTTACTCGCTGGAGTTTGACCAGCAGTACCTTGAGGAGGAGCAGGTGAGCGGGAAGGTCTGGTCCCCGTGTGCGTGCTGCCGTAGCTTCACAGCGCTGTGGTGGCATTCCCGGGCTTGCGCCAGGGAGATGGAGGCAGTCCCCAGGGCACAGCCTGGCGGCACTTGAGGGGCAGCCAGCTCTGCTGGCAGGCTGAGGGGGGTGCTTGGGTAGTCCGTGTTGGGAGGAAGGCATGAGGGAGAAGACTGGTTGGCTGGGCAGTGTGTTCGTGTGGTCAAGAAACCCCTCCTGTACGTGGTTTCTCTTCCCTCCGCGCACAGGTCCTGCGCATGCTGAAGGACTACGACAGCCGCAACACCTTGTTGCTGCCTCTGCGTGGCCCGGGTGAGAAGCTGCCCCCAGAGGTGCTGGAGTACTCTCAAGACCAGAAGAGGCTGCAGGATGATCAAGCAAAGCCCAAGACCGGGGACCCAGCGGACCAGGACAAGGGTGAGGGTTTGGCATGGTCTGTCCTGAGTGTGGACACAGCAGGGAGTCCAGGCTGCGTACCCTGAGTTCTCCATGACCTCATTCTCCACGGAAAGCCCGTGCTTTTAGCAGCCGCCTGTTCCCCAGCTTGGTGGAGGAATTGCCAGGTGAAAACCTGTGGCTTGTGAGACGCATCCTCTCGCAGCCCTGAGTGCAGCTAAAGCAAGCTCATATCTTACTGCCACACACTGGGGAAATCATCAGGGTGTCCCCTTGTGTCCCTCAGCCGCAAAGAGCAGGCTCAGATGAGTTCTTCAGCCTGTAGGACCAAGTCTAATATAACGAGCTGGTTTAGATTTGTTCCGTCGCGGCAACACAAGCACAAGCTCAGAATACCCCTGGACAGGCTCCTCGGTGCCTTGGGAGTCTCCCTCCTTAGGAGATTTTTGCTTTTGCTTGTGGCCCTGCAAAGTGGGAATGGCCAAGAGCAGGTTGCCATTCCTTCCCCACGTTCTTCCTCCTCGGCCAGCTCTGAAGGTGCCTGGCACCTGTCAGATGGGGGCAGAAAGCACTCCGCTGGGGTTGTTTGCAGCACCTCACCCCGTAGCTCGGTCGTTCCCCCCTCCCTTTTCGATGAAAGCCAGTCCAACAGGGTGAATTCAGAATCCGAATGTGGGGAAGAGGAGGAGGAAGGTGTTAAGGAAAGACGCGGGACGGCTGGTAACCCGAAGCTCTTCACCTATTTTGTCCATTGTAGCAAAAGAGCCCCAGCGGTGGACTTCAGTGCCACCTCCATTGCTTCACTGCAGCCTGGTGCCATCTCCCTCGGGACTGTTCCCAATGCCCAGTTGCACCTGTCACCCCCCTTAGGCACCAGGACCCGGGACCAAACTCCCATGAGGACCGTGGGGAGGGTTCATGGAAGATGTGGCCCGGGCCTCTTGGGTGTTGCCAGATGCTCTTTCCTCCTCCTGCCACCCCACTTACTGTGCTCTGAACAGGCCCCTTCACCAGCAGCTGGATCTGCGCGAGCCTCGAGGACAGGCACGATGAGATCTGGGCTGTGACATTGGTTTCAGCAGTCTCCTCTCGCAGGATCTGAGGGGATGGGGAGGGCGATCAGGGTCACAGGGAGGCAGGAGGCTGACTTTTCTACCTGGTTCTACACAGCAGAGCACCAGCAGAGCACCAGCAGCAGCAAGGAGGCTGCGGGAGAGCTGGCCGACAGCCCTGTCCATAGGGCCATCGCCCGCCACCTGGGCATCGATATCCCTGCAGAAGGGCGCACAGGCGGAAACCGCAGAGGGATCGTCATCATCGTCCATGGGGCACCTCGGACAGGCACGTGAGCTGTTGGCTGCAAGGAGAGCGGGAAGCAGGAGAGACTTATCCTGGTGGGCCGTGGTGCTTGGTCGGCCAGTTGAAGCGAAGCAAGGCAAGCCACAGCTCTGCTGGTCCGTGAAGCAGTCCCAGGCCTTTGCCTAGCTGGTGCTAGTGGTGTGGCTCATCTTGTGTCCATATAGCTAGGCTCTTGTCCCCCCAGACGGGGTGGCCATGTCCCTCTTGCTGCATGGGACCACATTGCCTAGTGCCCGTGTTTCCTCATGGGAGCAGCCCCTAGCCCGTGCTGACCCCCAGACTGTGCCCAGCTGGCACCCACCAGCACAGGGTAGCGAACGGTGGTGGTGGGACAGGGCTCGAAACAATGTCCTGGCCCAGGGCTGAGGTCACACCAGAAGGGACAGAGTCCTGGGCTGAACCGGAGGTGGAGGCGATCCACCTGCCTCTGGAGTTCAGCGCTTCTGACCGTGCTGAAGCTGCCTCCCTCGTGGTGTCCCCTAAAGGGACATGTGCTTTCTGACTGTCCTTGAAACCTGCAAAGCCTCTGGGGGGGCTTTCCAGAGCCTGTCCCTGAGAATGCTTCACCTGCAAATGTCACCAAGCCGCCTTCCTCTCTCTCTCAAGGAAAGACAGCGGCAGCGGTCGCCCTGTCCAAATATTACGGCGCTGCCTGCTTGTCCATCGACGCCGTGGTGACAGAAGCCATCTCTGACGGGAGCAGCGCGGCAGGGCTCCGTGCCCGGGAGCTGTGCGTCAGGGCTGCCGCTGAGCAGAGCCACAAGGAGACAGAGGATGAGGGTAAGGAGGAACACTGGGCGCAGAGCGGCGCTTTGGAAACCCACCACGGCCACCTGCTTCTGCTTGCTCCAGAGGAGTTTGGCAGCCCTTGGGTCTCTTGGGGAGCACGGGTGCAAGCGTGTAGAAATGCAGAGCCATTTCATAACACAGCTCGGGTGATTAAGCAGCTCTGTTTTGAGGGGTCAGACAAAGGCATTTTTACTGCCTCTGGGCTTGTTGACACACGTCCCTTTTTCTGGGAGTGGTGAAGCACACCCGTACCTTTCTCAGAGCTTTATAAAAACATTTTCTCAGAGCTGAATCCAGCTTGCTCCCTGTGGCCATCAGGCAGAACTGCTGCCCACTTGAACAAGGAATAACCCTCTGAAGTGGCTCATTAAGCTCTAGGTGACTGACTGTGAGTGTAGCTTCACAGACATGAGAGGAAGGGAAGAATAACCTCCTGGAGGAATTTTGGATGAGACTCACTGCAGATGAGCTCTTTTTCTCTGGAAATGTATTTTTTTTCCCCCTATACTGACACTGCCAGGTTGCGGAGCTGGCGCGTGCTGTGCTGTGCTCCATGTGAGACTGGAGACTTTGGGGAAACTTTCTTGGGCAGTTGTTGCCCTGAGCTCTGCAGGGTGAGGCCAGACGCTGGCCTTGGCGGGGGACGTTTTACATTGCTCAGCTTTGAACCTGGGTGGTTGGGAGCTGGTGGAAGGGAAAAGGCTCTGGGTGCCGGGTGGGGTTATCCCAGGCAGAGGGTTTAGCTTCCGTGGAGATGGGTGATGCCGCTGGGGCAGGGCTGCCTGTTACAGTCTCCACGGGAGAAGGCAGGATGGGTGCAAGGTAGGAAAATGATGGTGCTGGGGGACGAATCTTTGGCTTGATCCATAGGGGAGCTGCTGTGCAAAGTGTCACCTGTGTGCATGTTTATTAAGGAGGGACACGGGGCTGTGCACGACAAACTCTCTGGCTTTTCCGTCCTCTCTCAGCTTTATCGTGCTAGTAAGGGAAGCAGGGCAGGAGCTGCTTCTGGAGAGCAGCGCTGCTAGTGCCCAGCAGGCTGGGGGACAAGTGCTGTGTCCCTGCCAGGGGTGGAAGGTGCCCGCTTGCTCCCCGCAGCACCCATCGCCAGCCCCGCTGAGCCATCTGTCCCCTCTGCAGGTCACAATGCAGATGTCTCTCTCAGCGTGCAGTGCCACGCCAAGGCCGGGCACAGCTCAGTGCTGCGCCAGTCCAGCTCTGGGGAGGACGGCAGCCTGCAGTCCCCGAGTTCCCAAAGGCCGGTGAGCACTGCAGCAAGCAAGAGGAAGGCGGATGGCCGTGCATCCCAATCCCGGGAACAGCATCGAAGGGATTCGACAAGCTGCCAGGTGAAGCGTGATCTGCGCTGGTTAATGCCTGGGTCCTTTCTGTTGCCTCTGAGAAGCGAAGGGGCTGCTTAGAGTGGGGGCTGGTGTGTGGGTGTGTGGTGCAGAGCGCCAGCTGGGCATGCTTGGGGTGGGAACAAACCCCTGTGCTCTGGCAGAAATCTCGACTGGGCCTCAACAGTTTGTTGGCAAAGTGCAGTCCTGGCTAATGTGGCCGCAGGCAGTGGGCAAAGCTGCGGGATGCTGCGCTGGGGGCTTGCAAGCCACGGGATGTGTCCTCCAGGGTTGTCCCCTGGAGCTGCTGGCCTGCAGGGTTGGTTCGAGCCTCCCGCTAGTGGAAAACCCTGGCTGCAAGCCCAGCAGTTGGAACTGTTCAGGGGTTACCCAAGTGGTTTACTTTTCTTGTGGCGTTCAACATTGCAGGGCTCCTCCATTTCTCATCTCCACCCTCCCCTTCCCTGCGTCCCTGCGCAGCAACGGCTGAGCATCGGTGGCAGCACAGAGGGAGGGCTGGGCTGTCTGAGCTGCGTGCTGCCCGAGGACTTGCTGGTGGCCATCCTCTCCGAAAGGCTCCAGGTACGTGGGTGGGGTGGGGGCAGATGCTGCGTTCCTGCTCCAGAGAGACAGGCAGCGAGGCAGTTTGGAGAGGAGGTCTGTATCTGCTCTCAGAGGAGCCCCGAGCTGCACGCAGGGATCCTTGGGGGAAGCTGCAGATGCCCCAAGGTGGCAGAACGTGGGGAAAGATCAGAGCTCGTCTGGGCTGATGCGCTGGACACAACGATGGCTGGTGTCCTTTGACATCTGCTGACAGTGGACATTTACTGACTGGCTGAGAGCCCCGTGTGTGCCACAGCTGACTAGAAAAGCTGTTCCTTTTCAACTTTATTCGCAGCTGAGTGACTGCTACCAGGGCGTGGTGTTTGATGGCCTGGAAACCCTCTTTGCGCACAACATGGCATCTGCTCTCCTCTGCCTGCTCAAAGCTGTTGGAAATCGGCCTCACATCTACGTCGTGAACCTGTTCCAGGATTATGTGTCCTTTAAAGCCAGGGAGACAGCTGCAAAAGAGCAGGAAGGTGAGACTTTTCATCTCCGCACCTCTCAAATCTTCCCTGTCAAGCACTCAGCCTTATCTGTGTGTATCTGGGTTACCAGCAGAGCTTGTAAGAAGTGGTCTTATTAATCCTTCCACCTTCTGCCTGGGTGTAGCCAGCGCTCAGCTCACAGTCGCTTAAAATGCAGCAGAGCAGAGCTGAGGCTGGGAAGACTTCCCTTGGTCTCTACCGTGAAAGCCTGGGCACAAGTGCCAGCTGTTGTGGCTCAGTACCGAAGCAGCAGCAGCAGCTGCCTGCCACGCTGGTGCGCAGGAGCCAGGCAAGGCGCGGGAACTCGCTGTGAACTGTTGACAGTTCAGGGGCTGATCTGAATTTTGGAGCAGGGCTGTGAGCTCCCCAGCATCTCCTGGCAGGATGATCGGCTGGCTCGGGACACAGCTGTGAATCCTGGCAGCTCACCCCCAACAGCAAGCTCTGCTAATGGTTTCTCCTCTGGCCTTGGCTGAAGGGCGGGAGCAGGAAGAAGCTGCCCGCAGGGAGAGAGAACGTCTCTGGGAGATGGACGAGGATGAGTATGATGCCCTCAGTGCGGAGCAGAAAATTCAGCTTCATAACAAGATACGCCAAGTCCAGCGCGAGAGGAGGCAGAGGTCTGTGCGCCTGTAACTCCCCAGGAGGGTGCCCCTGCAGGGTTTTCCTGCTCCGGAGACCTCGGTTGAGCTCAGAGGGGTCACGGGGCGAAGGCCCGAAAGTGTCTGTTCCAAGCGGGCAGTTCCACCCCCCAGGTTCCCAGCAGAGGAAGGCCCTTCCTCCCGGGAGAGAACATCTTCTCTCCAGCTGAGCGGAGAGCCCGCGGGTTTAGACGGTGGCTGCCGGGACCTGGGCTCTGGGCTTGCCTGACCGCTGCTCTTAGAAGTGTCTCTAAGTTAATTACGTTGGTTCTCATCTTCACCCCCCTTCTTCCCCACACCAGAGGGGTTGTGGTGTGGCTTGGTGTGAGGCGCAGCTGTGCTGGCTTGGTTTAGATGCCAGTCCTGCCGTAGGGGAAGTCCTTGCTGATCTCCTAGGTTTTTCCTTCCTGAGCGACACTGGCCATAGAAGCCGGTGGCTCTTGGGCTCACCCTCAGCTGCAGCAGCAGGTCAGCCTGGGAGAAGCTCTGATCCAGCAAAGCAGCCCAGGAGGGGAGGCCGCAGGGGTTGAGGAGGATGCACAGGCTAAGTCTGAAACTGGGAGGGGGACCTGTTTAAAGCGAGCGTGTGTTTCCGCACTTCGTTCAGCCCAGGCTGACCTTACGAAGCAAGGCTGAGGTTTGGCTGGCCCTGGAGGTCCCCTCCCACCTCTCCTCACATGGGATATTCCCAGCCTCCCCAGGCTGAGGGAGGTCCACAGAGATGGCCTAACGGTTCTGCCTGGCCTCAGGGTCAGGGAACGAAGTGCAGGACCAGCTGGGATGGCGGCAAGCCCAGGCTTCTGGTGGTGACTCTCGGGCATGTTTTCTGTTTGGCTTGCTGAAGGGAGATGGAGCAGCTAGCTCGAGAGCTGGAGGAAAAGCGTCGGCAGGAGCTGGAACGCTTGAAGGAGGAAGAGCTGAAGAATTCTGAGCAGGGGAAGAGAAAGGCTGGAAAAGACCAAGAGAATGCTTTGAGGAGGAAAAGCCGGCCTGGTGGCAAGCAGGTGCGTGGTTGTTTACAGAAATGACTGAAAGCCCTGGGGACCTTCCTACGGAGCTGCGCCGTGCCCCAGGGAGCCCCACGCAGTGCTGGGGACGAGCACCTGGCAGGAGCAACATGTGGGGCTGTGCTGGGAAACAACCACCGGGGTCTGATCGTGCTGCTGCTGCACCGGGGTGTCTTCCCATGGGTTTGCTGCTAGAGCTGCTCTACTAAGATCATGCCGCCTTTGAGTCCTGGCTTCATGTAACTCCACATACTGACTACTGAAGCCCTAGGTAGTTTTAGTCCAGCGTTTCTTCCCACTCTGCCTGTGACTTACACCTGTGAGCCATGATCTGTCTGGGATGTGGGGTCTTTTCCTACATGTCTGGCAGGAGATGCCCCCAGGCCTTAGGTATTCATTAGCAGGCAGACTTTGCAAAGGATCAGCCAGCCACAGGGATGCTCAGCGCACCAGAAATGAACCCAGAGGACTGCACGGGAGTAAGGAGGTGTCTTAAGTTCTCTGCTTGGGTTGGGAACCTGTTCTGTTCCTCAGCTGGTTTGCAGGACTCCTCATCAGTCTGACACTGAAGAGTTTGGTTTGTTGAGCTAAACTGGGTACCAGCTATGTTCTGAACTGGGATTTGTAGGGTGCCTAGCACAGGTCTCGAGCGAGGTTTGGGGTGCTATTGTAAAGATCATTGCTGCCCTACAGCACCTGAGTCAGTGCTTTGAAATGCTCACTGCTTTTTTTGCTCTTCCTGCCCAGGGCATGAACAGTCCCACCAGCAACACCAACACATCCAACAGCCGGAGGTCGGAGGTCGCCAAGGGGGTGGTCAAGACACGATCTGTAAGGAAGCACCCGGGCTCTGTTGCACGTTGCACAAAGGAAGATGAGCAAAAGCAGAGCAAGGTCACCCTGATGGATGCCCACCTGGCAGCGGCTGCACACCCCACAGACCTGGAAGAGGGGGAAACCAAAAATGAGGCCCAGAGTGACAGCGAGAACTTAGCCCTGAGGTTTAATATCTACGAGACGTCGCAGAAGGATGTTGCGCATATTTTGTCATCCTGGGACAGGGTTCAGGGTATCCTGCTGTTCCCCCTGAACCACGAGGACGCACGGCACCCAGCAGAAGAGCAGCCCCAGCACACATCCAGCCCCAGGAGCCGGAGGGACAGAGAGAAGGAGCATCAGGGGAGGCTGGAGAAAGAGCATCTGGCAGAACTGAAGGCTCTTGAGGATGCCAGAATACCTCAGCTGGAAGGGGAAGGTGCAAAAGGGTCAGCCAGAGGCCAGGGTGTCGGAGTGCCCTGCTTGGACATCCAGGTGCTGGGCTCAGAAGATGTGACTAGGAAGATCCTGGAGAGCAGCGAGCTGCCAGCGGCAGAGCAGGTAAAGCCCTGTGAGGCTCGGAGGCTGAGCCTGCTGTGCTCCTGGGCCCCGGTACATCATGTCCCACCAGGTGACAATGGCACAGAGCCTTGTCCGGGCCACCGATGATGTTCTACAATGGCTCCGCAGCAGCCCCATGGCTGCGGGAGGTTCTCACCATCCCTCAGGTGGGTGGGAATCAGGAGTGCTCTCTGTACAAGCATCCCGTCTGTTGAGAGAATTTCCCAGCCTGGAAATCATTGCAAATGGTCCCAGGGCAGGGCAGCTCAGGTTTCCTTCAGCTGAGTCACTGCAGGGAGAGGTTTCTCTCTAGGTCCCACTTGTAGGTCCTGGCACTGCTCTGGAGCCTGCCCACTCCGCTGGGCATGAAGAAGCACGGTGCCCGATATAAATAAACCCCCACCACATTGCCGAAAGCTCCGTGCCTTTAAGGAGTGAGTGTGAGGATGAAGGTGACAGGAGTACAAACAGGGTTTTCTCTTACGCTTTAGGTCCTGGATAGCCTTGGACTGGGTCCCTCCGGGCTTCCCATCCCCCCTACTGCTTTCTACTCCGTGATCCACTACCCGGCAGAGCGGATGGCCCCTGCAGCAGAAGCCCTCAAGCACTTTGTCTTTGTTGTGCCAGAAGGCGCCACTGCAGAAGAAGACAAGAATGCTGCCGTAAGTCTCGTGGATGCCCCCGTTGTGCCCGAAGTGAAGGTGCCAGGGCAGGGGGGTGGGTGGGGAAGGATCACTGTGATGTCTGTAAGATGAGAATAACGGTTTAAAAAAACACCTCAAACCCTCGCCTTGCCTTGAGGTCCTGGGCAAGGAGAGTGTTGTAGGCAAAACTAGACCTGATGAGGAAGACCAAGTCCCTGGGCAGATGTGGTTGTTTATTTAGTGCTTCCCCTAATTGTTAACAAACCCACAGCTTGCTTTCCAGGAGGGGGATGTCTCGGGGCAGGTCTCACCTCTCTGTTTTCTCCCTCCCCTTGTGGCTCAGACCCCAGAGGAGCAGGTCGCCCCTGTGAGGAGCCAGTCGAGTGAGGAGAAAGCTGCGGGCAGCTGGGAGGCTGCGAGGGAGAAGCAGAGCTCCGGTCAGGGCAGGAGATGTCTCCAGGGGCTGGACAGGGAAGCACCCGTATCTTCTCCTGGGGCGCACCAAAGCGGCGAGGACATGGTCCCATCCCCGCCGAGACATGTCAGGTGAGCTGAGGGCTGAGGAGATCGCTCTGCTTCATGGCCACCCTGTCAAGTGAGGTCTGTCATCCCCAGCTCCTCAGGGCCGCTCTGTTGGTGCCTCCGTGGGATGGCGAGTCCACAGCCCTCCTCCTCGTCTTGTTTGCTCATTAGCCGTGTCTGAAGCCCTCTCTTTAACTGCCAGGCTGAGCAGCTGCCGGTGGATAGTGCCTGCCCGCGGTGAGGTGGAACTGAAGGTCCACTTCAGCTCCACGGTGCTGGGCCAGTTTGAGCAGACGCTGCGTTTCGAGATCCTGGGGACAAAGCGACTGTACCAGCTGCCCTGCAGGGGCACCTGCCTGTACCCCACCATCAGCCAAGACCCACGGTAAGGCTTGCCCCTGGGAGCCTCCCACGCTGCTCCCCCCTGGGCTCAGAGCCAGGGCTGCCCCTTGTACCCCGGTGACCTTCTGGCTCGGGCAGAGCGTGCTGCCTGAGCCGCCCAGCATC
This sequence comes from Falco cherrug, assembly GCF_023634085.1. Taxonomy (NCBI): domain Eukaryota; kingdom Metazoa; phylum Chordata; class Aves; order Falconiformes; family Falconidae; genus Falco; species Falco cherrug. The sequence goes on along the minus strand of NW_026599294.1, from coordinate 93,940 downwards.
TTGTCCCATGCCTGGAGCTGGGAGTACTGGTACCGCAGCCACCAGTAAGGGTTACGGCTTTCTGACCAGGTTTTCTACTTGGAGCATCTCACAGCTCTTCATTCCCTGTTTTCTCTGCCCAGGCTGGTGTTTCCCCACCGAAGGAAGAGCAAGGCAGACGACGACATTGTCTTCAAGCAGTATGTCACGGAGATGGGTGTCTTCCACTTTGGACCGCTGCTGTGTGGGAAGTCAAGAGACTGGTACGTGCTCCCCGCCCTGAGCGAGCATCCTGATGCGCTGCCTGCGCAGCATGGGACGTTGGGATGGCACCTCCAGGGCCTCGTGCTGCCACGGACACGTCTGGGGACGAGCCGTCCCAGAGGCACAATTCAGGGCAGGCCCAGGTGGAGACCTGCCTGGGAGATGCAGGGGGCTGAAGGGCCACAGATGTGTGAACTTGAGCAGATGATGGGCAAGTGAGTCCTGGAGGAGCAGGGGAGAGACGGAGCTGATCTTCCTCCCCGGTGGGTGCCTTGGTGGCCAGAGCCATGTGCTGCTTCCAGCCTGAAGGTCACTTGGAGCAGCTTGTGTCTCCCCGCCACATCTCAGCTTCGCCACCTAAGAAATGAACTTTATGGTGTTTTTTAAAAGTGCTTTGAGCTCTACAGGTGGACTGAACAAGCAATTATTTTGCTGATGGTTTTATAAAACATTCATCCGTTTGTAATATTAGTAAGGCCTTATGATTCGACCTGCCGATATGGGGGCGTGGGGGATCTGCAGAGGAATGAAAATGGAAATTCTGTTTCCCCGTCCTCAATGCTGGACAAAGTCTGCCGGAAAAAGTTGCCATTGTAGCTGCTGGCGCATTTCTATTTTTAACTTAGCTTTTTTTTTAAATATTAGAAATTAAGTTCTCCTCTTCATGGGAGCTCTGGAGAGCCAGTGGTATTTTGACAACCCAAGCAAATGAAATCAAAACAGTTCAAAACCCAAAAGAGGATCTTTAGCCAGGCTGCTGCATGGCCTTGGGTTTCTGTTTGTGCTTTTTAACCCTTTAACTCCCAAATCTGCTCCATACCCGAGGGAAGGGACGTTTTTTAAATTCAGCATTCCTCTTGGGAATGAATCCTCTCTATTTCCTTCCCTCAGACTTTGAGCTAACCTGTGAAATACAAGGTAATCTCGTGACTGTTTTGGAAGACAAAAGCTAAACTATTTTTAAAAGCTCTTTCCAAGAGCATTTCTTTGTACCCTGCAGGGAAGGAAACCCAACAAAGAAAGGGGGAGAACCCACGTGCCTGCAGTACCTCTGTTTTTCCAGGCATCTTTGAATTTCTAATTTGTAAAATGCTCTTTAAGTGGCCTGTGCATCATCACGCGTCTGGGCTGGAGGCACCAAGTACAGGGGTGGACATCAAAGTAACGCAAGGATGGACACACATAGCATCCAGTGTGCCCCTGAAAATGATGCTTTTTCTTGGCCTGCTTGTTGGTACATGGTCTTGCAGTGCAGCCTCCCGCTGCCAGGACATGGCGCTTTCCTTGGTGTGGGATGAAGGCGACGGTCTCCTCTGCAGCCTTTTCCCCTTTTGTGGACAGGTACAAGGCACTGGACTGTCCCAGCAACTGTGAGACGATAACCATCCTCAACGTCACCCCCTTGGAAGTAGAGGCGCGTTTCTCCTTTGAGCGCGATCTCAAGGCGGACACGTTCCTTGTAGAACCTCCCAGCCTGAGGCTGAAACCGAACGAGAAGCAGGTAGGGGACAGCAGGTAGGGCAGGCACTGGTGTAAGTGCCCAGGAGCCATTCCTCCTGCTCACTGAGTGCTCTTCTGTATTTCTTGTTTCGGGGACGGGGCTAGAAGCTGAGCATTTGGGCGTACCCCACTTCAGCTGGTCTGGTGGAAGACAAGCTCGTCTGCCGCGTTAAGGAGAACCCAGAGCCGGTGGTCTTCCCCCTGTGCTGCCAGGGGGTGAAGGTGGAGCTGAGGGTCAGCCCCAAGCACGTGCATTTCAACAGGCTGCTTCTGCACAGGTCAGTCATCTCACGGCCCCTCTGCTGGGGACGGGTGCTGTCGGTGAGCTCCCCTTCAGCCTCTCTGGCTGGCTGCATGGCCCTTCAGGCTGGATGTTGGGCTGGCGTCCCTCTTTCTGCCAGCAGTTCCTGGTCTCTTGCTCACCGTTCCTTGCTGGCTTGGTTCTCCCAGGACAGCCGCAAGCTCTGTAGCCCCCAGCAATGTGGTGCAATGGGCATCTTGATTCATTTGTATCTCGTCTGCTGGTTCGGAGAGCAGTGCAGTTGCTCCTCCTTATGTCCCTTCTGTTGGATACACCGTTAGCACCCAGCCCTTCCCCAGGACCTCACCTCTGAGACTTGTGACACAGAGAAAACATTTAACTAATGTTATGGATACTATAAATACTGGATGTGTATAGATAAAGATAGATATATAAACTAATGCATAGGGCTGCTCCAAGATGCATTCAGTTGCAAGGCCTATCCTGACCATCGAGCAGCTGGTGCAGGGTGTCTTTCTGCCTCTGCAGGGAGGACAGCAAGACCCTGGTCCTGCAAAACAGCACCCTGCTGCCTGTGGCCTGGCAGCTCTGTGGGCTGGAAAACCTGGGCGAGGACTTCTCCGTGTCACAACGCGAGGGCATCGTGGCTCCGTGCACGGAGTTTGACGTGCATCTGTATTTCAAGCCCACAAAGGCTCTCAACATTGAGAAGAAGATCCGACTGGAGGTGAGGGGGGGACTGTGCCCTCCCTGGCAGGGCAACGAGATCTTCGGGGTGGAGGCTGTGCTTGAAGGGTTCCCTGCAAAGAGGGGGACAAAGGATGAGCCTTCCTGAGGTTCCTTTCTACCCGCATCGCCGGGGGGGCAGGCCCTTAGCAGCAAGGAACTTGCTCTTATAGCTGAGCTTCAGGGGGCATGTGTGCTGCTGGGCCAGGAAGAGCTGCACCTGAGGGACACAAGGCTGCTGTGACCCCAACTTCTGCTGCCTCAGCCTGGGTTCACCAGAGCACATGGTGCATCCCTGAGCATCTGCGTCAGCCCAGACAACCAGGCGCTGTGTCCTGAGCGCACGTTACAGCCACCTTGCCGCTGTGCGTGGTTGAATGCTGTTGTTTGGTTGTCCAGACCTCGGCGTGCTCCCTGCGCCCATGCTGGAGCCTGTCCGGAGCTCTTAACGGAGAGCAACAAGCTGTCACCCTGGGGTTTTGTTCCCCGTGGTTTGGGGGCTGCACTTCAGTGAGGATGCTGGGTGATTGAAGAGGAGAGGGTTGACGGTCAATGCCACCTGCTCTGGGACACCTCACAATTCTTGAGGTTGTTTTTCCATCGCTGTGTCTCCCCGGGTGCTTCCGCGGCAGCACTCCCTGCTGAAGGAGTGCCGAGCTGGGCTGGTAGGGCTTCTTACTGCAGCAGCATCTCGCTGGGTCAGCCCGTGAGATGAGCAGGTTGGGAGAGTTTGGGAATCCACAAGTGCTTGTCAAGCAGGGGAGGCCATGGTGGAAGCAGCCAGCAGAGACAAGGACTCGTACGTTGTCTACCAAAAGAATTTAAGAGAACGGTCTAAGCAGTGTTCGTTTCTCGCTGCCTCAGGTTTCAGATGCAGAAAACATCCTGGGGATTGTCCAGACTGAAAATATCCTCATTTCTGCAGAGGGCTATGATGTTGCTCCAATCATCAGCATTCCTAAAGGTCAGTGGATGCCCCAAAACAAAGCAGTCTGGGTGTGTTGCCTTGCCTTGGCAGGTGAGCAACCAAAGCGCTTGGGATGGGGTAGCATGCAAGCGTGGCCCAGTCACATAAAGCGCGTATCCTGCAAGTTGAGTGGAGTGAAGGGCTGTCAGGGCACAGCCAGCCTCGAGTCTCTCGCCCCTGAGCTTTGCAGTGTGCAGGTTGGTCTGGGGGCTTAGAAACAACAGCGATGTGAGCGAGCAATTGGCAGCTCCTGAGGGCTCAGCAGGGCACACAAAGTTGTCGGATCAGTGCTTGGAAGCAAGAAGACAGAAACGCAGCTCCTCACCTGCTAAACCCTGCAGATACCCTCCGAGTAAGAAGAGCAAGGGCAGCAAAGTAGCTAAAGAAAATTTCCAAGAATGGAGACTTGCTGAGAAGGGTTTTGGGCTGCCTGAGAACTCCAGGTGTCATAGAACAGTTTGGGTTGGAAAGGACCTCAAAGATTGTCTTGTCCCAACCCCCCTGCCATGGGCAGGAACACCTTCCACTAGTCCAGGTTGCCCCAAGCCCCGTCCAACCTGGCCTTGAATGGGGCAGCCACAGCTGCTCGGGCAGCCTCTGCCAGTGCCTCGCCACCCTCACAGTGAAGAATTTCTTCCCAACAGCTAATGTAATTCTCCCCTCCAGTTCAAAGCCATTGCCCCCTGTCCTGTCACTACAGCCCCCCCGGAAACACCTGTCCCCACCTTTCTTATAAGCCCCATTTCAGTATTGAGAGGCCAATTGAAATTGGCCTGGAAGTGTTGAAATATCTGTCTTGTCACTTGGTGTGGTCTGTAGCAGCTCACTAATACTCCCCGTTTCTTGCCTGGCTCTGCGGGTTTTCTGCAGGTGCAGGTGGCACCGTGGATTTTGGAGTCCTGAAAGTCCTGGATGATGCAAAGCAAGTGCTGACTCTGAGGAACAAGGGGAAGTACGAGATTGCGTACAGGTGGGTCCAGCTGCCTGGTCTGTGAACGCGTGGTGCCACCATCTGCCCAGGCCTGCCTTCTCCTCCTGCCCATGGCTAGAACCGCTTCCCGTGCTGGCTGCCTCGTGGTCTGGTTAAATAAAAAGCCCGGGCTCCCTAATCTCAAAGACTTTAAGGGAGAATGCAGCCCCACACCAGCAGTCCTTCACAGCTGAGCAGGAACCAGAAGGAGAGACCCTGAAATTGAAGCCACTCACTGCTGAGATCCATTGCCTTCCTCTGAGGGGCAGCTCCTTTCTCTTTATGACTCTTTAAAGGAGGGGATGAGAAAATTGGGTGTCGAGGTTAGTTTGCAACACTCATGATGGTCTGCACTCTGTCAAGATCTGAGATTCCCCAAGCAGAGCTGGACTCATTCCCTTTTAATTTTTTTATGGTCTTATGTCAAGTCCTGGCTGTGCTGGTGGCACTTGTACTTTTAACTGCAGAGGTCTTTGTTCCTTCCCTTTCTCCCCAGTTTCCAGCTGAAAGCTGCAGGCACCACCATACCAGACCTGGCAAGCCACTTCACTATCCAGCCGCAGAAGGGCCTGCTGGCTGCCTCCGGGCGCCCTGTGCAGGTCCAGGTGTTCTTCCACCCCAAGACGGAAGTGAATATCGAGGACAAACCCATCCTGCACTACCAGGTGAGCTGCCCCAGCCAGGCAGTGGTGGCACAGCACGTCTTGGGAGCGTGAGCAGGACAGGTGCCTTCTGGAAGGAGGGCTTTAGCTGGGTAATTCTCGTAGGTGACAGCAATGTCTCAGAAAACATTTGTGATGCTTCCTAAGCGGAGCTGAAAGTCTGGCTCCGGAGGAGGCGTTGAAACAGGGAGGATGAGCTGGTGGGGACCTGGGGTGGGATCAGGGAACAGAGTCAGAGGCTGGCCTCTTTGCTGGTTTTACCAAGCCCTCCTCTGGCTGCAGGTGATGGAGCCCAGCATCTGCGGAGGAGGCGAGACCGTCGCCGTCATCCCAGTGAGGGTGTCGGCGAAAGCTGTGTTCAGCAAGTACAGCATTCACCCCGCCTCGCTCATCAACTTCGGTGCCATGGTGAAGGGCAGCAGGAAAACCTGCACCTTCATGCTGGAGAACAAAGGCAGCCTTGACTTTAAATTCCTCATCTACCGAGCAGACCAGGACGCATCCCGATTGCAAGAGAAAAGGTGAGAGAAGACCTGCACCACCTGCCCTGCCTGAGGAGGCACGACAGCATGGCTGGTGTGTGACAGGCAGCCCAGACACCTGGGTTATTGTCCAGTTCACGTCACCTGCTTGTGAACAGGGAGTGGAAAAATGCCTCAGTGTCCCCGTGTGTCGGGCAAAGCTGGTAATACAGCTGAGCTGTCCGTAAGCTGCAGGAGGTGCCGCCGGGGGCTGCGAGGGGCAGGGAGGCTTTCCTCGGTGGGGAGGGGAAGGTCAGCTTTGGCTTCAGAGAAGACGGGGTGGGGGCTCAGCATGATGGACGTTTCTGCTTTCTCCTCTTAGTGGATGTCAAATGAAATCTGCCCACTCTGGCAAGAGTGAGAACTTACACCAAAGGACTTCCTCAGCCAAGAAAAGCAAGCGCTCGCTGCAGAAGGTTGCCAGCCCCTTCATGCAGGTGGGTGGCTCCCGCTCCCCAAGACACACTGCTGCGGGTGCTGTGGGAGGACGCTGATGGGGACTCATCACCGTGGGATGGGACATGGTCTGCACGATGGAGGTCCGTCATCTCCCAGCCACAAGCAGAGGCAGGAGCTGTTCAGTTGCACTGACAGTCCCGTGCTCCGGCTCAGACTTGGAGTTGTGGGGTCAAGAGAGAGGAGCAGGTCCCGTGTTTGGTGGCTGCTAGCCAAAATAGGTCTGTGAATACCACAGATGTGGGCACGTTCCTGTTTGAAGTCCCACTCCATAGATACCAGCTGACCTTGTGTTTTCGTCTTCCCAGTCCCCTCTCTTCCCTCCCGTCACTTCTCACAGTTATTTCTGCTCTCCTGTTTTACCCCTGAGGCTGGAGGATCCCAGCTAGCACCTTCACCTTTTACACCCAAACTCCTTCCTGTGTGCCAGCCAGGACAGGCCTGCAGCTCCTCCTGGCTTGTCCCTCTCCTCCTGGCTTGTCCCTCTCCTCCTGGCTTGCTTGTTCCTCTCCTCCTGGCTTGTCCCTCTCGTCCTGGGGCTGCCTCTGGGCCGTGGAGTCATCCCTCCCTGCCCTGGGACTGGGGGCTCGGCCTGGCTGGAGGTTGAGGAGTGGCGTACTCCTTGCTGGGGATGCTCAAGGCTGGGCTGCTGGACATCAGCCTTCTCCTGGGACTCTTTCTGCAGGCTCGCATCACTCTAGGCATGTTCACGGTGTACCCTGGCTTTGGTTCCATCCCTCCTGGGGGCCAGCAGATGATCACGGTGGATTGCTCTGCGGAATCACTGGGGACGTGCGAGGAGCACCTGCGCATCGATATCAGTGACAGAGACCCCCAGGACAATCCCCTCGGCATCCCCTATACCCTGCTGGCTGAGTCCTGCCTCCCAGGTACGCCCCGTCCACAGGTTCCCGCAGCCAGACCTGCTGCTGGTCAGCACCTGAACTTACTGCTTGGTTAGAGAGGCGCCCTGACCTTGAAGCTAAACCCTAAAATCCTCAGAGGTTCCAGTTCTTTTCAAGTCAGCCAGCGGGGAGAGGCTGGGAGGGATGCATGGAAGGATAAAAGGAAAGCAATACTCCTTGACTGGGACTGAGCTCCATCCTCGCAGCCGACTCCCTGCCCAAGGCTGGGTTTTGCAGTGACCTGGGCAAAAAGGGTTTATCAAGCCTTCCGAGAGGCCAGCAGGGTCCCGAGAAATTCATCAGGAATTCAGCATTCAGCCCTCCCTCTGCTCTGCTCGCAGCATTTGTGGTTGATGACATCGAGTCCATCTTTGAGGAGCACCGAATCTGCAGCAACGTCAACCTCTGCCAGACCCCGCAGACGGTGCGAGACAAGGGTGTGTATGTCAGAGATGAGAACAAGTTTATCTTCACCGATGTTCGGGTTGGGCACCGGGCCACAGCTCGCTTCAAGATCCACAATGTCAACAAAGTCCCCTGCAATGTGGTCCTTTCCATCAAACCCATCGCCGGTGAGGTAAGAACAAGAGGCCAGGGTGACCGTTGCTCTTTACAGGCTGCGCTGCCTTGTTCTCCAGACTCGCTGCTTCCTCTTGCCCGCACTAGTCCAGCTCCGTGCAGGTCAGGCTGCAGGGGGGAGCAGCAGTGCCAGGGTGGCAGTTCTGAATTTGGCACGTCTCGAGCAAGGCTTTGGCTCGCCGCTCTGGGTCTTTGGTGGGAGACCCAAACCCTTCTGCACATCTCTTGGAAGCCCGCTCGGAGGGGGCCTTTACTGGCCTGACGTGCCTGGGCTCAAAGCAGACCATTCCCTCAGGCTCCCTGGCCTTTTCCTTCTCTTTAAAGGCCAGTTTGAGGTTAGTCGCGGGGTTTCCGTGCAGTGCCCCCCTCCCTTGTGTGCTGGGGTGGCTGCCCAGTGCTCAAAGCCAGCTTTTGCGCTCCTGGGCTCCCTGTGCAAGGTCAGCACCGCTTTGGAGTCACCCCCTGCGATGGAAGGAGCCTGCCCAGGGCAAGCAGGAAGGGAGACACGCTGTCTGGGGCTGTTCCCGGTGACGCATATAAGAATAAGACTGCGTAAGAAACACCGAAGGATGTTTCCTCCTAACAGGGCTCTGTGGGTTCCCCCAAGTTTCACAGCCCCATCAGGGACATTTTCAAGGTGGATCCCGTTCGGATGTGCGTGCCCAGCTGCTCCCACGCCTTTGCTACGGTGACCTTCACTCCACAGATGATGCGGAGCTACCAGTGCACTTTTGAGGCTTCCCTCGATGTCCTGGCGAGGTAACTCCCCCTGTGAAATCTGGGCGGGGGGACCTGCCTGATGGCTGCCCCTCCTCTGGGAGGACCCCGACCTCTTGTTAACCCTGATGCTCTCAGTAGCCTTAGGCAGAGTGCTTAGCATTAGAGAATAGAGGAGGCGGTAACTACTAGACAGAGTAGAAGGAGAAGGGGTTATAGCTTAGCCTCGAGTGACTGTGAAGACAGTGCAGCATTTGGCAGCCAACTGGGAGTTAGTGAATCCGAAAGAAATGGAGATGTGCAACAGTTGAGCTGGGGCTTTCCAAGGACAAAGGTTTAGATGAAGCCGTTTCTGTGCCAGCCAGCCAGCGTGCGTTATTTCCTCCTTGTTTCTGTTAAAATGAGATGATTGTATGTGATTACCTGGGGTATGTTAAGCTATTCTCTGTCAAAGGAGCGACTGGAGCCCTTCTAAAAGAGGAGCCCAGTTCCCCTGTCCTGGGACGTGTGTACCAGGGCCCTGACCGGCTCTTCCCCAGCCGTTTAGTGGCTGAGTCAGGACAAGTCAGCTTTCTGCTCTAGTACGCAATTCCTTTTTTAGCGTCCTTGGAAATAATCATTACTGATGGTGCTATTTATTTTTCCCTTCTTGCTTTTATACTATTTCCATGCTGCGCTCGTGCTTTTTGCATGTGTCTCATATCATCGCAGCCAGTGAATTTGCCATGTCTCACCTGTCGCCTCATTATTTACCTGCTGTGCTGCACGATTCGATTCAGTGACATGTTCTTTAACTGCTACTCTGGAAGGCTCTGGCTCTTCAGAGCTCTTGTGAATGGCCCTGATCGGACTGGGAGGAGGGGGGTGGAGGAGACCTGTGTCGTGGGGTACAGGAGCACCAGCCAGGGGAAATGCAGTGGGTGGCCCCTGCTTTGTTGCTTGCCAGGTGGGAAATTGGTTAGTGCCAGCCGTCATGATTTCTCCTCTGCCTTTCCTGCAGCCCTGCAGCAATTAAAGCGCAAAGCCTGACCTTCCGTGTCAGTGGAGATGGGACTCTGCCTCGGGTGACAGTCCTGCGCCCGGTACTTCACAGTAAGAGAGGGAACCCTCTGCTGGTCTTTAAGAAGCTGTTGCTGGGTGATTCACAAAAACTCCCTCTGGTCCTTCGTAATGGTGGCACCCTACCTGTCCAGGTGAGGACCTGCTCAGGAAATGCTCTGGTCTGGGAACAAGTGCTTGTCTCGTGGAGAAGAGGTCCCAGGAAGCATGGCAGACCTGGAAACAGCTCTCAAATTCTTTTTAAGCAAATGAATGACTTGTAATTTCCAGGAAGAGAGTTCCTCTTGGAAATGCGATTTTTCTGACTAGCCTATCCTTTTCAGTTAAATGCAACGCAAGAAAGTTGGTGGGGTGTTTTCCCCCCATCTCTCTTCTCACGCTTTGATTCTCGGGTGGGCACGTGTGATGTCCTAGTTGCATTAGATTGTATTTGATCCCATTTTACTACACTTTAATGAAAAATTCTGTTCATTACTTTTGTATCCCAGCGCCTCTGAACACTTCTTTTTTCTGTCTAGTTTTACTTGAACTTTGTAAGTTTAGCTACGAGCTGTGTTTGAAGCGGAGAAGCATGCTGGATGCCCCGTGCTGGACCAGCACCAGTACGGTGCCAACCCACCTGTCACCCTGTACCCACACCAGTGTGGTTGTGCTCTGTGTTCCTTTTTCTCAGTTGACGATAGACCTGTTGGATGAAGCGGGAGTTTTCTTCTTGAAAGCCAGGCCCACCACACAGTGCGTCTACCAAGCTGGGGGCGTGAAGGAGGACTCTCCTGCAGGACGTAAATCCAGTAAGCGTGAAGCGCGGTCATCCACACAGGGGAGAAATGTGTGCCCTGCTCTTGGCTTGGCCAAGCAGCCGCCAAATGTTAGATGTTGTTTCTTTGCTGGGGCTCTCTGTACCCCCAGCTTCTCATGTGGACTCTGCGCAGGGCTTCCTCCTAGAAAGTGGTTGGAAGTTTTTTCTGTTCCTCTGGACATGGTGGGTTGAGTTGCGGGGGGCTATCACCACTTCAGCGGACTATCTGAGGTCTTTGCTGCGTGTGAGAGTAGCAGCCTGAATGGAGGCAGCCCCTGAGCCCACAGCCAGCCAACAGAAGCCAAACCCATTCTTTGGCTCAGCTTTACGTGTGCCAGGAGCTGACTGACTGCAGTTTGAGTGAGCGCTGGGTGTTAACCTGTGTTTAAGACACTTCAGCAGTGATACGCGTGGTGCTGTCGTAGCCTTGTGAACATAGGAGGAGGGTCTGGCACCATTGGTGGGAGAACCTGTGCTTGGAGGCAGCTGGGTTTCAGCCCCTTACGCCCCACGGAAATATTTCAGCGGTACAGCTGTATCACTTGTCGCTGATTCCATTGCTGTGCAGAGAGAAAGCCTCACACCGCTCTCCTGGTCCTGCTCCGTGGGGAATTAGCAGAGTTTGACGTGCTTTTCAAACCCACCCTGGCCCAACGTGTGGAAGGCAGGATCCACCTGTCAGTGGTGAACAACCCGTATGAGGAGACCGACATTCAGCTGGTGGGCGAAGGCTACGAGGATGACTTCACGCTAGATAACATCCACGGACTGGTGGCAGACAGTGAGGAGGAGGAGAATGCTGAGGGCAATCTAGAGGAAGACGTAATTGAGGGTAAGAGAGGAAAGGCTGCCCAGGTGGATCAAGGAACAGGAAAACAGACGTTTCTGCTCACCCTGTGCCGCGCACCTGCGGTCCAGCTTCAGCAGCCAGATCCTGCTGCCTTTTGTAGCCTGCAGAGGCTTAAGAGGCAGCTTGAGAGCAGAAGAGAAGATCTTCTGTCAAGGGAGAAGCTTGCAGGCTAGCAGGGAAGGGTCAGAGATACCCACGTTCAGCTGGGTATCTCCAAAAGGAGGGCTGCCAGCCCATGGTATGCTATGGAGATGAAGCCTGTGCCTAATGATTTGTGCCCTCGATATACGCAGCCTGTGCTGTCACCCCCTGACCTGGCGGTCTGGGAGCGTGCTGGCTCTGTGCAGAGGGGCAGTGCATGCTGTGCTGCGTGGCTCTGCACAGCCACAGCCACGGGTTTAGGCATGTGGCAGGGCGCTTCCATGGAAGCGGGAGGATGGGGAACTGCGTCTCCCCAGGGAGGAAGGCTCGGAGCAAGGAAGAGTTGGCCACGCCTGTCTCTGTGGATGTGAGGGGGGTGGATGGACCTCAGGCACACTGAGACCTCCTGCTCTCATTCCTAGCAGCTGCCAGAGTGAATCACATCCCGTTTGGGGACTGTCACATTGGGAAACCCTACAGCGTGACCTTCACCATCACCAACCGCAGCAGGACGGAGGCGATGCGGTTTGAGTGGCTGGCAGACACCCCATTTCACTTCTCCCCCAAGGTGAGTTTGGATGGCTCTGCCTTTTCCCATTGCTCCAGCCCTGCCCGGCGGGTTCCCAGGAGCTGGCAGGGAGTCACCACGTACTGGTGAGAGCCTGTTTCAGTGCCACAAAGGAGCTGCAATCCCTGGCTTAGCTGGCGCGGGGCTGTCAACCCCACAGAAAAGGCTCAGTGTTACGGGAGGTGGCATCTTTTGTATTTTCCTCTGTCAAACCTCAGATGAATACACGGTAAGAGGCAGATTCCTGGCACAGCTGCTCACCACATCGATCTCTTTGCTGTCAGTCCTGCCCTTGCTAGTGATTCCAGTTAGGTCTTGGCTCTCTGGTTCTCCCTAGGTGGGACACCTCCATGCTGGCTGTGCTAAGGCCATCACAGTGACCTTGAAATCGGATGTCGCGGTCACCTTCAAAATGCACCCTGTGAAGTGCAAGGTGGCTAGGATCACCTTCGCGCTGCCGCCGGAGCAGATTAAAGACTGGGATGACTGCCTGCGCACCATCAAGTGGGTGGATACCACCATGAGGGGCCCAGGAGCCACGTGGCCTGTGAAGAAGAAGGTAAGAAATGCAAACAGGAAAAGTTAACGGAGCTGCTACAAAAAAACCCCTGGCAGGCCACCATCTCTGCTGGCTGAGCAGCTCCTGCATCCTCCTGACATTTAATCCATCCGTGAGGTTCACCCGCAGTGCGTTTTGGGGGAGAGGCAGATGCAGTGACCTGTGACACCAACACAAAATGGGGAGGTCTTTTGACAAGACACGTTTAGCCACATGCAAACTACCGGTCTCTGCCAAAAGCTGAAGTGTTGCAACCTGTTTGAACGGGAGGGCACATTTTACGATTTTATCACGTTTTGTGGTGTTAAAATTTCTTCATCAAATTCAGTGCCTTTTCACCAACAGGGAGTTTAAGGCGCTGCACTCTGACTCTTGTTTTGGAGTGGAGAGCCACACTAGTGCTCTTGTGTGTGCGCTGGCCAGCCCACCGGCACATGGTGGGTGAGCTGTCAGCTCTGTCTACACCGATAGCAGAGATTTTGGTGGTGGTGCCCATGTTGTGTGGGATGTCTCATTGTGGAGCAGCCCGGGCGCTGCGTGGCAGTCGTGCAGCAGTCTGGAGAAGCATCGCTCCAGAAACTGCCACACACACGTACCTGGAGTGACGGTTCCTCCCTAGTTTCTGAGCCTTTTTAAGACCTGTAAACCACACTTCTTCCCCGTCAGCAGCAGCACTCGGAGGCTTTCCTAGTGAGTTCGTCCCCATTCCAAAATGCCCGTCCCCAGCCCTCACCAGCGTGGCTGTTGCCCCACACATGGTGTCTGGAAAGCACCTCCCGCTAAGACAAGAGGGAAAAGGTGCTTTCTGGTTTTGTTCAGTCTTGGGGTTCTCCATCCACAGACCTCCCACAGGGGAACTTAATCCTAATTTAGAGGCCTGCTGGATCTGTAGCGGGCCATGAAAAAGGTCTGACACTCTACAGGGTTGAAACACAGGGAGAGGTACCTATGACCCGGTCATTGTCCCCATGGGTGTACTCTCAGTCGTGGTGGTGATTATGGTGTTCAGTCGGTAGAAACAAACACTGTAATGGAAGGGTTAAATTTTATCACCTTCCCGGGGAAATAAATGGGAATGGTCCTTTCTAGCCCCTGTACGTGGCTGATCTTGGAGGCCAAAAGCCTCCTCTTGCTCAGCCGGGCTTTCTAGGCTCTGCTCAGTGATTCTTCCCTTTCCTGTTTGGAGGTGATTGAGACAGACCCAGAACCAGCTCACACTGTCCTGGAGGAGAGCAGCCGTGAGGTGGAGCTTTGCCTCAGTGCTGTTGTCGACTACGCTGAGCTCAAGCTGGATACGGACACGATTCAAGGAAGTTCAAGGAGACCTTGCTCTTCCAGATGAGGACATTCACGTGAGAGCCAGAGGCCAGGCAGGGACCCGTGCGTGGGAGCTGCCTTTGCCCAGGGCTGACCTGGTGCCTGCTTCGCCGGAGCCGTGCCGTGCTCTCTGGTGGCCTCTGCTTCTCCTTCTACTCGTGGTCTGGCGAAAATAAAGGCAATAAAGTGCCAATAAAGGCAAAAAAACCCCCACTGACGTGTTTATTGCTTGGCCACTTAATAAACCTCTTCTAATTTCTAACTGGGTGATTAGGCCTGGCGGGGGGTGGGGGCAGGGGTGTGTGTGCTGCTGCCTGCTGGTTCTGAGGTTTCAGCTTCCACACATCCTGGGCGCCTGGAGATGCCTCACATGTGGACTCGAGTCCCTTCTAGGGCTTTGTGTTCAGTCTCACCTGCTGTTCTTCTCTTTAAACAAGTCATGTATTGTTTCATCCTGTCCAAGTCCTGGCAGGGTGCTGGGGCCTGCGTATCTGCACGTAAAGCCAAGCAGGAGATGGTGGCCACCATCCTGCCAAGACGTGCCAGGAAAGGTTCGATTCTGCCATGCCTTTCTGCTGACAACAACCATGGGTTTGCTTCCATTGCATGTTGCCTGTCCTCATCTGCTCGAGGACAAGTTTGCAGTCAAAATAATGTCAAACTGAGATGTAAAGACCAGAATAAGACCCTTGGATTAAGTCTCCTGGGCACCATGCCTGCCCTTTCCTCTTTAACCTCCAAACTTTGAAACACTTTGTCTCGGGGCAGCCCAGGGCAGTGGTCTAGACGTGGCAGAGTTGCCTGGGGACAAAGATACTCCTGAGCATCAAGGAAGGGGTACCAGAAGCTCACCATACAGTGTTACTTTTCTACTTGCTTTGTATTTATTGGTCATTGTCTTTTCACTCCTCCTTCTTGCTTTTCAGTTCCATGCTGTCCAACACGGGCAATGTGGCCCTGGAATACAACCGGATGGCGGCTGTGGAGGACGAAAGGGCACTGAGCCACACTGGGGAGCTGCTTCCACCCAGTCTGGATGGTAAGGTGCTGCAGCAAATGAAGAGACGGGACACAGCTTGATGCAAGCAAGTTGTCCATTTATTAGTGATTTTCTTACAATAACATATGTTTTTACCTTCTACATATTACACACTGATTGGTTAAATCTTAAGCGTAAAAACACTGATGGGTTGATATTTAAGGCACACCGTTAGAACAATAGGAACTTATTAGTTTACCTTGACATAGCAACAATTTCTATTCCCAAATTAGGGGGTTTCTTTCTACGCGGCTTTCTTGATTAACAAAGTTACATATCGGCGCCATCCGTTCCCTTATCTGGCTACTTGTTTCTCTGTCCGTCTGGTTGCCTCCTCAACTGTGACGGCTCAGGGGTCTGCAGTTAGCTTGTTCCTTGGTTCCCAGGGCTTGTGCCCTGCAAGTTCTAACAAGTCTCTACTCATCAGGCTATCAGTACTTGGACTCTTGTCCTTGAGGCCTTGTCCTACATCTCCCCCTTCCTGTTGCACAAAAAGAACCCTGAAATCGAATGAGTTATTAATTTTTGTAAGCATTGTAAAAGACAAGGTGTAAGTAATAAAACAAACAAAAAAGCAACTAAAGCATATATAATCATCTTCACTAAACTTAACCATTCTGAAATGCCCCAACCACTAATATCTAACCAATCCCCAGTATCACTTTGTTGAAGATGAGAAACTCCATCCTTCAATCTTTGGATGCTTGCATGAATTGATTCCGAATGATCTGAAAGGTTCATGCAACACATCCCTTCAAACTCTTCACAACCGTGACCTTGTGCCAGAAGCAAAAAATCTGTTGCAGCTCTATTTTGTAATGTCGCGTGGCGAACACTATCAACATCTAATAAAAGACCAGACAGGGCACTGCTTGTGGCATTAGTTTGTTTGGCAAGCCAACAGCCAAGCTTATCTAATGTCGCTAGAGCCTTTCCTGCAGCAGCTCCAGGCAACAGAAGAGATGCAATAAAGCGTTGGCCAAAGGACCAAAATTGCATGTTATCATCACAATCGGAGGCAAATGCACGAACGCCACGCTTTGTCCTTCGAGAGTAGCGATGTTGTAAAATCATAGATGTGTTAGGAGTCAGGACGGAAAGTCACCCTAAGCTACACGGACCTCCTTTTATATGAGAAGGAATGACAGGCCATGCTCGATCACCACAAGTAAAAAATACTCCAGTAGGTAGTAAGAGCGGAGCATTGCTAGATTTAGACAAGTTGTTAGCAGTGTAATTACACCAGATACTTGCATTTCTAAAAACAGGATGAATAGAGGAAACGTCCCATTCCCTAGATTGATTCTTTCCCATGTAGTTAAATTTTATGCAAAAATCCATTTTTACAGAACCAAGGAGTTCAATTTCTTGTGGTTCCAAAGTGGCCAGTGGGAGATGGGGTATCCATACATCCTAATTGTCTGTCACATTTTTTGATACGTTTTTGGGTGGAAAAAGACTTTGAAGGTCCCTAGTATAGGCCATTCATCTAATGGTAAGCCCACAAGACAGGTGGAAAAAGGCTGATCCGGAGAGGCCATAGCAAGACACAGAGTATCCTGTCCAGTCAAGTTCGCCAACGTGACCCAAACATTTACCTTTGGTAGAAAAGGGGGATAAGAGCTACCTTCAATAGGCCAAGGTCCAGGTATGAACATCATTATCCATATTACTGACAATGCTTGTTTCTCTTTTTCTTTTTCCATTGTCGTTTTACAACCAGCCATTCTTCTGGTCGTACTGTCCACGACCGAGGCACTGCAATTGATTGTCCACACTCTAATCCTACAATAATGTTCTTGTTAATAATATAAATTCTGCTTGTTAATGCAATATATTGAAACAACAACCGTGCAATAGCCCGTACTTCTAGGCTTTCAATCAATGATAAAAAATTTGCAAAAACTAAGTTTGGCAAAATCTCAGAACCTAACCCTGTAACTCCCTCTAATTCCAAAAGAGGTTTTCCCATAAAACATTCAGCCCACTGTATCTGATTAAACCTTAATATTTGATTATTACACTCAGAACACATCCAATGACCCCATCTGTCCCTTAGTCTTACAACTCGCCAGCGATCGTGATCACAGAGTTCACAATGGATCTTGATCCACGGTCGACAAGATGGTCCGTGTTCATAGCAACATAACTGTAGAAATCGAGACGCTGTCCAATCTGGTTCATGACGGTGTCGTTGAAAGTCGATGTAAGGGGAGATAATATCTGCTAGTGGTGCCGTCAGTGCGCTGGGGATCTGGTCTGGTCCAAATGTATTACCTTTGTTAAGTGGTTTAATCCAGGGTGATATTGTCCGTTCCAAGCGCTGTAAAAAGCGAAATCTAGATGCTATATCCTGAATTTGGTTACCTGACATTAATGCAAAACAGAAATCCTCACGCAGTTTTTATTTCATTCTGTAGGGTCGGTGTCGGTATCAGTTGTCTGCGGTAAAGGTTCACGGAAAGGTCGTACATTCTTTGCTGGGATCCATCTGGGTCCTTTTTCTGTGGAGACACAAGCATAACCTTTTCCCCATGTAACAAGAGGATGTGGTCCCATAATTTTACCTGTTTCTGGATCTCGGACCAACACTGGGGCTTTAACCCATGCCTCGAAAGAGGTATTTGCAGTGAAATGTCGAACTATCGGTGGGTTGTTATCTATTAAAGAACAATTTAAAAAATTAAAAACATACAACGCTTTCTGTAACCGTTCCTCTGGAATAGCCATTCCCATTCCCCCTTTTTGTTGTTGTAATAAATGCTTTAGAGACTGATGAGACCATTCAATGAGAGATTGACTGGTGGGGGAATGAGGAATGCCAGTAATATGAGTTATACCCCATAGGGCAAAAGAGGTTTTTATAGTTGTTGAAACATAAGCTGGACCATTATCTGTCTTGATCTTTGAGGGAATACCTAAAGCAGCAAAAGCACGCATTAAATGTCTACGAACAGCTCGTGCCTTTTCTCCTGTGTGACACGAGGCAAACAAGGCACCTGAAAATGTATCAATGGAAGAGTGG
This sequence comes from Falco cherrug, assembly GCF_023634085.1. Lineage (NCBI taxonomy): Eukaryota > Metazoa > Chordata > Aves > Falconiformes > Falconidae > Falco > Falco cherrug. Next base: position 76,075 of record NW_026599294.1, on the reverse strand, counting down.
ATATATTTAAGGTTACCAAATTCAGAATAATGTGTGACATCTGTTTGCCATAACGGTAGGCTTTGTAATCCTCTAGGGTTAACTCCTGTAGCAACTGATGGGAAAGAATGTTTTTGACAATCAGGACAGACAGCAATAATATTTGACGCTTGTTGAGAAGGAAGGTCAAACTGTCGTTTAAGAGCTCCAGCATTTTGATGGAAAAAAGAGTGACTCAGTTTAGCTTGTGCAATGCGGTCTGGCAATACTTGAACTGGTAATGTCAGTAGATCAGCTCGTCGATTGCCTTCTGCAAGAAAACCAGGTAGTGAGGTGTGAGACCTAATATGCATAACAAGGTGCAGATCGAGCGTCCAAAAGGAAAACAAGTTCCTGTAACAGGGTAAAGAGTTGTGAATGCGAAACATTCCACAGCACAGAAGCTCCAGCTCGTGTAACAATACCTGCAACATAAGCGGAATCAGTAACAAGGTTGAGTGGTACGTTCCATTTTCGGAAAACACGAACAACTGCATTCAGTTCTACTGTTTGAGGTGAACCGGAGACTGTCTCTATGTCCGAGTCCCATCGTCTCCGTTGATCATCCCACCATAGGAGAACAGATTTATGTGATTTGCCTGATCCATCTGTAAACACAGTAAGTGCCTGTAGGGGTTGCTCGCTTCTTCTGGGTTTTAACATCAGACGAAAGTCAATGTTAAACAGTTTGTGTGAAGGTGGATGGGAAGTTATTTGGCCTGTATAGTCGGCAAGTGCCATAACAAAGGTGTCTGATTGCTGATAAAGCCATTGTAAGTATACTGTTGTTATTGGTAGACAAATACAGACAAAATCCTTCCCTGATAAGGTTAACAGGCGTGATCTAGCTTTAACAATCAGGGAGGCAAGCATTTCATGTTGTGTCAAAATAGTTTTTGTAGGCTGGTTAGGTAAAAAGACCCATTCAATAATTAACAAGGGGTCTGAGTTCTGAAGGTCCCATTGAAATATCAGGGCATGAGGCTGTCGAGCAGGGTTTAAAATAATCAAGTAAAAAGGTAGTTCAGGGGCCCATCGGTGGGCCTGTCGAGAGGCGATAGCTGAGGCAACCTTTTGTAAAGATGTATCTGCTTCAGAGTTAAGATTACGTGGAGAACAAAGATTAGTGTCCCCTTTTAGTAGGTCAAACAGAGGACCCAAGTCTGTATTAGAAATTCCCAATAGTGGTCGAACCCAATTTATTGTTCCCAGTAATTTTTGTGCATCATGCAGGTTTCTTACATTGGTATTGATCTGCAATGGTTGAGGAACAATAGTTTGTGCTCTTATTCGCCAGCCCAGATATTTCCAAGGGGGAAACTTCTGGACCTTTTCTGTTGCTATACAGAGACCTGCCGAATTCACGGCATCTGTGACAAGGGCTACAGCTTTCTCCATGACTTCGTGATGTTGTGCTGCCACTAAAAGGTCATCCATATAATGATACAATAACACAGTAGGCATAGCATTTTGGACAGGACTGAGTATTTTTGCAACGTACCATTGACACATTGTAGGGCTATTTTTCATACCTTGTGGCAGTACAACCCACGGATATCTCTGCAACGGAGCTTGCATGGTGATGCTTGGAAATGAAAAGGCAAATTTCGGGGCATCATCTGGATGTAACGGGATACTGAAAAAGCAATCTTTAAGATCTATGACAGTCAGATGCCAGTGTCGAGGGATCATAGCTGGGGACGGGAGCCCAGGTTGGAGGGCTCCCATATCTTCCATAGCATCATTAATTTTTCTGAGATCATGGAGCAAGCGCCACTTGCCAGTTTGTTTTTTAATAACAAAAACAGGTCAATTCCATGGGCTAGTAGAAGGTACAATGTGTCCTTGGGACAGTTGTTCTGAGACTAAGTTTTGAAGCGCGTGAAGTTTTTCCAAAGGAAGGGGCCATTGATCCACCCAAATAGGAACATCAGATTTCCAGGTTATTTTTAGGGTGTCGTGCACTTCAGTGACCCCATCTAAAAATGTGTGCGGATAGACATTCCCCATTGTGACAATACATCACGTCCCCACAAAACCATAGGGACAGGCAGCACAAAAGGTTTAACAGAAGCCACATGTCCCTCTGGTCCTTGAATTTGAATTAGTTCCAAACTCTGACGACTGTTACCGGTCCCCCCTATCCCAGCCAGTGCCTGAGAGACATTAGTCAGTGGCCATTGCGGAGGCCATTTGGCTTGAGAAATTACGGTGACATCAGCTCCAGTGTCAATGATCCCATTTAGTGCTATTTGTTGGTCATTGTAAATAAGGGTACACTGATACATAGGTCGCTGTGGAGAAATGGATTGTACCCACAAAATGTGAGGTAACCCTGTGGATCCAAAACCTCCCCTCCTCTGCGGAGGATGATCAGTGATAAGAGAGCTCACCCCTGCCGGGATCAGAATCAATTGCGCTATTCTACTACCCTGAGCTATCGTACAGGGTGGAAATGGAGTCCGTGCCATAATTTTGCTTTCGTCCACACTGTCATAGTCAATAACACCTGGTAAAACAAATAGACCAAAAAATGTTGTGGAAGATCTACCAATTAACAGAGCTTGTGTATCAGGGGGTAATGGTCCTTTGACATTTGTTGATAATAAATGAACCGAGGAATCGAGCAGTGTTACTGTGTGTGAGGTTGCCAGGTCCAATCCGGCGCTGCCTGAGGTTGCTGGACAGGGACTTGAGGTGTCGGTGCTTCTCTCCGAGCTTGTTGAAATGTCAGCTGTGGCACTTGTGTCTGCGCGCATCGCTGCCCCGCGCTCCGTGGTCGGTTTCCCTGTATCGGTTGTCCCTGGAAGTCATACTTAGATCGACATCGATTAGCATAATGACGCCCTTTCCGACATTTCGGACAAACTCCAGGACCAGGAGGTTGTTGTTTATTCCCCGCAGCCCGAGCAAGACAATTTCTTTTTAGATGACCAGGCTTACCACAACCATAGCAATTCCCCACACCATGCATCGTTGCAAAAGCAGCAGCCATAGCTTCAAACTTGTGGTCAACCGTACCGATTCGGTTACATGCTTCCACCATTTCCACCAGAGTGGGGTTTGGGTTGGGAAGAGACTTCAGTAGCCTTTTACAATCGGCATTAGCATTTTCAACAGCTAGTTTTGTTAGCAATATATCCCAAGCTTCCGCATTATCTACTTGATGTTCCAAAGCCTGTTTTAGTCTATCAATAAACTGCATATAAGGTTCTCGAGACTCCTGAGTGATGTTAGTAAAAGCTTTTTGTGGCTTTTGTACATCAGGAACCTGGAAAAAAGCCTTTTTCGCCTCTTCTCTAATTGCCTCGAGAGCCGCACGGGGGCAGTGTTGAGCCCGCGCTACCGGATCAGCACGTGCCCCGGTGCCCGTACGATGCTCTATTGTCAGTGCAGCTAATGCAGCATCATTACGGTTAACGTACGTGAGCAGGAGTGCTTGCAGTCCCCCTCTCCAGTGCGACTCCCACAACGTATACTGAGTCGGGGTTAGCAGCAATCGTGCTAAAGGTTTCAAATCATGAGGAGCATGACATAAGTATCAAACACAGAAGATAACAGGCTTATAAAATAGGGAGAAGAAATACCACGTTCCGTAACAGTGCGGCGCAGTTCTTTAACAACCGAAAAGGAAAGAGCCTCCCATCGTGCTCCCCCTGCCAGACCCTGAGAATACAAGACCGGAGCAACTATAGTTTTAGCCATTTCTAGATCCCCCTCCTTTAAGGCTTGTTTCTTTATTTTTGCCCACACATCACGCAGATCAGGAGGGTATAAATCAGGCTCTTGTTCAGGGTCTACCGGTCCCGGGTCAAAGGGGTCTTCTTCTGGCGGATACCCCACTGCATTGACACCCAGGGGTTTAGAGCACTGTGATTTAGAGGCTGATAAGGACAGGGCTATATGAGCTTGCGACTCCTCCTCTCCTTCCTCTGCCTTTTCTTTTTGTGCTTTCATAGTCTCAAAAATAACTCTCCACGAAGAGAGCAGACGGTGGGACTCAGTATTGCCTTTTGTCGCAGAATCCCACAATTTCACCCCTGTGTCGTCCCAAAGTTCCCGCGTGAAAATTGTAGTTGCAGTCACTGCGGGCATATTTACTTGCACCCACTTAAGCATTGCTTTAAGGTCATGCCCAGAAATACTTTTCTCATGTTTGTTAGGGAGACCTTTCATAAGCTCATAAACGTCTCTTTCTGGGGACGAAGCCTGATTCCCCATTACGGATTTCCCACAGCTCACCTCTCAACTCCGGAGGGATTTCTGGCCGGCTCCCGCTTCCTTTCAGCGGATCATTCAGAGTTCTGTGGGATTCGCTGCATGTCGCTCAGTTAGGCAATTCGAGAGTCCCTCCACGTCAGATCCTTCACTGGATCACGTCGGGGTCACCAATTTGCGGCGAATGAAGAGACGGGACACAGCTTGATGCAAGCAAGTTGTTGGTTTATTAGTGATTTTCTTACAATTATACGTTTCTACCTTCTACATATTACACACTGATTGGTTAAATCTTAAGCGTAAAAACACTGATCGGTTGATATTTAAGGCACACCGTTAGAACAATAGGAACTTATTAGTTTACCTTGACATAGCAACAATTTCTATTCCCAAATTAGGGGGTTTCTTTCTACGCGGCTTTCTTGATTAACAAAGTTACATATCGGCGCCATCCGTTCCCTTCTCTGGCTACTTGTTTCTCTGTCCGTCTGGTTGCCTCCTCAACTGTGACGGCTCAGGGGTCTGCAGTTAGCTTGTTCCTTGGTTCCCAGGGCTTGTGCCCTGCAAGTTCTAACAAGTCTCTACTCATCAGGCGATCAGTACTTGGACTCTTGTCCTTGAGGCCTTGTCCTACAGGGGAACACAGACAGACAGGCTGATTCTTTACACCAGCACTCTGCTGCCTCTTGGCACAGTTCTTTGTGTGAATTTGTGGGTGATGCAAGGTGAGGGGGTCGCTCTGAGCCAGCTGGCGTTTCCACACCAGGCCAGAGGTGCAGGCTCTCTCTTTGGGCACAGCTGTTCTCTCATCTTCTGTTTGCTGCTTAGATTTAGTTTAATGCCCTGTCCTATCCTCAAACAGCGTGGCTGTAGCAAACTAAAGAGGAAATGCCCTGCGGCCCCTGGCTCCCTGAGCTTGTGAAATGATCTGTTGCTTTGGGGAGGGACTGAGAAATGGTTTTACATCATTCGTATGGAAGGTTAAAATGACCTTGGCCTAGGGCAGTTCTCCGTACTGCCCAAGTGACATAAGAGCTTAACCTCACCGAGGTAGGCTTTGCAGAGGACGCTGCTTCCTTTAAAATGTGATTTATTAGTATTCATGAGCATTCATTTTTGGGGTGGAAGTAAATCGGTTCCCATGAAGGGCAAATTGCTGCTCTTCAACTATAGAGAAGCAGCAGAGCAACACATGAACATCACCCCAAATAGAAGTAGGGTGAGAGAACCCCCAGGAGCACTCATGTCCAGTACTTTGTCCCTTGTCTTGCCCTTGAACTGGTGAGTGTGTGGCATTAGGGAGCTGTGCCAGCGAGGTCCTCTGCACAGCTTCAGCGACACCACGGCAGTTTCTGCTGACCTGGGTTTTGTGCTCCTTGCAGGGCATTGGGGGAGCGATGTGGGCTGCTTGGTGAGGAGCACAAGGGGATTGTACAGCAGAACCAGAATGTTGTACAAACGGAATGTTTTGGCTCATACTTGATGGAGCGTGAATCAGCGGAGTGCCAGAGTGCTGTAGCTGAGCTAGAAATGCATCAGTAGCATGGTCAGGATGTGCAGAGCACCTTGCAAAGCCCTTAGCCAAGAGGCAGGCTTTGGGAAATGGTTCCGTAAAGCCACCTGTGCTGGGCTTGCAGTTGCTTGCCTGCAGAGTATCTGTGTGTTAATTGTGGAAGGCTCAGGAGTGCTGCCTTTGAACAACCTCTACATCCCTGATGCTGCACGATCCACAGGGACTGTGGGTAACCCAGTGAACTGGGATGCGGGTCTTCCTGATGGGGAGTTGGTTTGTATAATTCTCTTGCTTTGAATCTGTTCTTCCCTGGGGTAAGTCTGACTTCAGCGAAGTCACTCCTGATTCAAAGGAGTAAAATTGTGGCTAAGCCCTAAGTAGTAGGGCCTTGTGAGTTGTTAGTGGCTGAAATGCCACGTAGCCCTTTCTTGGAAAATGAGCAGTTTCCTGCTGTCTCACAGTCATTTGGGAATGTGCCACGTGGTTGGACTGTCAGTAAATAAACAGCTGGTGTGCCTCTTGGTTTATTGGCACTTGTGTTATAAATGAACTGCTAATTTTTCTGCTGGGCAACATTTCCAATTTGTTACTCTTGCTGCTTCTGATTTGCACGTTTCTGTTTTATGGCTCCAGTTGTACAGCGTGGGTGTTCTCGTGCCAGCCCCTGTTCCCACATGTTCTTGCATTACGGTCTGACGGCCTCTGCTGAATTGGAAACCATTGTGGCACTGACTGGCAGATAAACAACAGACAGAAATACTTCCATTTGCGCGTCCTACAGGCTTATTAATAGTTTATTGTAAAGGAAGAAGGAAGTAAGAAGCACATAAAAACATAGCACAGCTTATTCCGTGTTGTCGTCTTGCTCTTTTCACTGTAGCAGTGCACTGTTTTCAGGCAATGCAAGTTCAGTCTGTGAGGTTTGTGAAATTCATTACTGGTGCTCGGTGGAGACTGAATTAATGCACATTGATTACTATGAAATATGACAGGACAGTGAGTTATTGCATGACTGAAATGAAGTCCTTTACAATTCAGCGCAGCCCTGTTAGATGCTTTGTAGCGCCCAGAAGCTATTCCAAGTATACTTTCAAGATGACTCGTGTGGGGAGGAAAGGGGCAGAAGACCAAGGCAAATGGCCCGGCGCCACATGAACGTGAAGCCAAGTGACTCATTTCAAAGACTCCTGCGAACCGGCGGCTGAGGGGGGCAGGCGCAGGGGCACCCCCTCTGCTGCGAACGGATCTTCATCCTCCGGTCTCTCCTCTGTTGTCACGGCCCTTATTTTCCAGACTTTCTGGTATCGGGGTTTCAGCGGGAGCTTTCCCTGCTTGGCTTGCCGTGTGACCTCATGCTACAATGATCTTTTCTGTGCAAGTTGGCTGCTGCAAGGAATTCAGTGAAGCATTTGGGATAGGTTATGCAGGGAAACTGACATCTGAGTTTGGGGTTCTGGGCAGTTAGGGTTAATATTGCTGTGACAGTAATTACTGTTAGCCTGAGTTTACAAAGAGCCTGAAACAACACCCAAGATGAGCAGCTGCTTCAGTCTCAGTGGGTGCCAGTTCAGCTGCCAGTGGTGAAACCTGGAAGGCCAGAGCTTGTAATTTACTGCTTGTCACAGGGGAGCACGAGAAGGGGAACCATCGTACAACTGTCTGTATCTTCCTTGAAACTGAGAGGGGAGTTGTATGAAGGATGAAGTCATATTTGCATGAAAACCTATAGCCTGAAGCTGTGTCTAAACACAGCAAACTTTAGAGCATAGATGGGATGCAACCCCTCTGTCATCCAGGCACGTTTATTTAGAAACCTGGTCTTAAACAGTCTGCTAAGCGTTTGCAGTTGCGAAGCAGAACAACATTTTGCACTGGTCTCAACTGTGCCCCTAGGCTACAAGCAAGTGCGTAGCAGGGTTAGTGCCCTCGTAGCACGAGGCAGTGCTGCAGTAGAGACTTTGCAACCTGTTGCCCCCAAGGGAGGGCAATTCAGCTTTCAAAAGCTTAAGGGACCATGGGTCCACAGCGACACAAACAGCCAGCTTCTGCCTAGCACCCCTCCTGCCTTGGGTTTCGCCCTGTTTGGGCTGACGCTGCATTCAGCCTGGTGCAAGGTCCCACTTTGGTGGGGTGGTAGAGCGTGGCTGAAGGGTCAGCCTGCTCTGAAGTGCTGAGTCAAGCCTTGCACGGGATGCCATGTCCCACGGTGTCCCTGGAGAGGGGGCTTGGGACATGATGTGCATCTGCATGAATGGTGAGAGGCAGCTTTCTCTCCCAAGGTCGTGGTTGTCTCTGTGAAACCAAATCCTTGCTGCTTTAGCCTTGCCCTCAGGTCCATGGAGAAATCCCTTGTGCATTGCTGTGCAGGTGGTCCCAGTGCCCCTCACCAGCAATGGAGCTGGGAAGGCTGCCTGTGCTTGCTTTTGGGGGAGGGGGGGATTTATTTCTTGGGCTCTTAATTGCATTGCTGTTGATCCGTTTGCTCCTTAGCAATGACAACGACTTGACAATTACTTCCTTTTACTTCCTTCAAGTAGCTCCAGTTGTTGAAGTTCCTTTTTTCTTTATCCTCCTGCTGATCTGAACTTGCATCCTCCCCTGCCTACCTGGCACCTGGAAGAGGGAGATAAGTAAATATGGCATGCCAAGACTTAATAAGGCAGGTAGCTTTCAATTGGCTTTGCAATGCCTTTGTTACAGTAGTGTGGCCAAAAGAACAACAACAAAAGCAAATAACATTCTTCATTTGCTAATGAGTTTCTGAGGATCTAAACAGTGCAGGACGTGAAGTACCCAGATAACAGGTGCTTTAAATTCATATGGGCTGCCCATAGCTTTTATTTTAGAGGGCTTAGCTGCAAGATTGAGTACAAACTTGCTAATTCAGAACGACTTGCTGAAGATGAAACGCTTTCCTGAAATGTGGTATTAAATCATGCAGGTTGCTTGCTGCAGTTCCCTTCCTAGTATTTTACATTCCAAATAGGAAAAGCAAAAGCCCTTCTGCAGTTTCTAGGGTGAATATTTGAGATGTCTAGAAAAAGAGATTATTCTTTTTGTCTTGAATGGGGCAGCATCTGTGTTGACAACCTTAAACCCCAGCTGAGCAGGTGGTAGGCGAGGTGCTGGGTGGTGGGTGAGGCGCTGGCTGTCAGCGCTTGCGTTAGAGCAATAGGTACGTGTCTGTGCCTGGGCTGGCTGCCTTAGGGCCCTTCCAGGAGGGGATGGGGATGGGAGCGGAAATCCCAGCCGTGGAGGAGTCTGGATCAGTTCTGCTGAAGGGAGTTTGCTGCTGTATGCAATTCCTAAATCAAAGCACCTGCTGCTTCAACAATGATGAAAATATCAAATTAATTAAAAGCACTGAGGAAAAAACCAGGGCAGCGAGTGAGTGATGAGAAGCAGAGCTTTGATCAGCTCATCAACAAGAGCGCTGCTGGGGGTAATGGCTCCTGGCCCTATGGCAGCAGCTTTACCACTGATTTCAGTGGGGGCAAGGTGATAGTTCCAGCGCAGCGACGCCATGCCATACATCTGGAGACTGCTCTGCTCATCCCTACAGTAAAATGCTTTTGGTAATTTGATTTGCCTTCCTGCTGCTAAACGCCAGGCAGCCGGGGCGCGGGGGGGATTGCCTGGCTCTGTTCTGAACGAGCCAGTGGCTGGGACTGCACAGCCGGCTTTGCTCTGGTGGGGTGTCTGAGTGTCCCCCGTGTGCAGCTCCCGATGCCGCCTGCCTGGGGTGGGTGTGCTAACCAGGCACGCCGTCACTTACTCCTCTAGAACAGACCTTACAGAGGGGTTCGATTAAGGCATCAGCCAGAGCTGTCTCTGTGTCCCCTGGGGCTGGGTGAGATGTAAAGGGAAACTGAGTTCAGACACAGCTAACACCCTTTAACTCTAGCGCAGAGCTGGCGTAGGCTGCTGAGGGCAGGGGTGGAACTGTTAGTGCTTTTAAGTACTTGTGAAACCTCTTGCAAAAACAGTTTGGGTCTGGAGCTGAGCCGGCTCTGGTGTGGGGAGATGGGTCAGGTGGCTTTTGAAGGGTGCATGTCCCCAGCCTTGGCCCTATAACGCTGTGAGAAGGGGCAGGAAATACAGCCGTACCCTGCACTGCCCTGACACTGCCGCAATTACCGTGTCCAGCTTGTGAAGTATTTCACCAAAGACTGACCGTTGACCATGCATGTGCTGAAGTCCTTTTGAAAGTGTACCTGAGCATCCCCTGCCAAGCTTCAACGAGGTCGCCGCGTTGCTGGCATTGGAGTTAGTGCTGTGGCACAGCTGGATCCTCAGTGGTGCTTCCAACAGTCTGCGGTGGCGATTGAAGCAGGTTCCATTAGTGCTGTGATCCCTTGCGTGAAGCGACTCTGTTTTGGTGCCTCGGAATCAAAGCATCAGATAATTGTGGTGCTGCCAGCTTGCTGCGAAAGCGGGTGAATCAGGGGGCTTGTTTCTTCTTTGCAAGTTAACAACCCTGTGCAAGTCATGCTACTGGAATGAAAGGTCATGAAGGTAAAAAGTACTGTTGCGTTACTGAATGATACTGCTACAGTCCTAGAAAACAGCAATTTTCCTTCTGCCATGGGGAGAGTACTAAAAGCATTGTGCTGAGATTGTTTCTTTCCCTGCAGGATTATTTCCACGAGCTCATCTGCATCACAGAAAGGGAGAAGTTTGTTGTGCCAATCCGAGCTATAGGTGCCCGAGCTATCCTGGACTTCCCCGACCAGGTGAACTTCTCAGCCTGTCCAGTCAAGTACAGCACCCAGAAAACGCTGCTGGTTCGCAATGTTGGTAACCGGGAGGCCCGCTACTGCATCAGCACGCAGAGGTAGGGAGCTCATCTTTTTTTGTGCAAAACACTGTGGCGTGATAATATAGTTGGGAAACAGCGACAAAAAGGAACCGGAGCACCTGAGCTGCCGTGCTGCTGCCGTGGCTGGAGATGGGCAGGGCACGTGGGTTTTGCTGTTGATTATAGTGTTTGAAGCATGGCGCAACCTCTGCTAAAACCCTGCAAGCTGCAGAGTGGAGTTTTATAGTGCAACGGTGTCTTCAGAGCACAGTCGTGCAAGACTGATTCTGTTAGACTGAAGGAGCAATTGTAAGAAGGCAGCTGGACTGCCCTTGGGCTGTGGAAGATCCTGCGGGGCAGACGACAGCTCTAGGAGCTCAGTTCCTGCAGACCAAGGGCAGTGTTAAGAAATGGGCAAGCTCTGAGCTGGTGGAAGAGACATTTAAGAATTTATCAGCAGCTTTATCAGCAGTTTGTCTAGAGTAGCAAGTGCAATCAGAGATTGTAGATCAAAGCAATTGGTATCGAGACCCTGACAAAAACAGGGTGTGGTCCAGGACCTGGTTCTCCAGTAGGTTTGATCTGGTCCCTGGGATCAAATATTCTTCATTAGAATGAGCTCTTAAGTGGAGATGAGCTGGCAGCGGCTTCAAAACTACACTTTAGCCCCAAACCAGAATGCCAATGGGCGCACCGGCAAAAGATGTAGCAAATACCTGGTGCGTGGGTTGGGAGCCTTTTCTAGAGCTTTGTCTCTCTCAGATCTCCTGGAAAGTGCTCTAGCATGCTGTAGTAGCCACCACCAACCTCCTTGATCCTCAGCACCTTCTGAAATGGTTATGTGGCCCTGTTGGACAAATATACCCATTCCCTGGGAGGCCACAAGCACGTGGTATTTGGGCAGTCTCCTGGTCAAGTGCCCGATGTGTGCTGTGTCGTGGACAGCCTGTACTGTTCCTGTTGGTCTGAGAAGACAGTCACTGTTTTTCCAGTTTGCTGAACTGGAGAAGGTAATGCATTTTGGACACTGCACCTGCAAGGAAACCAGTTCAGCTGGCTGGTAGTTAGCTCCGAGTTGCTTGGTCCCAGAGGTCTTGGTGCAGGAGCTGAGGTCCAGAACGCAGCAAAGACGTGCCATCTGCCTTAGTGCACCTGAGTTGCTTCAGTTTCTTCCCCAGGAAAACAGGGGTCAAGAGAAGGCTCTTTGCTCTTTCTCCTGGGAAGCGTGAAGGTCCAAGAGGCTCCTACCAAAGCCTGGCAAGGCTGTTGAAGCAGGCTTCCAGGATGCTATTCAAGCAGGCTGCTGCTTTTCACTGTGGAAATACGTAGGCAGGACCTTGTAAATCCCTGTACAGCTTCCCTCTGGGATTTCCAGATCTAGTCGTCACCACCAAAACAGATACCCAGTCGTGTCTGGCATCTCTTGGCAATGTCCTTGCCAACTCTTCTGTTGAGTGATCCAGCGTGTGTTGAATCCTGCTTGATACGATTTTTATGCTGAACTTCAGCAATTGAATGTTCGGGCGCCATTTGTCGCGACGGAGGGAAGACACAGTCACTCAATATGAGTGATCAGCAGACGTCGTTTATTGTTTCTCACAGTCACCTTTTATACCTTGTTATAATTAGCTCATACATATTACAAAAGTTAAGCTCATTATTGGTTAGTTGCCTAAATACCAAGCCCGCCCCTTGTTTCTCTTCTGTAGTTTTCTGTTCCCACCTGCAACATTCTTTTCCCACCGCAATCTTCCTGTTATTGTGTAACAAGGACAGCCAAGGACAGTGTATTTTTGCTTTACTTCAGATAAGCTGAGAGCGATGTGCATTTTTGTCCAGCCAGCTGGACTATGTCTATGTGACCCTTTTCAGCTAGCCAGTTATCCACATTCCAGCTGATGTTTTGGGGAGGAAAGGTTGATTGCAATGACTGCATTTCCTCGGAGAGCAAATTCCCGTCTGTGGGAGCCCTAAATCAGTGAGGCCAGGTCCCTGGGCTCGCAGGGGGTCTGTGAGGCTGAGGAAAGTGTCGGCACTCCTTACCTGGGACGGCGTTGAGCGGTAGCACCTAACAGCTGCAGGCAGCGTACCTGCTGTGATATTCACTGCAGTTTCTTCCCCTCCAGCTCTGGTAGGATGGCAACCTTCTTCAGCCTGCTTTTGCAGTAGTGCGCAGGGCAGGGTGCTTTGCTGGCCCCGAACGTTGAGGCCATCCGGCTGTAGGATGCTGAATTGCCTCGCGCTGTCCCGGTTTCCAGCACAACGAGGTATCCCTGCCCCTTCTCCGGGGCTGGGGAGAGTTCGGAGGTGGAGGGTTCTGCGGGGAAGGCAGGGACAGGACTTGGAAGTGCCTTTGGGCGTCAGCACCTGTGTCCTCATGGTGCTGAGAGGTGGGGCAGGCTCTCCAAAGGGTGTCTCTGAAGCTTTGAAATTCCGTTTGGGGCAGCAAGGAAATGCTTCTAGCCCAGGGGGAGGCACTGGAAGTGACACTTCAAAGCTGGGGTGATGTAGGGGGGTCCTTGTGTGACTTTTCAGAGTTGGACGGCTGTAGGTGTATAGGAGTTAGTCTGAACCCAGAGCTGATCAGGAAACTGCCTTCAACTGGAGCACTTTTTAAGGGCTTCTGAGCAAATAAAGTTCAATGTAATTAGGTCAGAAATGCCTTGAAGGCCAAAACTAGTTTCGCACTGTTCTCTGTTTTTAATTGCACAGTGCATGACTTCTCTGCAAGATCAGTGTGTTAACAGAAAAAGTCTGTAGTTACAGAAAAAGTCTGTAGTCCCTGCATGCACAGGCTATCTGCCCTGGCTGAAACCTGACAGGATAACAAACGGTGATTGCTTCAGGCAGCTTCCCTATGCAGATGTCCCAGGAACCCCTTTGGAAGAGTAACCCAGAGAGGGTGCTTCAGGGAAACCGCAGGCATGTCCAAGGCGCGGAACCAATGTGCAGGACATGCACGGGAGAGTCTGTGTTCAGTAGCCACCTTATAGCTTGAAGTGAGCTTTCCAAATCCATTTTCCTCCTGCCTAACCCAATTGGAAGAGTGAGTTCCACCGCATTTTTTTGTGATGTACTGAATGTATTCTTTTTAAAATCAGGTGCCACCTTCTTGGCTTTGCTTCACGCTTTGTGCTGTCCCCTTTTTCTATGTACAAGAAACTGCACTGAAGACAGAGCGTTGATGGTTCTACTCAGCTGCAGGGGAACTGCCATGGAGGCTGTAAGAGAGGGGCAGGGCCGGGCGCAGGCCGGGGGGTTTATCCGTTCTGAGCCCCTCGACCCCTGCTGTGCATATCTGACAGCCCTGCCTCGCTCACAGCCGCTGTCCCAGAGGGAACAGAGCCCAGGAGAGAAAGTTCTCTGTCGGCTCAGGGGAAGCACACATGCATGGGTGCAGCACGCTCGTGTTGCAGCCAAAGTGATAAACCAGCCTTGCTTAGCGCAGCTCTCCGTGCAACAACCTCCGTGGCTGCAAGGATCTCAAGCCTCGACTCTGAGCGCTCGATGGAGCTCCCTCCCAGCCAGCCGAGATTGCCGACCGTCCTGACGTGGCGCTTTCCCTCCCAGCAGCGCCCATGCCCATTGAGTGCCTTTCGCTTGCAGCCGGCTGTAATGCCGGCATCACCCCTGCACTCCAGTTTTTGGCCTCTCTGAGTGTTGCTCACTAGAATAGCCCCGAGAGTGACACCCCCCCCCCCCCCGCCCCGTGCCGGCTGCCCCCATTGTGTCCATAGGGATAGCGGTTTGCCTGCGGGCATGGTGGGATGGTGTTTCTTCCAGGAACCACATGGATGGCAGGGTGAGCCCTGGGGGGGCTTGCGCCGCCCGGGCTCAAAGCTGGGGAGGCGGATTCCCCGCTCGCAGGGACTGGGGGCGAGGGGAAGTGTTTTAGGGACGGATCGTGGGGGCCGGAGGGAGGGATTTGAGGGACGGACGCCGAGGAAGGCCTCCTGCCTGCAGCGATGGCTCAGGCCCAGGGCAGGGCCCTTCTCTGGGTGCCACGGGGTCGATTGCAAAGGACCAGGCCGCCCCACGCAGGGAGCAGGTGCGTGCCGGGGTGCCAGGGGCCCTGCCTGGCTGTTCCCAGCCCAGCCCCGGCTGGGGCCAGCCCTGCGCTGCAGCCCTGGGGCCGAGGCGCAAGGAGCCGGGCATTGCTGAGGGTGCTGCACCCTGACGGGCCCCGCCGCCGGCTGCCGGCTGCCCTGGGCTGCCCCTCGCTCCCCCAGCTCTGCCTGCTGCCAGCGCCGGGGGCACCGCCACGGGGCTTGCCCCCTGCCCACAGCTGCCCTGACCCACGTCTGCAGCTGCACGTGGTGCCCACATCGCACAGCTGGGGCGGGGGTGGCAGGTCTCTCTGGGGGCAGCCTGGGACTGGGGGCAAAGCCAAGCCCATCCCTCGCTTGTGATCTTTGTCCCCAGGGAGAGCCAGTGCAGACGTGTGCTGCGCTGGGGAGTGTCCCGCGGGGAGGTGACGGCCGACTGCAGAGCAGCACTGAGACCCGCGCGACAGCAACGGCAGCCGGTGGCCGCAGAGCAGCCCAGGGGAGCTGGTTCCCTCGACGGGCCCCAAAGCAGCCTTCCTCAGCCCCTGCTTTTGGTGACGTGTGGAGCAGCGCAGGGATGTCTCTCAGGCTTCCAGGCCTGAGGAGGCTTTCCTCCTCAGGGGCACTGTTACAAATCCTGCTCCCAGGATTAAAGCACCCCTCCCCCCATGGATCCGAGGCTGTGTGTCCAGCCCCCTGGAGCTGGGTACAGGTGCCCTGAGCAGTCTCTCTGGGAGGATGGGGCCACCTGCCTGGTGGCTCTGACACAGAAATGATGAGCTCAAGCCCTGTGACTGTGGCCAGCCGGTTCAAAGCCTCCGAGTGCCTCAGTCTTTCTGCCCAGGAGCGTTTATCCCAGGCACTGTTTCAGGGTGTGAAGATGGGTGCCGGTGATGTTCTGGTGCCTCCACCTGGCTCCCACTTCAAGGTTGCGATGCCTGAGGTCAGGGACCATTTGAAGGCCCTGGCGGAGATCTTCAGGGACTTTGTGTTCCATTTTGTGTTGCCTTAGGGCTACAGCGTGCTGGGGTTTGGGGGCGACAAGGTTGTGGTATGCCAGAGGTTAAGCGAGTGAAGCGTTAAAGCGTGTTATTGTTATGGACAGAATCTGGGTTTGTTGGCTCTGAGTTCCTGGGGTTATGGTAGTGTGATCTTATTATGTGTTCTTTGTGTGGTTTTGGTTTGGTTTTTTTATGTGGAGAGTGCCTTTTTTCATCTTTTTGGCCTTTGCAGGGTTTGGATGGGGGCCTTTGGTTTGTATACAATGTTTCTTCTGGTTGTTTTTCTGCTGTCTGGTGGATGGTGGTGTTTTTTCTGTCTTGTCAACCAGTAACGATGGTTTCTATATCTCCTGCAGGTCAGGCAGTGTTACTTCTGATGTGGTCTGACTCATTTCTGGTGAGTTGGTAGGTAGGTATGGAGGACTTGTGGTCCCTCCATGGAGGATGACTGCTAGAGGACTAAGAGGCAGATCTGTGGAGGGGTGAGAGGACTGCTGGCCCATAAGTAGTGACTGTCAGAGGACTAAGTGTACTTGAATTTACGCGGGCTTCCAAATTCATGGTTGTTTCTCCTGCCTTGCGGAAAAGCCATGGGAAGTCACCAGCCACGCAGAAGAACAAGAGGATTCCCAAGCCTGTGTGGCTTTCTGGTTTTGCTTTCGAGTAAGAAAAGTCTTGTCTCTGCACGAGTACAACTAAACCGGTCAATTTCATTCACCACAGAAAGCAGGGAGCAGAATTTTTGTGCTGTGCCTCACATGGCTGCCAGGGCATGGTGAGAAGCAGCAAGAGAATTCCTCCCTGTCACCTTCTCCAGGGGAGCAGTGCTGCACTTTCACCGGGTGAGCTCTGGTTCTGCATGAGTGCAAAAGGTTCGAGTCAATTTTCTCACCACAGAAAGCAGGGAGAAGAACTTTTGTGCTTCTCCCCACATGGTTGCAAGGGCAGGGAGAGAAACAGCAAGAGAATTCCTTCCTGGCACCTTCTCCAGGGAGCACTGCTGCACTTTGTCAAGGTGAGTTTCTTTGGGCTGTGCATGATTGCCAATGAAAAGAGGCCAATTTTGCTCACCACAGAAATCAGGGAGCAGAATTTATGCTCTGTGCCTGACAGGGCTACCAGGGCAGGGTGAAAAGCAGCAGGAGAATTCCTTCCTGGCACCTTCTCCAGGGGAGCAGGGCTGCATGTTCCCAAGGTGGCTTCTTTTGGAATGTGAATGATTCCAGGTATGAGAGGTCAATTTTCTTTTTCTCAGAGCAGAAAGCAGGGAGCAGCACTTTTGTGCTGTTCCTTACATGGCTGCAAGGGGAGGGTGAGAAACAGCAAGAGAACTCCTTCCTTGCACCTTCTCCAGGGGAGCAGTGTTGCGCTTTTACTTTTCCAAGGTGACTTCTTGGGTCTGTGTATTATTGCAAATGTGCCGTGTCAATTTTGCTCACCACAGAAATCAGGGAGCAGAACTTTTGTGCTGTGCCTCACACGTCTGCCAGGGCAGGTTGAGAAGCAGCAAGAGAATTCCTTCCTGGCACCTTCTCCAGGGGAGCTGTGCTGCACTTTCCCAAGATGATTTTTTGGGGCTCTTAATGATTGCAACTCTAAAGGGTCAATTTTGCTCACCACAGAAATCAGGGAGCAGAATTTTTGTGCTGTGCTGTTCCTCACATGGGTGCCAGGGCAGGTTGAGAAGCAGCAAGAGAATTCCTTCCTGGTACCTTCTCCAGGGGAGCCATGCTGCGCTTTCCTAAAATGTATTTTTTTGGCTCTGCATGAGCGCAAAAGGTTTTGGTCAATTTTTCACCACAGAAAGCAGGGAGCAGAACTTTTATGATGTGCGTCATATGGCTGCCAGGGCAGATTGAGAAGCAGCAAGAGGATTCCTTTCTGGCACCTTCTCCAGGGGAATTTCCCAGGTCCCGAGAGACTGCTGGTGCCGGCTGCAAGGGCGCTCCCAGATAAAGGGTGGTCTTGTGTGATGTTGGGGTTGGAATTGGTGATGTCTCCTTTCCTTAGTCACGTTAAGGCTTTGCAGTGACAATTTGGTGCTTCGCTCCTATTGCTCTTTTGTCATATCGCTCACAATAGCTACTGCTGTTTCCTTTTATCATATTGCATGCTATTTTCCTGTATTATAATACAAGAAACTGCCTTGGATATGTTTCAATGATTGATATGTTTGATCGATTTGATGTGGAGTTCATCTTTGCTGGGTATCCAGTCAGTCAGCAAGACATAATTTGGCGTAGTGGGCAGCATATGAAGCAAAAATGTCTTTATTTAGGAAAAAAAAGGTTCCTCGACTTGCTATTGTCAGGTGGGAACCATTGCCTTATGGTGTTTGGGCCAGAGTGGTCTGGCGGTGCTGGGCAGTTGGGCCATGCCAGGGACAGAGGGACGGGAGCAGGGGAGGGGGCGGGGGAAGGGGTTTAGGGACGGACGGGTGGGAATGGATGAAGGATTTTAGGGATGGACCGGGGTGGGCGGGGGTGTTTGTGGGTATGGGGGTGGTGGTGGGGGTGTGTGTGTGCCCCACCCCGCAGCTCCCCTCGGCTGCTTCCTCCTCACCAGCACCTGCTCAGCACCCCAGAGGGGCTTCCCGGAGAGTTCCCGGAGAGCCGGGGAAGGGGCTGTCCTGCACCGCCCCTCCAGACGGGGGCCACGCAGGCAGACCCCCGAGCCCCGCCGAGGGAGGGCAGCGCCGCTGGCCGCCCCCCTCCCGCCGCGTCTCCTCACCTTTGCCCCGCGCCTCGCGCAGCCAGCGACCCCGACCGCCGCTCCCACGCGCACAGCTGGCGGGAAGAGGCGGGCCCCTCGGCCTCGTGCCCAGCACAGGCTTCGCTGCAGGCCTACGAGAGGTGAAGCCGGTCCCGGGGCACCATCTTGGTGAAGAGGAGAGAAGTGCGTGACCTGCCAACACAGGTGTGGCCCCGCCCCCATGTGCCCTTTGGTCGGTTGCTATGGGAACGAGTCGGGCTCTTCCCCTAGCAACCGGCTGACAAAGGGCACACAGGGGAGGGACCACCCGTATGTTGGGAGGTCACACACATCTCTCTTCTTGACCACGATGGCGGCAGGCCCCTGGGCCTCGTGCCCAGCATAGGCTTAGCTGCGGGCCTACTAGAGGTAAGGCCGGTCCCGGGGCACGCGGTGGCACTGGCCGCGCGGGGCGGGCGGTGGGGGTTGGGGGTATAGCCTCAGCTATAGCGGGAGGAGGGTGCGGGCCCGTCTCTGCGGCCGGGCGGGTTGCGCTGCCTCCAACAAGACAGCGGCAGCAGAGAGACGGGCTCCGCAAGCGGGATGTCCAGCGAGCACCTGACTGCACTCTGTGGTCTCGGCCTTTCCCATTGGCGTGGTGTGGCCCACGTGCCGCCAGGGCAACCCTCCGCAGCGAGCGGGGGTGCGGGGGCTGCGCGGAGGGGCTCGGCCCACCGGCCTCCTGCACCCGCCCAGCCTGCCGGCCTCCCCAGCCGCTCCCCCACGCAGTGGCCGCCCCGCACTGCGCCGGCAACGGGGAGCGCTCCGGCAGCACCCAGGGCGCGAACCAAAGCCCTGAGTCACGTCGCGCTCCCCCGTCTGTGGCGGCTGCCCCGCGGGTTGGTGGGAGGGCCGGGGCCACCCCCGAGGGGACAGGGCTGCGGGGGGCGGTCGCCCAGTCGCCTCCCCGCCGCTCTCCAGTAACAATGGTAACTTTTTCTTTGGTAGGATAAGGGCAGTTGCTCTCGGTCAGGTAGCTAGTCTTTTTTTCCCAATGCACATTAAGCTGCTTCTGAAGAGGGTACGGCCTATTGGAAGAGAGATCTGTAACCCTGGATTTTACAGCTGTTATCAGAGTGCAGAGCCATCCCAGATAAGCCCCCCTGTGCGGTTCACACCTTGTCAAAGAAAATCAAGATGGGCTATTGGTTACAGTATTTCCGCTGATACTGCCTTTCCCAAAACATACTCTTCCCTTTGCATATAGAAGCATGTTAAGCTGATACAAGTGCACTTAGGACTGTGCTGCTGCGGGGATTCAGGTCATTCACCCAGGCCGCTACCATGGCATGGAGGCACTGTAGATCAACCGGTACAGTGTCAGCCCTCAGACAGAATGTGCTGGGAAGGCGTTGTGTTTGCTCTGAGGAGCAGTACCGCTGAGCAGCGTCTACCTGGCTTTCCCTGGCTCTGTTCCTGTGGATCTGCCAGTGCAGGCAAGGCTTTTCACAGATGCTTGGTTCTTCTGCTGCAGGCTTCAGCGACAGTTGCCATCCCCAAGGAGCACCACCGTTTTGTCATTGGAAAGAAGGGTGAGAAGCTGCAGGACCTGAAGCTCAAAACTGCAACCAAAATGCAGATCCCCCGCCCAGATGACCCCAGCAACCAGATCAAGATCAGCGGCACTAAAGAAGGGATTGAGAAGGCCCGGCACGAGATCCTGCTTATCTCCGCTGAGCAGGTACCTCAGTACTGTGATCTCTCTCATGGCATTAGCTGGTCAGCCATTTTGCTTCCCCACGGTATAGTCGGAGTTTGTAGCCACCGTGGCTAGAGTCAGTGGCTAACGTTAGCCTGAACGGAGACGTATACTGTGCCACTCGCCGGCTGTATGAGCACCGCTGCCAGGTCCTGAAACTTCTTGTGCTGCGTTTTGTCCATCTCTGAAGCCCAAACAAGCATTTGATAGTTGAAGTGAAGCGTCTTAGGTGCCAGCTGGGATAAGGCAGGAGATCACAGGGGTGAATATCGTAAACAAGGAGCAGCAGCAGCAACCGTATTTGTAGATTGAAAGAGGTGGAGATCTACAAGCCCGCAAACTGAGAAGGTTGCTTGGGCCAGAGTGTCAGGCAGGACACCCCTGGGAGCTTAGCTGTGCCTGGCAGAGACTGTAATATAGAGGGCAGTTCCCACCAAGGTCTGTTGTGGGCTCTTCCAGGATAAGCGTGCCGTGGAGCGGCTGGAAGTGGAGAAAGTGTACCACCCTTTCATTGCTGGCCCTTACAACAAGCTGGTGAGGGAGCTCATGCAGGACACAGGGACGCGCATCGACATTCCTCCACCCAGTGTCAACAAGACCGAGATAGTCTTCACCGGAGAAAAGGAGCAACTAGCCCAGGCTGTGGCTCGCGTTAAGAAGATCTATGAGGAGAAGGTACGGATGGTCCATAAAGCTTCCCACCTTCCCCTGGCACCCGCTCCTAGGCACTCTTCCCTTCTTGTTCTACTTTTGTGCATCCCTCGGTTGCATCTGGCTCAGCAGCCCTTGCAGTACCTGACCCCGAATCCTACCGTTTCCTCACTCGGCAGAGTGGGAGCTGGGCTGATACTATCCGGGAGGTGACAGATTTCTGGCTTTTCTGTATCGTGGGAATTAGCAGGCCACCAAGAGCTCCCCTGGCTCTTGTTCACACCGGGGCTACTAAGGAAGGAAAGAAGTGTGAAGTCTACAGTGGTGGCCAGCTGACAGTATCAAAGTTGCTACATAAGCAGAAGTTGCTGAAGAGCGAATGTCACTCCAGTTTATTTCCCACAGCCAACGCTGCTGTGAATATCCTTGTTGTGGGTTGCTGGGCTGTTTCTCCTCGTGGTTAGGTCTGTATTTGTACCGGTCTGGATTTCAACAATCGGCTTATAGCCTGCACAGTGTTGCATCACAGCACTGCCTGGGAGACGGCTGGGAGTTGAACCCTGTTGTCCAACGGGGGGACGGGGACGACGACAACGACATGCCTCTGTGTGTGTGTGTGGTCTCTTGCATGCCGTGTCCCAGGGAGCTTGACCCAGCATGCTAGTTTTGTACTTGCCCTGTGAATTTTTGAGCACAAGGCTTTCTGTAGGCAGGGGTCCAAGGGGTGCTAGGGTGCTGCCGAGCCACTGTGCTCAGCTTGGCTTTGCTCTTTGCTGGGTGCAGAGTTTGACTGCATCTTGTGCCTCTTCCTGTCGCTCTTGTCCTTCCCCGCCCCCTTGTGATTGATGCCTCGGTGTCTCTGCCCCTACAGAAAAAGAAGACTACTACTCTTGCAGTGGAGGTGAAGAAGTCCCAGCACAAGTATGTCATCGGCCCCAAGGGGAATTCCCTGCAGGAGATCTTGGAGAAGACTGGAGTCTCTGTCGAGATCCCACCCACTGACAGTAGCTCGGAGACGCTGATACTGCGAGGCAAGCCTGAGAAACTTGGGCAAGCATTGACTGAAGTCTATGCAAAGGTACTGACAAGATGGGCTAGGCCTCCTTTGAAGGTCCCGCGAAGATACATTTGTGAGCACTGACAGGTGTAGCGGGGGTGCTCTCTCTTGGGCCATTAGAGGTGCAGCTTAGAAGTCAATACCGGAGGTGCAGCATGGGAATTGGAACTGAATTGTTGTGAAGGCCTCTCCCAGTTTGTCCATCAAACAGCTTCTCTGTTTTTCTGTCTCTCAGGCCAACAGTTTTACCGTCTCCTCGGTCTCTGCCCCCTCTTGGCTTCATTGTTTCATTATCGGAAAGAAAGGACAGAACCTGGCCAAAATAACTCAGCAGATGCCAAAGGTATGGATGAGCTGGTTAGCTTAGCACCCCCGGCGTAGAAAAAGGTTTAGTCCAGATCACTTGTCACGGAAGAGAGAGGTGTCTTCTAGCGTGGGTAAACCCAGGGGGAAATGACACAGATCTTTGCTGTTCAAGGGAACCCTCTCTTTTACTGCTGCAAACACTGCTCATCCTATGTTATTGTCATGGGTTGAGCCCTTCCAAGGAAGCTTTATGTGGTGCTGTTTTGAGAACTGATGTAGTAGGATACCTGGAAATGGCGAGTGCAGCGAGGCTTCTCCCTGGTGAGTTAGACGGTATCTAGATAAAGGCTAGATGAGTAAACTTCTCCAAAGCCCTTGCAGAAACTGGGACAGCACCAGAGCCTTGGGCTCTAGGCACTGCCATATGGCCGAAATCGTTAAGTTACTGACTTGTAAAATTGTGGGGATTTGGTTTGGGCTTTTTGGGAAGGAGCACATCTCTTAGTGGCAGGGATCGATGGTGTAGGCCTGACCAAGAGCATTGGCCTGGCTTGGATCTTGGCAAATTCTTAAGAGGTTCATTGTCTTTCACCTCAAGGTTCACATCAAATTCACTGGAGGAGAGGATAACATCACTTTGGAAGGACCTACGGAAGATGTGCATGTGGCTCAGGAACAGATTGAAGCCATGGTCAAGGAACTGGTGAGCTGGAGTTACTAGTTCCAGTAAGAAACTGGGGGAAGAAGGGGCAACAGAGCAGAGGTGATGAGGTGTTTATCACATCCATAGGATGTCTTGACATGCTTAATCGAGGTTGCAGAAGACAAATTGTGTGGCAGGTGGATGACACCCCTTGGTTATGAAACTCATCCATAGCATTCTTGAAAAGTCAGCATTCATTTTTTTGCTGCAGAGAAGGAAGGATTCTCTTTGTTATAGCTGGAGAGGCATGTAAGTAAGTCTTTTCAATGTTTCATGAGCACAATGCTCTCTTCTCAAAGCAGAGGAATGCTTGTGCTCTGCTTAATAGCAGAAGTGCTTGTTCCCTCCTACGTGCCTGGATAACCCTGGGGCAAAGCAGAGCTCTACTGGCTTGGGTAGAGCTAAAACACCTCAAGAGGAGGGAGCTGTCGACGCTGTTTTGGCTGAATGGAGGCAGGGGGTAGTACCTGTTATGTGAAGGCTATAGGGGAACGTCCTTGCCTTTGTTTAGTCTTACAAGTCCCTCGTATAGAGAACTTCCTTGGGTCTAAGCCTATTTTCAAAAGCTCGTTTATCAGAGTTCCTGAAGTCAGGCCTCCCTTGCCACGACAGTGTAATCTTCAGTTCTCCCTTCCTTTCTCCCTTAGGTTGAAAACAGCTTTTCTATTTCTGTCCCCATCTGCAAACAGTTCCACAAGAACATCATAGGGAAAGGAGGTGCCAACATCAAGAAGGTGAGATATTGCTCCTAACTCAAGTGCTCGTGATGATCGCTGCCTGCAGCAAAAGCCCACTGGATGCTCTCTCCTGCTCATTGGTGATGTCAAATATAGCCTGCAAGGGCTTTTCTTCTGACATGGGACACTTCTGAGATGATTTTTTTTTTCTTTGTGGCAGATCCGTAAAGAAAGCAACACCAAAATTGATCTCCCAGCAAAGAACAGCAGCTCGGAGACAATTGTTATCACAGGCAAGAGGGCAAACTGTGAGGCTGCTCGCCACAGGATTCTTGCCATCCAGAAGGAGCTGGTAAGTGAAGCGACTGGCCTTTTGCGGTTGAGGGACTTGACAATGTTGCTAGAAGACACAGATACAGACGTGGTTGTAATGGATGAGGGCAGGGTGGAGACAAACGTGTCGGTCTGTTCGTGACTCGTAAACCAAAGTCTGTGACTGCTCCTGTCAGGAGTAGCCAGTCTCCAAGCCCTCTGCTCAGGCATTTCTTCCAGCTGTATAAAGCTCCTAGCAAGGTGGGAGTCAGAGGGTAAGCAGAGTGGGTGCAAACACATTTCTGCAGCTTGACTCAAGAGGCTGGTACTGTCCTCCCTTAGGCCAACAGCACAGAGGTGGAGGTCTCTATTCCTTCCAAACTGCACAGTTCCCTCATTGGTGCCAAAGGCCGCTTCGTCTGCTCCATCGTCAAGGAGTGTGGTGGAGTCCACATCCACTTCCCCACCAAGGGCTCTGGCAGTGACACCGTGAGCATCAGGGGCCCAGCCCAGGGTGTGGAGAAAGCCAAGAAACAGCTGCTGCACCTGTGAAACAGCACAAGGTCTTAATCAATCAATCAATCAATAAATAAATAAATGGCAATGCTCTGTTTGTGTTGAGAAAGGCATCTAGTCTGACTAACTAGAAAAGAAAAGGTGGGCACCTGAAGGAGGGAAGGAGGCCATCAAGTCAGGAAATCGTTGAAGAAAGAAAATGGAAAGGTCTATTCCACCTAGATCCCCCTAGATCTATTATGAATAGAATGACCGGGTGTCCAAATCTGTGTATTATTGCAAATGTGCTGTGTCAATTTTCTCACCCCAGAGAGCAGGGAGCAGCACTTTTGTGCTGTGCCTGACATGGCTGCCAGGGCAGGGTGAGAAGCAGCAAGAGAATTCCTGCCTGGAACCCTCTCCAGGGGAACAGTGCTGCGCTTTCCCAAGCCATGTTTTTTGGTTCTGTATGGGTGTAAATGTGCTGTGCCAATTTTTCACCACAGAAAGCAGGGAGCAGAACTTTTATGATGTGCGTCATATGTCTGCCAGGGCAGGTTGAGAAGCAGCAAGAGGATTCCTTTCTGGCACCTTCTCCAGGGGAATTTCCCAGGTCCCGAGAGACTGCTGGTGCCGGCTGCAAGGGCGCTCCCAGATAAAGGGTGGTCCTGTGTGATGTTGGGGTTGGAATTGGCGATGTCTCCTTTCCTTAGTCTCGTTAAGGCTTTGCAGTGACAATTTGGTGCTTCGCTCCTATTGCTCTTTTATCATATCGCTCACAATAGCTACTGCTGTTTCCTTTTATCATATTGCATGCTATTTTCCTGTATTATAATACAAGAAACTGCCTTGGATATGTTTCAATGATTGATATGTTTGATCGATTTGATGTGGAGTTCATCTTTGCTGGGTATCCAGTCAGTCAGCAAGACATAATTTGGTGTAGTGGGCAGCATATGAAGCAAAAATGTCTTTATTTAGGAAAAAAAAAAATGTTCCTCGACTGGCTATTGTCAGGTGGGAACCATTGCCTTGCGGTGTTTGGGCCAGAGTGGTCTGGTGGTGCTGGGCAGTTGGGCCATGCCAGGGACAGAGGGACGGGAGTAGGGGAGGGGGCGGGGGAAGGGGTTTAGGGAGGGACGGGTGGGGATGGACCAGGGTGTGTGGGGGTGGGGGGTGGGGCAAGGATGTGTGTTTGTGGGAGTGGGTGTATGGGGGGTGGGGGAGGTGGAGGCAGGTGGGGGGGTGTGTATTGATAAATCGGGGTGGGGTAGGGTGGGGGTGTGTGTGTTATTTAGAGAACAGAGTGGGGAGTCTGGGGGAAGGGTTTTAGGGATGGTTTGATGGAGGCCTTTAGGGAAGGACCGGGGGGTTGGGGGAAGGACTTTAGGGCTGGACGGAGGTTGGGGGAGGGACTTTAGGGCTGGACCAGGGTCTGGGGGAAATGTTTTAGGGCCAGGGCGGGGAGGTGGAGGTGGGGGATGATTTCAGGAACAGCCTGGGGTGGAGGAGGGGGTCAAGGGAAGTCTTTCAGGGTTGTTTGGGGGGAAGGATTTTAGGGACGGATGTGGTGTCTGGCGGGACGTTTGATGCCACTGTATAGATTCCACCGTATATACATTTATGTCCAGGGATTCTGTTAAGGGAAGGCTGCTGGCTCGGCAAAGGGACAAGATGTCTGAGCTCCCCAGTTACCACGCTCTGATTTGCTGTGTAGCTCTACGTTAAACACACCTGCGCACAAAGGTTAGGCCAAGCTGACTCTCTAAAGCTGTTAAAAGTGACGAATTAAGGGACCTCTCATGCAGGGAGTCAGCCTTGGGAAGGATGGGGAACAAAGAATGGGTGGGGGAAAAAAGAGCCTCCGGGTGAGGACGTTGTGGTCGCAGGAGGAGACAAGCCGATAAGAGTGCTGCGATCCGCAGAATGTTGGTTGGAATTCGGACAAAGGTAATTGTTGGGGGGGGAGATCGTGACCTCTGACTCAGATACCCCCCGAGAGAGGGCAAGGCCCCGCTTGGGGAGCACGGGGAGCTAGTAAAAAACCTCAGCAGTGCTGTCTGAGGGTGTGTGCTCGTTTGCATTAAAGCAAGCAACTTGTAACCCATCCCGTGCCTGACTGAAAATGCATGTGTAATGCGCTATGAGTGTGCAAGTGCTCTGCTGTCCATAGTGCGTAC
Source organism: Falco cherrug (assembly GCF_023634085.1). Classification (NCBI taxonomy): domain Eukaryota; kingdom Metazoa; phylum Chordata; class Aves; order Falconiformes; family Falconidae; genus Falco; species Falco cherrug. The sequence goes on along the minus strand of NW_026599294.1, from coordinate 49,650 downwards.
GCTCGAGGAACTGGGTGAGCACGCTCAGAGGAAACATTCCCCCGTGCTCCCAGCACTGCCATAAAGAATGCCGGCCTTCTGAAACTTGCAAGCAAGGCTTAGAGGGTTTTTCTCCCTGACCGACTTTATGGCATCATTCCCACCATACTGGAGAAAGCAAATCTTTTTTTGTTTGGTGGTGAAAGCAGCTTGGGGAGTGTCACTGAAATGGAGCACTTTTTTAACCTCAGGTCACTCGTTTGAGTGATCTTACCATGCCCCGGCAAGCAGAAGCTATCACTCCACTTTAGGCCTTGGTCTAATAGTCATGCAAAGCAATAAAGTCATTCTGAGATCTGGAACAGGCCCCAATATAAATTTTATAAAAGTGCTTCTTGGCTGCTGTTTATCTTTGCATGGGTGTTTTTCCCGTTTCTCCAGACTGTTGAAGCTCTGAAAGGCGCCAGTGAGCTGCTCTCCCTCAGTTTGCTCCTTTGCCTTTGGGGAGTGCGGTTCATGTTTTCTTCATGGCTCTGCAGAGGAGAAGATCCATGAATACACCACCTTGCTTGAATTGATCTTGCTGGAAAGTGGTTGAAAGCTTATGGCTGCCCCATCTTGCAAATGGCATACGTTCTGGTTCTCATTTGATGGGCAGCGTGTCGGCTTGTCGGATAACTGAAGAACAATTCAGTTGCTCAAAGCAGCAATGCTGATAGGCAGAGTTTACATACTTCCTTGCACAAAGCAGTTCTGGGCTTTTTTTTTTTAATCGAGGGCACTGCTCCTGCTGCAGTTGTCCAAACATGCCCTAACGAAACAGTTAAATTAGCATGAAGAAAGTTCTAAGAACATGAAATACGCCTTTAACTTATTTTGTTATACAATTAGACCTGTCTAGATTGAACCCAAAAGTATGAAATTTTGCCTGCCACCAGCAGGCATCTGCACAGATGATGACCTCTCATCATCTTTCTCAGCTGAGCACCTTTGACTATCAGCAGCTGTTCATGAGGATTTCTGTTTCCTAACACATAAAAAAGGCTCAGGTATTGTTCTTCCTTGAACAATACACAGGAACACACTGCAATCGGGTATTTTTTCCTAACAAAACCCAAAGAAATCTGTTGTGATCCAAGAGCCACAGTTTGACTGCAAATACTACTCTGGTGACTGAAGGCAGGACTTTGTGTTAGATCGTTCTTTGTTCTGTTTCTTCACTATACAAATACAATTAAATGAATACAAATATCTGAAAGCTCCTTTGAGATACACTTTAAGGGTATGTTGAATCACATCCTCTTGTAGTCTTCTTAGCTCGTTTTAGAAATACTGATAGATTAGGTTTACAAAAATCTGGATAGCTCATATATATATATAGCTATATACATATACACACACACACTCTCTCACATGATCTTCAAAAGAAACCCATTATTTTGGTAGTAAGAATACAAAGCAAGTCACAGTTCACAATGATTGACAGTACTGCTGGAGTGTGGCTACACATCATAAAAGAGAAAGCTTAAGGTCACCGTCTGACATGAACTTTGAGGAACAGGCAGGCCCCTCAGAACTCTCAAAACACATACAGAAATCAACAGCTGGACATTACTAATACTCTTCAGTCTTGATAGCAGCTTACAGAGAACCTATTTTTTCCCCTCTATAGAAGCTTCATATAAATCTATCCCCAACCACTTCACTTCTCTGTATCTTCATTTCTCAGCCCTCGTGTATTGGATGGTTCCTCCTTTTATACCACTCTCATTCATGTCATCAGTGCAATACTTACATCAAAACCATCCAATACTTAAGACTATTCTATAGGGCATAACATGGACTAAGGAAAATAGATGGAAAAAAGTTCTAGAGAAGAATCACCTTTCTTGATCAAAGCTTAGACTTGGATACCTTTTTTCTGTTCTCTGCTTAGATCTGAGGACTAATATCCCCGCTGCCAAAACTTTCCGCAATTCCGAGGGAAACATAACAAACCAGAACAAATCAGTATTCTTTGGTCCCATGCATGTAACTTGCACCGGATACATTGTAGGAACAAACTGATTTCAAGAACGGACAAACTTTAAATTGTTCTTTCTACGCATATACTTTACCTGTCTTTCTACTACGTCAGTCTCATATTTAAAGACTTGTTCCCTTAAATCAGTACACTTGGCATTTAAATCCTTGTTTCACTCTTCTATTAGATAAACTTGCTTTTCTGTATCAGCTCTAAGTTTGTTGAAAATGTCATTAAAACGGTCCTGCCCATAATCCACTATTTTTTCTTTCATGATCCCCTTGTTCTGCATCTCTTCCCATTGCTGATGGAGTAAAAAGGTTTTCACTCTGGAGCTGGGCCAATCGCTCCTGCAAGGACTCCTGTTTTATTACAGGTTCGCTTACTGGATCTTTCTCAAGTTGTCGAGCATGATCACATTCCTGTGCCCGACACTGGCCTTGACTTAATTCTTTTTTGTCATTTCTAAAAGCAAAGCTTTTTCTCTGAGCATTTGCTTCAACTGGTGAAGCTCATTTTCTAGCCTGTTAGCTTTGCTTTTAGCTTTACACAGCTGCAGAGACAAGCTCTTGTTGGTTTCTTGCACGTCAGAGAGGTCACGATGGAGCTCGACTTGCAAGCAAAGGCATTCATCACGTTCTCTGGGAAATCTTCGTTCAGCATTGCTTTTTGATGACAAATGAAGTTCAAGTTCTTGAACTGCAGCGTTCAGGGAGGAACGAAATGATTCAATTTCTGTCTCTAGTCTGTCTTTGCTTTTGTTCGTCTGCTCAAGTTTGGAAGTCAGCACTGCAGATTCTGTCTTTACTAAGTCCAGCTCCGCGTTGAACTGAAAAAACATTTGTCTTAATGCTTCCTTGTTCAGTTTAAGTTCCTTTTTGAGAGCTTCATTTTTTTCTTTCAAGGTCTCATTTTCCTTTAAATATTTTCCTTGTTCCTCCTGGTGCCTAAGTCTTACTTGAGTGAGTTCTAGCCTTAGCACAGCAATCTCATCTTGTAGTAACTGATTCTTGTACAACAGATCCTGTTCTCTATCAGTGCTGGATTCCTGAATGACAGGGAAAATGAATAAAGAGCCAATTGGGAAATGAATCTACAAAAAACCTGCAGCAATAAACTGCATTTTAACATTTCTAGTACTGAAGCATGACTTCAAAGATGAAGTTTCAGGCAATAAGCTACTCTGTGAACCCATGCACATGTACAATGTACGTACACAACAGAAGTGCAACATATCCTTAAAACCTAAATGAACATCCCAAATACACAGTTTCGTTTTTTTCCCCCCTTAAACCAGCAACCAAAGCTTTTAAAATGACAGCGCTTTCTTGTATGTGCATGCCTTTATAATACTGCCTTTAAGGTTGAATTAGTTGTGCTACAGATCTGGTAAAAACAAGGCTAGAAAGGGTAATTTCCTTCTCAAATGTCTTCTGAACACTTATCCTTTTGTATTACTGAAAGTTAGCTATAAGACTCAATCACCCCCGGAATGCAATAGTCCTGTATATTTCCTCTTTATTGTATGTATAACTTTTTTCCACTTGAACACATTCACCCTACATTTATTGGGCAGCACAGCCAAGAACAAAAAGGCTTCAAGGCACTGCACATTCTTTAGGAAATTCAGTAAACTCTTTTCAAGATCTTTTTTAATACAGTGTTTATGATTGCTTTTTCTCCTCCAGTTACTCTGACTCTTACAGAGAGTTGAATTCATTGCTGATAGTCGATCATAAAATTTTAGTTATGTGGAGGTGGCAAAGAAAGGCATACTTGAAGTAAGTTCAATAAGGGAATAACTAATTTAAAAAAAAAAAGCAATGGAAACACAAACACTGTCAAACAACTTTCTTCCTGGTCAACCTTGCCATAGGTAGCTAGGTGTTTCACTGCTAGAAAGCCTAAAAAGCGATGACAAAATGTCTATGAAATGGAAAATAACAGATAGGTTAAGAAACGGGGTAAATAGTGTCTTCTATTAGTTTCCTACTTGCACAAGTAATTCAGGTACATACAGGAGTGATGCTGCTTTCCAGAACTTTTAGACATAAGAGAAAACAAGAAAGGTATTTACCCAGGTAAGTTACACGGGTAAACAGTAAATAAACCATCAAGAAACAGAAAAAGCTATGTAAGATTTATTATGACTTTAAAACAAACATGGTGAAATTTGATTTATTAGAAAAAAAGTCTGCTTACCTCTGATTTTTTTCCTATAGATCTTCTTGTCTCTTCTTCTAGTTCCGTTTGTCTCCCAAGGTGGTTGTTCAAAATTCCTTCTTGAAGGGCTCTGGCCCTCTTTTCCTGAGAGAGCTGTCTCTGTGTTTCATCACGTTCCTCTTCAGCCTACAGTAATACAATAAAACTGCTTGCATCTTAAGAAAAAACAGAGCTAGCAATACATCTTCCCATTCTCCCTTGCATACTTGAAAACATTTTTGATTCCCCACCGTTATGATAATCCACCTATAAATAAATAAATTTAAATTTTCTTAGGAAAATTTAAGAAGGCAAAATACAGGATGTTTTGTAGTAATTCAAAAAAAGGTCAGGCTTTGCCTGAAATACAAATGAAACCTAAATTTTGAAAAAGGAAAAAAGGAATAATAAACTGCAAAGCAAAAAAAAAAAGAACAACCCAATTGTGAACCAACTGTACTCTACTGTTCTCAAAATTTGACAATTGTTATCCAGCGCCTCTTCCGTGAACAAAGCGCCTCCTTCTCTAGGCATACCGGAATACAATTGAAAAGAAGCAGAAAATAAGACAAAGAGTTTAATTCATTATTTAATATACCTGTTTCAAGAGCTTTCTCAGTGTTCTTAATTCCATTTCTAAATTCCTAGACTGTAACTCAAGTTTCTGTTTCTCCTCCATCTCTTTACAATATTGATCTTCTTTCCTTCGGAGGTCTTCTCTCCTTTTCTCACACAGCACTTCTACTCTGAGCCTCTTTTCTTCTTCTTGTTTCAAAGAACATCTGGGATTTAACGGAGTATTTGAGAAACAAAAGCACTGATATAAAAGTAGATATTCCACATGATGGACTTGCAGAGACAACTCAAACCATAAAAAATGTTAAACGTTTTCAGAGTTCATATTTTTACTGTACTTTTCAACTTTTTAAAGAATTCTAACTTCATTCCATTGTGCACGGTATCAGTTGTACAAGATACAGAAAAAAAACTTTGAGTGATTTATCAGTTATTTGTAAGTTTGTATAGGGAAACACACACCAGTGTGCACACTTCTATAATAAAATTAAAAAAACCCATCTTCATATTACAGCCATTTTGTTGAAAAAGGAGTTTGTTGTCTCATCAGATCAAAGCATCGCAAACTTTTACTATGGTTAGTATACATTTTCTTAGTATACTGAGCATTGCCTACACATTACGGATTCAGTGACCAGAAGCAATACTGGTGAATCAGCACGCCACTTATCTGTGGCAGACCCAACAATTTTTCAGCAAGCCTTCTGTAAGTCTAAAACAACTGCTGACCACAGGCAGAACAAGCAGCTTCTGTTTACTCCAGAAGGATGTCAGTGTTCAAAACCAGATTCAGAAATGCATGGGGTTTAAGCTGAATACGATTAAAAACAGTTTTAAACCTCAGTTGGATCTACCTCTGGGAGAAACTACAGCAATTCCATTTTGAAGCTGACTTACAAGGAAAGCCTTATGGAAGGTCAGCTTCTTTACCAACTGAAACAATCAGCAATAAGCACTGACATGGTAAAAAACGGTCCATGGTGTGCCCACGGTACCCAAACAAGCAAGCAGCTTTGTGTTTGATCATTATTTTGACTATTTTTTCCCATATACTCGCAACAGTGAACAAAAAAATAAATTAAAAAAAATCGTCAACGTAAGGGAAGAACTGCCAATTGAAAGCCTGCTTTAGAAATTCTGCAAAACAAGAATCAACCACCACTAAAATTACTTGAAAGACTGACAGAAGCATTTGTATTTGAATGGTGTATATTGCAAGGAAAAAGCTTTACATGTAATTTCTAGTGTAATTTCGCAAAAAGTTGCGAATTAAAAATAAATTTAACGCTGCTTGGAGAATTCACTTAGAATGAAAATACTACTTCTTTATACTTGACAGATGCTTGAGGATTTTGAACACCTGCTGAAGTCAAACCCAGGCCAAGCTGGGACCGGCCTCGTCTTCCTCGTACTCCCCTCCCCCGCGCTGGGAGGCCCAACTCCCCCAGGCCCAGCTCCCGCAGCCTCCCCTCACAGGGCTGGTGCTCCTGCCCCCGGGCCAGCCCGGCATCTCCCTGCCGACCTCACACGGGCTGGGCAAGATCTCCTGGGCTGGGCGGCCAAAAACCGGACCCCGGGCTCGAGACACAGCTCAGCAAGCCCTGAGGAGGGGTGGGCACTCCCTGCCCCCAGTGCCCTGGCACTGCTGCCCCCCAGACAGCCCAGGCCGCTGCGGGCCGCCCCAGCTGCCAGCTCACGGTGGCTCCTGCTGAGCTCGCTCTCTGCCTGGGCCGCCTGGCCCTGCTGGGCCAGCTCCCCAGCCACGCCATCCCACCGGGGATCACCACGAGGAGATCTCCCCTCCCAGGCCAGGGCTCTGCAGTTGTCCTTGCTCAACTGCCTACGGTGCCTGCTGGCCACCCCTGTCGGACGTGATGTCAACAGCGATGAGAAACCTCACGCCTCCGGGTCTAGCTCAGGAGTGTGGGGAAAGGGGCAATCCCAAACTTGACCCTTCCAACAAACAAACAGGTAAGCAAACAAATGCTCTAAGCTCTGGTTTGACTTGCACTGGGTGGAGTTACCAGAAATCCTAGTATTATAGGCCAACTGAAGCTGCAAGGACAAAATGAAAAAAAAACAAACACCCAACCATCTCTCAAATCTCTCTTATAAATCTGATTTCCCCGTACACACTCTCTTGCTCTTTTCTTGCTAGAAAACAAAGTTAGAACAACATCCAGAAGACTGTACATGGAGCTGGTATCCGGACGTTTTTCCCCTCTCACATTATGTACTTCATAGCATAACTGGCCCACGGGATTCAAAAAACCCAAACCCAAAAGCCTGGAAACTTCTCATCCTGTTGCCTGCACCATCAGTGTCTTTCGGAACAAAACCACTACCAAGATAATACATTATCAGACCACAATTTACATACTTAAGGCTTTGGATATCCCTTTTCCATTCTGCTTCTTGGTGAGCCAACACGGATTTCAAATCTTGAGTCTTCTCCGCTCTGAACTGTGACTCCTCCCTTTCGTCTTCCAATTTCCTTACTTCTCTTGAGAGCGCTTTATACTGATTTTTCTGACGTTCTATTCTCCGTTCATATTCAAGAAGTATGTTTTGCATTTTCAACAAAGTAGCAGAACCTGTTTTGAGACAGAAAAGACACAAAGCTGCACAAATACTGCCCAATGTATAAGCTGTTCAGTGCTTTGCTGTATTAGGTGCAGGTGGCAGGTTAGTGGGAAGGTCCCTGTGAGAAGAAGCCAGGGGTCGCCCCGTGCTGGACATGGACGGTTTCAATGGACCCACCGCAGGGCACAGCTGAGCCTCTCAGCCGTGCTGGCAGCTCCTCAGGAAAAACAAATGTAGGAAAGGGCGAAACCACCACACGGGCAGAGAAGGGGAAAAGCATGTGAAAACCAGCCCCGCAAACGAACACCCAGGTCAGCGAAGGAGGAGGGAGAGGTGCTGCTCCAGGTGCCAGAGCAGAGATTCCCCTGCAGCCCCGGAGAGAACCATGCTGGAGCAGATACCCACAGCGCAGTGCTGCGGAGGACCCCGTGCCAGAGCAGGCGGATCCTTCCCGAAGGACCTGCGACCCATGGAGGGCCCAGGCTGGAGGAGATTTTCCCCAAAGGACTGCAGCCTGGGGGAGGACTCACACTGGAGCAGGGAAAAGGGACGAGGAAGGAGCAGCAGAGAAACTGCTACGTCCCGACTGCCGACCGCAGCCTCCCCGCGCTGCCTGGGGAGGTGGCAGGGAAGGAGCGCGGCAGAGCTTGAGCAGGGGGGGTGCCGACGTGTCCTTCTCAGGTTTGGGGTCTTTGTTTCTCACTATCCAAATGTATTTTAATCGGTGGAGTCTGTTTTGCCAGTGACAGTCCCTGGGAAGTGACAGCCCTGCCTTCACACTGACCCACAAGCTTTTTCACCCCATTTTGTCAAGGACGGGCAGTGGCAGCACTGGGGGGGGAGTTTGGCCTTCGGCCAAGGTTAACACTTGCCTAATGAAATTTTAGCATAGTTTAAGAGCCCTAGTAAGTGATGCTTATGTTTATATAATGCCTTGTGCATATATGCAAGCATCTTATGACAGTTGAAATTTGTTATATATATGTACTTACTATTTTTAAGCAAAGCCATTATTTTGCTGTACTCTTTGTCATTAGCTGTTGAGGGGTGTGCTGGTTGTGGCTGGGATAGTGTTAATTTTCTTCGCAGTCGCTGGTACGGGGCCATGTTTTGCAGTTGTGCCGCAAACAGGGTTGGTAGCACGGGGATGTGTTCGTTACGGCCCAGCAGCGCTCACACAGAGCCAAGGCCTTTCCTGCTCCTCACCCCACCCCACCAGCGAGCAGGCTGGGGGTACGCAAGGAGCCGGGCCGGGACACGGCTGGGACAGCTGACCCCAGCTGACCCAAGGGATGTGCCATGCCACGCGGCATCATGCTCAGCATATAAAGCTGGGGGAGGACGAAGGAAGGGAGGGACATCCAGAGTGATGGCACTTTGTCTTCCCAAGTATTTGTTATGCGTGACGGAGCCCTGCTGTCCTGGAGATGGCTGAACACCCGCCTGCCCATGGGACGTGCTGGATGAATTCCTTGCTTTGCTTTGCTTGCGTGTGTGGCTTTTGCTATTAACCTGTTTTCATGCCGACCCATGAGTTTTCTCACTTTTCCCTTTCCGATGCTCTCCCCCACCCCACTGGGGTGGAACAAGTGAGTGGCTGTGTGGTGCTTAGGTGTTTAGGTGTGGCTGGGCGTAAACCACATCAAGGGGATATAAAGAAGAAAAAGCTCTTGCTGACTTTTGATGACCGCATTAGAAGGAGCTGAACTGTACTTTGCAAGAAACTGCTTCTCCAGCTCTGACTAGACAGAGAACCAATGATAACGTAAGGCACATCGGCTGGTAATGCAGGCAACATCTCAGGTCAGGTGACAGTTTCACAGCTTTTGAGGGGGATCTCTAGTCACAAAGAGATACTATATCAAAATATGAAATTAAAATACTTAGGAGCGCATACAAAGAAATCATGTTTTAAGGGGAACTTGTAACAGCTGAAGACAGAGACTTGAAAACATACCCATATGAACCACACCAAGCTCTTCCAACAGCAGCATAGTCTCCTTGTAGGTTGAAGCTTCCAACCGGACATCCTCTGAAGCTGGGTCAGATGAGTGAGTTAAACCAGGGCCATCAGTTACTTCCATTGGTATGCTGACCTACAAAAAATACAGTACTTTCTGTAATTCCACTGTCTAGTATTACAGACCATTACAAATGCATGAATGATTCATTCTCTCCTTCACAGCCCACAGATTTGTATCAAATACAATAAAGCTGCATACCAGCAGCAATTTGTACATCTGGTTGATCACTACATAAACACTGCTCCCATCTACGTGATTAAAAGCTGATAGAGACTGTTTACCAAGAAACTAGTTTTACAGTACCTCGTTCCTTTCACTCCTGGGTGTTGCTGCAGGTCTAGAAAACAGAAATATATTTCAGTACTGAAATGCTTACTTTGCATTATGAATAATACCTACAGTAGCTTTGAAAACTTAATTGCAGAACTGAATTAAACTAAAATCTGGTATAGTAACTTTGCTAGATATAGTTCAAGACTGAAACAATTATTGTGTACTATTAATGTCTACTGGAAGGCTAATTTTTCCGCAAGATATTAAGCAAATAGTTGAAATAACTGTTCCCTAAACTTCACGCAAAGTGACAGAAATCTTACAGCTACAGACATGTAGCTATACGGTTATGTGCATTCCCTGTTTAATACCAGGGGTTTAGCTCTCTTCAGTACCGAGAATCCTTCTCCTACAGGTCAAAGAACTGTAATTTTGGATTCTCTGGTGTCCTGGGTCTGGCTGGGATGCAGTTTATTTTCTTCACAGCAGCCCACACAGGGCTGTGTGTTAGACTTCTGACCAAAACAGTGTTGATAACACACCAGATTTTTAGCTAGGGCTGAACAGTGTCAACAACTTGCTCTTTCTCACTTTGCCACAACCCACACAAGTAAGTTCAGGGTGGGCAAGAAGTCAGGAGGGTACGCAGCTGCAAGAGAAAAGGTGGAGTGGGGAGCAGGGCAAAAAATCCTGAGATACCTGCCGTGAAAAAAACTGAGATACCTCACCCTTTTTAAACACATGAAATACTTCTATGCCTGTGCACACACACTCATGTAATGAATCAGAATTTGTGCACGTGACCTTATTGTTAACTTGGCCAGCATGTTCAAAAGCACTCTAAACAAAAGTGAACTGTTTGTCAACACAAAGCGCATCAGGTAGTCACAGGAAAGAACAAGAAAGAACAAGAAAGAACATCAGGCGGTCACATGAAAGAACAAGAATCTTCATATGCATCAGGTTTACAAAAAACCTAAACACACAACAAAAACCCAAACTTGCCTCTAGCTCTCAGGCCAATTTTTATCATTAAGTAAGTTTTATTTTCAACATTCCTTACATGCATACCTTCCTTCATCCTCAGATGTTTCACTGGAAGTGCTCTCATCCGGTACTTGACCATGATTGCCACTGGAAGAGCTCATCTGCTGATGAGCCCTCTGCTTTGAAGGCTGTCTTTTACCTTTCTTTGCAACTTTGGCATTCAGGGCAATTTTACTGCATTACACAGAAAGAAAGAAAGAAATCACCAAGTTACTAGGTTTATAAAAAATATTTCTGTGAAACAGACATTAAGATGATGTCCAGAAACAACTGAGACAAAAAATATCTATGATAAAATCACAGACTTGACTGTAAAGATCATGGAATATGCCCAAGTATTTAAAACCCTTCCCCTAGGAGTGCGGGGGACACGTGGAATCTGAGCTAGATCCAGGTTAAGCTGGACTATACCCAATAGCCACGTTACAGAAAGCACCTAGAGCAGAGATTCCTTTGAAGGACAGACAGAAAAAGCTCCTGCTTAGGTCTGCATAAAAATATGTGTGCCTTCTTTAGACTTTTGAGATTGGTTTGGTAATATCATCTTTTCCCCTCTCCTGACAAAGGGCATATTAACTTAATGAAAAGGAAAACACCAACTGCACGGAGATCACTAAAATCACCTAGAAAAGGGAGTAGTAGCAAACCCCAAGTTCCTACTTTTCTTTTCTAGGTGGCCATTTCCTACAAAAATAACTGCTTTTTCCAGTCTTCAGTTCTGGTTTTGAAGATGCATTTTACCTCAGTGTTAACATGGAAATCACAGGAATTTAGGTGGGGGTTTTCTTTTGGTTTCCCCTTTTCTTTTTTTAGAGCAGGCCATAAATTTGAACCTCCATCGTGCGCTTCATTTTGTCAAAAAAGGATTTTTCTTCATTTTTTGAGAAGCAGTGGACTGCTCACTATGGCTTTCACCACTGAGGAAACTACTTCAACTACCACAGTATCAGAAAACCTAAGACACTTACATAGTACTACAAATAAGAATTAGAGATTGCTGCGGGCATTTCGGGCGAGCGAGAGTCAGATTCAAATACTCACAGAGTTCAAGATCTGATCCGTTTATTGTACAAACCAGGTAGACTTTTATAAGGCATTCTATAAGCGTGCAATAATGTGGTTGGCTATTTTACAAGCGTATAATAATATGATTGGTTAACAATTGTTTACTGGGAAGATTTCTGTTTCTGCTTGTTCTGGCATGTAGGCTCCTTTCTGCGGTTTCCCAGCTCCTCTTATCACGTCCCGTTGGCCTTGGTTTTGAGCAAACATCTGCAATTTGCTCCTTTTTCTTCATCCCACTGTTCTGGCCGTAACCTTGTCTTATTTCTTCAGTATTTTTCCACTTGCTTCAGAGTTCAGTATAATCATTCAATACAGCAAGAGCCCCAACACCTCCCCCTTTCTTTTTAAATACAGCATTAATACTGCGTTCCACACAGCTCTGAAAACATTGTAAAAGGCAAGGCACTAAAAGTAACAAAAGAATAACAAACAACAATATAGACAGACCTTGTTTCAATAAATCCCTCAACCACCCTCAATTCTTGTTGAGGTAAATAAATTGATACATTTAAACGGTAAATCAACTGTACATATTTTTAACAAGTGTAGTATTCCACCAGGTACAGTTATCTCCAAGGCCATGATTCATGTCATTATACTTCTTACCTAACCAACCCCAATATGATTGATTTATAGCCGTATAGTTTACTCCCAAAGGCTCAAAAGCTAGTTCAAAGCAGAAACGCATTTCTTGTAGGTGACATCTGAAGCACTTTTTTTTTTTCTTTTTTTTTCCTTTTTTTTTCTTTTTTCTTTTTTTTTTTCTTTCTTTTTTCTTTTTTTTTTTCCTTTTTTTTCTTTCTTTTTTTTTCTTTTTTCTTTTTTTTTCCTTTTTTTTCTTTCTTTTTTTTTCTTTCTTTTTTTTCTTTTTTTTTTTCCTTTTTTTCTTTCTTTTTTTTCTTTTTTCTTTTTTTTCCTTTTTTTTCTTTCTTTTTTTTTCTTTCTTTTTTTTTCTTTTTTTTCTTTCTTTTTTTTTCTTTTTTTCATTTTTTTTTCTTTCTTTTTTTTCTTTCTTTTTTTTTCTTTTTTTTTTCTTTCTTTTTTTTTCTTTTTTTTTCATTTTTTTTCTTTCTTTTTTTTCTTTCTTTTTTTTTCTTTTTTTTTCTTTTTTCTTTCTTTTTTTTCTTTTTTTTTTCTCTTTTTTTTTTTCTTTTTTCTTTTTTTTTTTTTTCCTTCTTTTTTTTTTTTTTTTTTTTTTTGGGGGGGGTGGGTTTGTAATCAAGTCCGTATTTTTCCTTGAGAAGCTTAAGCTGTTCCTCTTGTTTCAGGAGAGTTTCCAACTCTGATTTGTCGAATAGGTCCGTATTTCCCAAAAATATCATACATTTCCTCCGCTGTGATTTTATACGGCAGGTTCCGAATATAAAGGATCCGATTGACCTCTGGGGGCAGCCAGATGTTAGCTCGCTTGGCCGCTTGCATCGCCATGGCGCCGATCGGAGGGGGGGGGGGGGTGGAGGGGGGGGTGCCGCCTTGGAGAGAAACCGCGGCCGGGACGGGGCCTGCCGGGCCGCACGCCGCCGCTCGCCGCTTGTTCCTTTTCAGGACACCAGGGTGGTAATTGCGCGACCATACCCCGTACAGCTCGATACGTGCGAGCCAAAGTCTTTACCCCCTTAGTCCCAACTTGCACAGATTCCCATAAGTCCTCTCCTACTTTCTTCCATGTTTCATTATTATATACATCTTGCGTAGAAGCAAGGTAACCACGGCGGCGACTCCAACATAGCAGATCAACTACTGCCTGCCGTGAGACTGGCGTTTCAGTTTTTTCTGCCAGTTTCATCAAACTGTCTACAGTTGCTTTTTCCACCACTGATGCAGTGATTCCCATCCTGCTTAAATTTCCTGACTCACCGGTCAGCCGTGCACGTTCCGCCTTTCTTCGGGCGCCCAGCTCTCTCTCGCTGGCAGCAGGATCCTCGCCGGCTCCGCAGCTCGTAACACGATCCTTAATGAATCCTCCTGACCTTTTAACCGATCCTGTCGACCCTCATCGGATCACGTCGGGGGTCACCAGATGCTGCGGGCATTTCGGGCGAGCGAGAGTCAGATTCAAATACTCACAGAGTTCAAGATCTGATCCGTTTATTGTACAAACCAGGTAGACTTTTATAAGGCATTCTATAAGCGTGCAATAATGTGGTTGGCTATTTTACAAGCGTATAATAATATGATTGGTTAACAATTGTTTACTGGGAAGATTTCTGTTTCTGCTTGTTCTGGCACGTAGGCTCCTTTCTGCGGTTTCCCAGCTCCTCTTATCACGTCCCGTTGGCCTTGGTTTTATGCCAACATCTGCAATTTGCTCCTTTTTCTTCATCCCACTGTTCTGGCCGTAACCTCGTCTTATCTCTTCAGTATTTTTCCACTTGCTTCAGAGTTCAGTATAATCATTCAATACAGCAAGAGCCCCAACACTTTACATGTTAGAGATGTATTCCTCGTGATTCTGCTCCACGCACAAGAAAAAGCCCAGTTTGCCTTTGCCTGGAGTAGGACTCAGTATGTTTTCAAACAGTTTTCTGCAAGGATACAAACACTGCCCCACTATCGCTCACAATGCTCTGGCCACAGCCTTAGCACAGATCACCATTCCACCTGGCCTCACAGTGTATCGATACATCGATGGCATCCTCAGCGGGGCAGAAGGGCCAGAAAGCATTACAGGTGCAATGAAAAACATTTGGGCAACACTAATCAAGTTGGGACTGGAAGTCCCAGAGTCAAAGTGCCAAGGGCCAGCACGAGAAGTTAAATTCCAAGGAGTCTACCAGAGGTTGCAGGAGCTGCCTCTCTTCCACCAGACACACTGGAAAAGAACGAATCTGGGCACAGTCCATCCAGTACGCTGGAACTACAACAAGTTCAAGGGACTGTGAAGTACTGGCGTAACCATATTCCTGCCTTTTCTGCCATTGCTTGTCCCTGGTAGAATTTGTTATAAAAGGGAAAATCATGGCAGTGGACATCTCATCAGCTCTGTGGTACCATCAAGTCCCCCTTCCTGCAGGAGCATAACAGAGCCTGGCCGCAGGGTCTCCACTCCGCTCCAGCCCCCGTTACTCCTGTCAGCACGTGCTGAGGTTGCAGGCTGCGCTGCTTAGGGAGCCGTGGCAGCACACATTTAGGATGGTGAATGCCGGCCATCCTGAAAGCAACAGCTGTCTCTTACCCTAAAAAGCTTCCTGTAATACTATGCTTCTCTGAGGTCCCAGTTTTCTCGAATTGCCCCCACCCCAAAGCAATTTCCCCACAGGGTCCCTAAGCAAGGCAGTGGAGGAGTGGCTCTCTCAAACTCCCTCCCAGCCCTGCCCTGGCTGAAAGAAGGCAGAAAGAAGCCTTCAAATGAGGGAAGTTCTGGCTGCAAGAGAATACAAGCTGACCAGGTCTTGGGATCCACTGACATCAACAGAAATTTAGGTGAAAACTCCCCTTTCACATGAAACTCGACTCCCCAAACAAAAAACAGTTGTGATGGGAAACTATGGTGGGGGTGGGAAATCAGTGCTGGGGGCAGGAAAGCATCAGCAGGATGGGAAACCATTGAAATGGGAAGTTGTTCTGTCATTAAAAGTCAAACTGTCACAACGCTGGCTGACCCAGGTGCTGGCGGAATGATCGCCGTGGAGATGGAACCCCAGAACACTGTTTGCCCCAACAAACGCCACGCTGGCCAACTGCCGCGGCATAGAGCAGCACGCTCCTCGGGGTGCTCCTGCCTTCCGGGTAACCCCCAACCAGCTGTGCCGGCCAGCATCGCACCCCATCACCCCCCTTCGCTTCTGCCAACAGAGAGGTTCCCCCTCCAGCTGCCGACAGGACCAGAGGTGCCCAGCACAAGCTTCACCACTCTGACCATGCCGCCACCGGTCACTGCTGGTGTGCTGCCCTCTGTCCCAGGGCTGCTGATCACCATTCGGCCTTCCCAGCTCCACACCATCACCCACCAGCCCGCCCAGGCAACCTGGCAGGGTGTGCAGGGGCCCCTGGGGGACTCGGGGCAGGTTGTGCAGCTGCCACACGTGCTGCAGCTCCCCAGCGGTGTGCAGCTGCCCCCTCTGCCTGCTCCTTGTCCCCCTGCCTATGGCCGGGGACAGCAAGTGGTGATGGGGACACTTGTGCCCCACCAGCCAGTGGGGCTGGGCCCATGGGACGTGGGCCAGGGGCAGCCCCTCTACCCTACGGGCTGCACTGTGCTGAACGTCCCTGCCCATGCTGGGCCCCTGCCACCCCAACACCCTGCGGCTCAGCACTGCGTGCAGGTCTCCCCTGTGCTCCACACCCATCCTGGCAGCGCCCAGAAGCTGTTGGAGGCCTTTAACAACGACGTGGTGGCCAGTGAGGATGGCATCCCTGCTGCCACCTCCTGCCAGCCCGCCCTGGATATGCTCTCTGGCAGAAGCAGGACCAAGCACCAAGGTGAGGTCTGCAGGGTGGCAGAGCCCATAGGGGGGTGACCTGCACCAAGGAAGGCTTGCATCACCCTGGGGGTGGCTTGGCTTCGTCTGCTTTTTCAGAAGTGGTGACCACCCTGGCAAGCCCAGAGAATCTCCTGGACCTGCCCGAGCTGGGGCCAGATGCCTTCAATGAGGCCTCTCCTGAGCTGGCAGAGGACAATCTGCAGTTTCAGGATGAGCATTCGGCCACCATGGACAGCAGTGACCTGCTCACCTGGCTCTACAGCATCCTGGAGCTCTCTGAAGTTCTCAGTGGCTCCTCCTTGACCACCATCCTCAACAAGCTCCCGGAGCTCTCACAGTACGTGGCAAAGGGTGGCTGCTCTAAGGAGCAATCACTGGCGGCAGGGCTGGGGGACAGCGAGGACACCAACCATGGTGTCCCTGATGTCCCTGTCTTGACCACCACCCTCAACAGGATCCCTGACCTCTTAAGAGTGCATGATGGAGGGCGACTGTCCCAAGGACCAAGTGGTGGCTGCAATGCAGGAGGACACCAACCCCTCCTGGCAGAGGGTGGCAACATCCCCCTTGCTGGACGCCAAAGGCAAGCAGGGTGGGCTGGCAGCGGTCTTCCCCACCCGGCTGCCAGAGAGTCCCATGGAGCCCTCTCAGGAGGGTCCTACGGACACTTCAGAGGAGAGCCCCTTGAAGGGATGCTCAGAGGGTCCCCACCAGGGTCTCCCAGAGAGTCCTCAGCAGATCCTGCTGAATAGTCCCCTGGCCAGCCCCCCGACTGCACCCCAGCATCATCCGCCCCGCATGGCCCAGCTGGTGGAGGAGGTGCTGCGGAGGCAGCCCCGGGTCATTCTGACCCACTTGCCACCACCACCGGGCATCTCCTCCTGCCGGGTGGTGCCCAGATCAGGCAAGGCTGCTGGCAAACAGGCCAAGTGCCCCACACTGGCTGACACCCTCAGGATGCCAGAGACGTCCCCACAGGGCAGCATGCCACCCAAGAAGAGGAAGAAGATGGTGGTGTGCCCAGTGGCAAAAAGCTCCAAAACCCTCTGGGAGGGGAAGCCGGACAGGGATGCCACGGCGGTGGGCTGTAGTGGGGAGCAGGGGGGCAGCAGCAAGCAGAGGGCATCCAATAGCGACTATGTGCCCACCAAGCGAGCCAGAACCCTGAGGAACACCAGGAGACAAGGTGCTCCACGCTGCCCCAGTCGCCGTTGATATATTGATAGAGAAGGTGTGGAGCACAGATCCCTCTGACGTGTGACCTGCACCCACCCACTGCAACCCCAGCCCTCTACCAGATCTGTCTGTCTTAATTCATTAAAGGCTTGATGTTCCTTGCACAGTGCCTCTGCCTGCGGTCATTCACGCAGCGGGAGATGAGGGTTAATGCAGCCCCTGCCACATGCAGAGATCTGACGCTCCACCTTCCCCTCTGTCGAGGTGACACCTCCACCGAGCTGACCCACTCTCTAGAGTATTTACAAATGAAGGGACTTCTCATCAAGGGAGGCAGCCTTGGCAGGGGTGAGAAAAAAAGACCAGGTAGCGAAAAGAGCACCGTTATCTAAGTTGCGCAGGAGGAAGACTTCCAATGAGGAAAGTTCTGGCTGCAAGAGAACACAAGCTGATCAGGTCTTGGGATCCACTGACATCAACAGAAAATGAGTTTAAAGTAGGACAAAGATAATTGTGGTAGTGGGAGATGGTGACCTCTAACTGAAATAGTTCTGCCCCAAAGAGGCCAAAATCCCGCTTGGGGAGCATGCGTAGTCCGTAAAACACTTCAGCAGTGCTACTGAGGATGCGTACGCGTTTGCATTAGAAGCCAGAAACCAGTCACCAAACCTGTGTATGACACATGACTATGCAACGTGCGGCGCTCTGAGAAAGGCCCTGAACCCCTTCTCAGTGTTCCAACTGGACCTAAAAACTTTGCATGTACTTTTTAATCGCTGCCCCCAAAGCGATTTCCCCACAGGGTCAGTAAGCAAGGGGGTGGCGGAGTGGCTCTCTCAGACCCCCTGCCAGCCCTGCCCTGGGCGCCGGTGCCTCCGGCCCTGCCCCAGCAGACGTTGCTGTGCTGATGGAGGGGCTCCCTCCCTCTCCACTGCACTTGCAAAGGGAGTGGCTGGCTCACCCTTTGCTGCCCACGCAGCCAGCCCTCACCTTTAGCTGCTGTCATTCCCAGGGGCGCCGGCTCTCTCCCAGCACCCTCACACCTTCTCCCTGCAACACCGCGAGAGAAGCGCTCGCCAGGCACACGGGTGCCGTCACTGCCCTGCGCAGCTGGGCACCCCAGACTGGCCCTGCCTGACTGCCTCCCTCACCAAGCACCTCCACCTCCACAGTCTCAAGCTCCATCCCTTTAGACGGAAAGGGGGTCACTTTATTGAGAAGTAACTGTTCCTCATGAGGAACACAGTCTCTTCAGGAGGCAAAATACTTCAGTAGCGTTTAGAAACAAAGCTGGGGCATTTGGGAGGGCACCTCATCACTACTCCAAACAATGTGACCTTCGTGGAGAAAAGCTGAAGAGCTAGACAGTTTCCAGAGGACAGCAAAACCTGACCTGCTGAGAGCTTAGGACAGTGCACGTCATGTTCTTCTTCACACTTGGTGCACGTTTGACAAGCTGCGAGATGATGGTAAATTACTTCCTTCAGAGAGGACAGCAAGACACTGTTGCCAACTCAGCTTAGGCTTTTTTGGTTTTTTCTGGTTGGCCAAGCAAAGAAACGGAGGCAGTTTCAAAGTGCGCAGAAGCACAGCTGCAGACATAATTTCTGCTGTCACGCAGGCAGCAGGAGTGAACTTCATCCCTTTGGGTCCTTTTGAGAACACCAAGCACCCAGATGGTGCTGAAGGATGTTTTTTTACATAGGGGACCCTCGGAGAGAAGCAGACATGTCCAGTTTTATTCCCTGGGAAAATGCCCTGACACTGTCCTGCCCCTCAGGTGGCAGTAGGACAATTAAACGTATTAGTAAGCATGGGCTGATTCCTGGCCCACCATGATTCGAACAGCAGCCCACAAATCCCTCAACTAGTTTTGTTCTGCCTGTACTTACGACAGCTACATTGCTCTCTGTTGTGGGGGAAAGCAGATGACACAGCTTGCCCCTTTGATGCGCAGGGCTGTGTTTCAAAGGACTACGACAAGCCCAGAAATGCACAGCACAGTACGGCTTACGAATCAAGTCAGTATTGCATCACAAACCATAATGCATGTGTCTGTCTGAGAAAACGGGGTTTATGTAGGCACGTGGGAAGTGGGTCTCTTGCTCAAAACCCAGAAAATCCTGTTTAGAAAAATTCATATACTGAAACGATAAGGCAACATACTTCTGGATTTCTCTCTAAATCCCCACGGAGATGTAATTCCCTCACTGCCATGTGAGATCATACAGCTTGAGGCACTTTTCATGTAAAGCCAAGAAAGCTCAGCTCAGAAGGCAAAGATCCTTCTTAAGGGAATGGATCATCTGTAACTACAAGACACCTTCCCGCCCACTGAAACATAGCAGCAGAGTTAAAAGCAGTTTTCAAATTCCAAGTGGAGACATTCAAAGTTTGAAAACTACAGGACATTCTCTTCCTAGCACAAAATAATCAACTTTTTCCCACTTCTCTGCAAACCTTAACCCCAGTGCTTTGTATTTTTCACGCTACAGCACAGAAAGCCAGTACCCACAGTTGCACAAGGACTTCCACTGCCAGTGTGCAAAGCATTGAGGAGTCTGGGCTCAGCCTTGGCAGTACAGGAGTGATCCACCTCAAATGCACTGCACAGTCTGCATCTGGGAGTATCACAGGTCAAATAGTTAATCACTGCTTTTCCTCCCAGTAACAATAAAAATAGAAAAAAAAAAGAAAATCTCCCTACTTCACGGCTCTTCTTTACAGGCTAGAGGTTTATGGAAGTGATGACCCATTTCACCCAACATACAAGACACCTTTTGAACAATTTTCAGAGCTGTCCAAAAACCCCCAGATCTTACACAACAATCAGTCCAAAGAAAGTACAGAGGTCTCTGCGCTACTGGACACATGCAGGAACACTTGTGTTTACTGGACACCTTTGTAAAGGGAAAAGGCATTACACCAGGGTACCAGACCCTTGCCCAAAAGACTTTTCAAACCACCTGTTTGTTGACGCAGTCACTGCACTTCAACCCTTCCACCCACGACAACATCCTCTCAGGGGGCAGACTTGC
This sequence comes from Falco cherrug, assembly GCF_023634085.1. Lineage (NCBI taxonomy): Eukaryota > Metazoa > Chordata > Aves > Falconiformes > Falconidae > Falco > Falco cherrug. The sequence goes on along the minus strand of NW_026599294.1, from coordinate 29,240 downwards.
CTGCTCTTGATCACAGAATCAGTCAGCAGAGATCATATTGAACCAAGCTAAAAACCAGGCCCAGTCTCTACGTTCACGGTTGGGATACACGGCTCCTATCACAGGGCACACACGGCGGTCCCACCTGAGTTACGTATCTGAAGTTGCATTTCCCATGGGTCAAATATTCCTCTTCAGATCTGCCTTGAAACTGAGGGCTCATGGTCAGTGAGAAGAAGAGAGTTCCTTGCCTCCTGTGCAGTCAGGTCATGTTCCCCTGCTAAAAGCAGCCTACTCATTTGTGTACAATCTGTTAAAAGAATAAAACCAAGTCTGAAGGTTATTCATTTGCTTCCTTAACATCCTACCATTTGCAGCATCCAGCCCGCAGAAGACGACTTCTGACAGAGCAACTTCTCCAAGCAACCTGCTATAAAAGGCAGGTCAACAGAATCACCAACAGCCAGGTCTGTACCCTCAGGGAGAGACTTTCAAAGCCCTTTGGAGGATTGCACTGGATCTGCGTGCTTTAGACCCCACTGCGTGGATTTACTGTTTTACTGGCAAAGGTTTTATGTACCACACATGAACATCTTCAAAACACCTACTGTAATGGTCTCATGCATAAACAGACACAATGATTCTCTAATATCACACAGGAAGAACTCAATGGATGCTCCTACCAAGGCAGTGGCTCCCTTCTGTAGCCACTGAACAAGCAAAAGGATGGATCAGAACGACATTATGAAGCTCTGAAGCAAAATTTCTCTCTTCCTTTAGCTGTAATTTAGAGCTTCATTGAGTGCTGAAGAGTGTCAGCCTGACAGCTCTGAAGCGTGAAGCGCTTGATCCTCTGTGCCAGAACCACACCGGCACTGGCCACACAAGCTGCCTGCGTACTCACAGGGTCAGGGTCAGGGTCAGGGTCTTTACTGCCCTGCCACCGCAACACAGAAGTGAGGAAAGTAAAATGGAGATAGAAGTGTTCTTTCTCCACATAGTTGATGCTGGCAGCTGCTTGCCTCCAGCATTCCTGCACCTCAGGAGCTTGGGAAATGACAACAAATGTGAAACTTCCTGAAAATAATTTGCCTGACACACCACAGTGTAACACTTCCGTATGCCCACACCACACTTCTGGCTCCCAGCTGCTCTCCCGTGCTTCCCTCTAGCTACCTTTGAGGCACCTTTTCCATCTCCTCAGATCTGGCCAGCTGAAGAACACCCAACTCATGGCTCTAACATTCTTCCCCTTCCTCTCAACATCTTCCTGGTGGTCTCAGCTTTCTGCCCTCCAGATTAGGGGTTTATCATAACAGGACAAGGATAGCACTGGGTTGTTTTTTTTTTTTTTCTGTAAGGAAGCCAAATACTTAAAACTCTTAATTAAAATATAAAAATTAAGAGGAAGGGAAAAGCCAAAATGACAGCCAAGTGGAAGTTTCATTTGGTGCTCAAACCACCTGAATACTTGTGCTGCAGCTGCAGCCGAAAGCTGGCCCTTAGATGGCTGATCAGGATAAAGCCCCAAATCCTGCCACTAAGGTTTCAAATTATAAAATAATCCACCTAAGGGAGGGCAAAATGGATAAACACAAACATTGCCGTATGTTTACAGGGCCTTCACAGCACAATGGTTCTCTGATGGCACCGAGATCTTAGCAGTATGAAGAATTACAAAGGTCAAGTGCTATTTATAAGCAACGTACCCTTAAATCAACACTAGTGACAAAAGAGCCAAGCACTTGACTTGCAGAACGGCAGGTGATTCGTGACTTTCTCCACAGCTTCTACTACTGATGAAGCTTACAACCACCTCACCATTTGGGAACGACATCCGTTGCTAGTGTTGCTCTGGTTGGAAACTCAGCCAGAAGGAATTTGTCATTACAGGAATTCTCATGCCACTGAACTGGCAGCAAGGTACACAAGCCTCTTAATCCCTTTTTATACTTTTACACTTGTGCCATAAAACCATTCTCCACTCTCCATCTCACCACCTCTCCAAGCAGAAAAGTCCCATCTGCCACACACGTGTCACAAACTACACAGGATATGACACAGGTTTCAAATACATCAGAAAGTATCAAATCAGAAACTTTAAAACATAAAAGAAAATTTAAAAAAGGTGGCAGTGGGAAATTATTTTCTACCTTGATTGTTAGGTTCACAAGCTGCTAGTAGTTAACATTAATGGCTCACTATTTCAAGGTCATGATGGCAACAGTTCTGCAATGTGTGGATATCAGCGAGAGAATTGCTGCCTTGCACCAGTTCAGGTGCTCCACCTATACCTCGTCACAGATTTGAATTTTTTTTTTTTAAATGCTTATCAGGGTAGGATCTGCCTACCAAGACCAGATTTTAAGTGAAGTTACATTATGTTCCTCTTGATTTAAATACAGCAAGATAGCTCCACTGCTACATTCAGCCACAAGAACGTAAACACCTCCAGCTTCATAGACACCCATACATTATTTTTGTAAGGAACAAATGACTAAACATGGAACAATACTATGAAAAAGCAAAAGAATGCACACAATCAGCATTTTCCTATTTGGACCAAAAAAAGAAAATCTCTAACAGCAGATAAGTCTAAATTAAAAATCAGCCACATCCAGATCCCAAATGGGGTAGGGGTTATTGTGTGCCACAGACCTGGACTTGACTGTTGAAGGAAATCACGCACTAAGGAAAATTTGAGGTGGTTCTGCAGAAGTTTAACTAGAGCCTTGGCAACCTGGGACGTGAAAGGTACGTGCGCTATAGTATCACCCACAATAAAGGAAACTAGTCTCGCATTTTGAGTCTAACACCGCATCCGCAAACAAAATGAGGCTGCTACATTTGAGGAACACTGATGGAAACCTCACCTGCCATCCCAAAGTTATGCAATTCTTCCCTTTTTGCCACTTTCCTCAGCCTTGGTACATCTTTTGCAGAATCTGCAGCAAGGGCCCATAGCTTCTTCCTGTTTCTAACAGTGAATGTCTGGGTTTCACACGTTGGTTTCTTGTGCGGCACCAATAAGACCCAACGCTTGCCTTCATAAATGCATCCGTACACTAGGGAAGAAAAGGAAAATTACCAGCCACAACATTGTACTGCCCACAGGGCAACAGTGTGCCTCACTTCCTAAGAGGATTTAAGACAGTAAATAACCCTCAAATATCTTCATAAACAAGCACAATTTAATCATGTGCTTTTAATCTGATTGCTGACACAATCTAACAAGAAGACACATTAAGGGAAGCAGAGCTGTAGTTAAAAAAGTGGGGCTTCTCTTTCCTCTCCTGAGGGTTTACCATCCAGAGCTGGTTGAAGTTCTGAACCTGTAAACCGCTCCCTCACACTTCTATGCTCGCTTTGGGAAACAAAGACGGCTGTTTGAATTCTTTTGCAGGTACAGTCTTTCTTTACTTTTGAGTTGGAATGAAATGAAAAGCTGCCATCAGTCCCACTTATGGCACAGGGACACAACCATGTTCCATGCACATGCCTGCACAGAAACACACGCAGAGGGAAACCATCCCTTGGGTATCAAACACAGAAACAGCACTGAAAACCTTGACTTGTGAGAGTCCCTGCAGCATTCTCCCAGGTCAATACACAGCATGCTTGTGGCAGGATCACCACTGCATGTGCGTCACTTGCTTTCATTTCCATCTTCATCTCTAACCTGGCACTTGCCACCTCCAGACTGCAGCATGCATAAAAGAATTCTGTTTACTAGAAGCACGGCACCGTGTGAACCTTCTGCATGAAGTCCGGTATTTAAAGAAATTGCTATAAAGAATAAAAATCTGCCGGCACCACTGACAGACATACACGCTGTGTTTTCTGAACAGGGCCGATACATTAAACCTGCAAACTAAGGACTGCGACACCTTGCTCCTTGCCCCTCTTCTTTTGCCCTCAGGCTGGTGCAGGAGCTCCTTTCACGAGAGCAGGCACACCACAGAAGCAGCTTTGCCGCCCACTGCCAAAGTCACAGCCTGCTCATCCTGGTCCCTCACCCTGTCTGTGCTGGTCTGTGCCTCTGTTCCCCTTCCTGCCCCTCCACTCCTCTCCCTGTCCCTCTCTCCTGCTGCTGATCCTGTATTCCCTGGGGCACCCCCCTGCCCCTCTGTCTCTGTCCCACTTCATCCCTCTGCCCGCTCCTCGCCAGTCCCTGTCCTTTCTCCATCCCTGCCCAGCCCCTCCCGCTCCCCCTGCCCCTCTGGCCCCCTCCTGTCCCTCTCCGGCCACCCCTCCGCCTTGACCCACGTCTCCCTGTCGCTCGGTGCCTCTCTCCCCCTCATCCCTGCCCCATGGGGGCTCCGGGGCCAGGATCTGTGCTCGGGCAGCCCCGGGCAGTGGCCATGGGGCCTGCAGGGCCGGGGCTGGGGGCTGGTGTCCCCCAGGGCCCCACTGCAGGGCACCATGCCCCGGGGCATGCTGGGAGCTGTAGGCCGGGGCTGCCCCATGGCCAGGTTGTTCCCAGGGCATGCTGGGAGCTGTAGGCCCGGGGCTGTCCCATGGCCGGGTTGTTCCCAGGGTGTGCTGGGCGCTGTAGGCCCAGGGCTGCCCCATGGCCAGGTTGTTCCCGGGGCATGCTGGGAGCTGTAGGCCTGGAGCTGCCCCATGGCCAGGTTGTTCCCAGGGCATGCTGGGAGCTGTAGGCCCAGGGCTGCCCCATAGCCAGGTTGTTCCCAGGGCATGCTGGGAGCTGTAGGCCCGGGGCTGCTGGCAGCCATGTTGTTCCCAGGGCATGCTGGCAGCTGCCATTTCCCACCCTCACCCTCCTGGCAGCCATGTTGGGCTGGGCAGGCACAGCCTGTGCTGGGGCTGTGGCCGGGCTGAGGGGACCTGTGGCCGGCCGTGGGATGAGGGATGCTCTTGGGCTGGCACAGGGGTGTCTGCTGCCTGCTGGCTGCCCGGGGGTTCTGTGGGGAGGCTCCAACCCCCTGGAGTGCCAGGCCCCGGGGCAGCTGGAGTCAGGCCCGGCCGGGGCAGCCCTGGGGGTGAGCTGAGAGCTAAGGAGGGAAAGAGGCCCCAGAGCCACCCCGGCGTTTGTAGTTCCTGCAGGAATAGGGCTAGCGTGTTTTTCTGCTGACTCCGGCAGGGCCCTGGCTACACCTGCCCTGCTGAGGGACTGGCAATATGCAGCTGCCTGGGAGAGTCACCAGACGGAGTATGAGTGCTCAAGCCTTGTTTCCCTTGCTGGAAAACACTCCATTCTTAAATACAGCCTGTCAGCGGCGAGATCCAGGCAGTCGGGATTGCTTCCTGTAGGGAGCAGCCTGGTGACTTGAGGCTGCTGCCTTCAGTGGCAGAGCTGGACACTTCTCGCTGACAGGATTAAGTTATAAAGAATCACTAGGAGAGGCTGCAGCTAAAGCAGTGATTAACTCCACCTATTGAATAAGCTCAGTAAGGGGTGGCAAGCTTTCTGAGGTACCTGGGCTATACCAATAGACGAGGGTAGTGCGGTAACGGTGTGTTGCCTTCAAGACCATACAGCACAGAGAATAAATGAAGTTCTATAACAACAAGTAGAGTGCAGGTGCCCCAGGAAAGTTCAGCTGAAGTTCACCAGGTTGTTGACCACCAACGATCTCTAAAGACCCCAAGAAAGGCCCCCAGGAACAAAGTGACATATGCAAGTGCCTTATGCATATGTAAATAATTTTGAGGAAGTAGGTAGTACAAAGTACATCTTCCCATCTGAACATGCTCAGAAAGGACCCTGAGGGGCTGGATATTGAACGGTGGAGCGTGTTGATGGGTCGTAGCTTGGTTTTTTTCCTTCTCACGCAAAATTTCATTTTGTTTTGTGGGTAAGCAAAACTGCATATTGCAATGTGTTTCCTTGATTGGTAGTTTTTGCATAACACGTGGGATCTGCAGACCTGCAAACCTGTTATGCAAACGTGTTATGCAGTTTAAACCCTGGTGCCTGGATACCCCAACAAGGACACATGCCTGGAATAAGGGTTCGCAAGTCTGGGGTATGCCATGGTTCTATTCCACGATTCACAACAAATCGCTCATGAACATTTCCTGAGTGGAGTGTTCTGATGGGGTGGGGGATTTATTCCCATGTTTCAACTCTGTTATCTAGTTTGGACTAAAATGTTTAAGGCACCAAGCCCATACCCCATTTATTATCCATTTGAATATGCCAACCTGGGGATAACATGCCTTTCTATTTGTGGTGTATGGATTCACCGTGGGGTCTCAATACATACTGGATCCCCCCTTTGCAAGGGGCACAGATCCCCTGCCCAGCAGGCAGCTCGTTGAGGGGCCCACCAGGACCTTCTTTGCCAAGCTGCTTTCCAGCAAGGTGGCCCCCGCCTGTGCCAGGGCCTGGGCTTGTTCATCCCCAGGGGCCAGAGTTGGCACTTGTTGGACCTGATGAGGTTCCTGCTGGCCCCTTTCTCTAGCCCAGCTGGGTCCCCACCTCCCAGCACACCCACTGTGGTACCAGACACCCCCACCCCCCATTTTGTGGGTGCCAGCAGTGCTCAATGCCAGACCATCCCCACTGGGTTCAGGCACTGAGGGTGAAGCAGCCCCAGCTGCGGGATGGATGGATGAGCTCCACAGATAGATCCATGGATAGAGGAAAGATTTAACATTTCAGATGAGGGGGCAGGCCAGGGGGGTCCCAGCCCTGCACCCCACCAGCTGCTCACTGGCAGGGGAACCCACTGCTCTTGTGGGAGCAGCGCTGCCACCACGGGGCTTGCAGAAACGGACACAATGGAGCCGGCAGTGGCATCTCCACCAAGCCTTTGGGCAGCCCCACATGTGGGAGCAGCCCTCCTGCAGGCACAGTCCTGCCCGGCACAGTCCTGAGGCTGCCTGCCCACGTGCCCTGCCCACGGGGACATGGTGCTGGGGCCTGGGCTCTGCTGGGGTGCTGCTGCCTGGCCCCACGTGGATGGTGCTGCCCAGGCCCATGGAGCTGATTCTGTCTGGTGTCATGGGGCTCCTCTTCCTCATCCCCATTGGGCTCCTTCTGCCCACCTGCACAGGGCTGCTTCTGCTTGGCCCCGTGTCCTCCCCTTGGCCTTTGTCCCCATCTGCCATCTTCTCCATGTGCGCATCTGCCCCCAGCAGCTCCACTCGAAGGACCTGGGGCCACCCTCTGGCCTCCAGCAGCCCTGGATAGAGCTGCTCCTCTTTCCTGCTGCTCCTCTTTCCTGGCAGGGGGGAGGGAGACAGCTGTGGGGTGGCGGTGTGCGTGGTGTGTGTCCCACTACAGACCGCCTCTTGCCACTTGGCCATCATTACTTGCAGAAACTTTTGGTACTGCCTGGTCACTATACGGGTGTCCTGGACGATATGGATGAGCTCCCCAGTGAGGTTCTGTGTGACCATGGCCATGGCTGAGGGGCTGCCGGGGGTGGCTCCACATCGATGGGGCTCTACACACTGTCCCTGCCATCCAATGGGGAACTCCTCATGCTTTGGCATCCCTGCCACCCACAAGGAATTCCTCCTCTGGCAGCTCCAGGGAGAGGCCCTGGCCAAGGGCAATTCCCAGCTTCCCACTGGCACCCAGGTTGCCCTGATGGATCAGGAAGGTGCAGTGCCGGGCAGTGCCACTGGCTCTGCCATCACACCAGGCCAGTGGTGTGGGACACAGTAGAGGGAGCCCAGGTAGAACGGCCAGTGCATGACAGGGAGGGCAGCAGGGCCCGTGGGGACTGGTGCTCCCTTGGCAGAACATCTGCACTCGCCCTGCAGTGGAGGACGGGGAAGAGAGAGAAGGCTGTTGCCCTGCAGTGCTCATGCACATGTGCAAGCCCATGTGTGCAGGTCCAACTTCTGTTAGTGAGGACTGGCAGGTTTCTTGGACAGACACTGGGAAGGCAGTCAGGTGTCGGGTGGCCTGAGGGTCCTGACCTCTTCTTCCTCAGCCAAAGTGCCGCGAGTCCCAGAATCACACAATGGTCGTTGTTGGAGGGAACCTCTGGAGATTATCCAGTCCAACGCCCTGCAAAAGCAGGCTGTGCTAGAGCAGGTTGCACAAAATCCTGTGCAGGTGGTGCTGCAATGTCTCCAGAGGCCTCTCTGGGCAGCCGGTGCCAGTGATCTTAAGCTGGAGTGCTGTGCAAGGGTCCCTGTGCTGGTGGGGGGCAGTGCCTGGACTAGCTGCAACATCAAGGCACTGCAAAGGGGCAAGGAGATGATGAGCACAAGCCCATGCCACGCTCCCTGCCTCCCCGCATGACAGTGCCTGTTGCCAGGTCCCTGATGGCTGTGGAGGCCACCTGGCACTGGGCACCCTCTACCCTGCAGTGCGCTGGAGCTGTCTTTGCCCTGGAGCTGTCTTAGGCTCGCGCTAGTCCACCCAGGTCCTGAGACCTTCCTTGCACCCCAGACCCCTCTGCAGAGCCTCAAGCACTCAAAGGAAGCCCGCTGGACTGGGGGCCTGGTCCCTAGACTTGACCATTCCACTCGAGTCCCCGCGGCACTCCTCCATAGGTGTCTGTAATGCCCCAGAGCCTTCTGTTGCTCGACTAGCCAGACCTTGGGAGCCCTCCCGAGGCAGTCATGGTGACCCAGGCACTCTGTTTGTCCCCCCGTCCCTCAGGGAGCCCTGCAGGGTCCCTCTGGCCCCCTTAGCACCTCTGTACTCTGCATGGAAACCTTCCCGAGTGCATCATGGTGCAGGGACGTGGCAGTGCAGTAGAAGCAGATACTGTGGTGTCGCTGGGGTGCCCGGAGAACTACAAGGAGGTCAGAGCTGGGACCACCCATCCCATGCCCTCTCCTCGCTGCCCGTCAGTTCTACTTGGGAAAGACACCCTGGGTTCAGGCTTCTTGTTCCAGCTTTATTGAATCGCAGCCGTTCTCTGGAGAAGAGCTGCACCTCTGCCTGGCTTAGCAGCACCAGCAGCACAGTGATCGCAGGGTGCATCGTGACGTTTGCCGCACCCTTGGAGTGCTCAGGATGGAGGTGGTCTGAGCTGCCAGGGAACAGATGGAGGGTTCATTGTCTTCCTCCAAGGTCTGAAGGGCTGTGATGGAAAGAAACGGAGCAGAGATGAACTGCCGTGTCTGCGAAAACCACCGGGCATCCCCTCCAGCCCATGCTCCCTACTCACTGTGGCAGATCTCAGCCAGCTTCTCCTCCCTTTGGTCCTTCAGGAGCTGCCCAGCAAGCCCTAGGGACAGAGCTTCATCAGACCCGCCACTCCCCAGCATGCTCCCAGCAAGCCCCCAGCGCAGCTGGCTGGGCTGCACGCCCTCCTCCCCCTCACCAGGCTGACCCCAGGGAAGAGCAGTAGCTGAGGCGGGTGGGACTGAGCAAGGCAGCCACCGAGCCCACCTGCATGGTCAAGGGTGGGAGAGAGAGGCCAAGGCCCTGCACGGGGCAGCCGAGGCTCTGGCAGACACCGGGCTGCTCCTTGCTGCCGGTGCAGCGGCGGGACTGGGGCTGGGCTGCCAAAAGCGGGACCCTGGGGGCTGTGGCTCACCGATGAACCTGACGGCCGTTGCTCGCAAGGTGGCCTGAGCATCTTCCAGGTACGGCAGGCTCTGATTCAAGTACTCTTCGGTCCTGCGCCTGTCCCGCTGTAGCTGGAGAGAGCACAAGGGTATGGGCATGTCACACAGCCTCCCCAGCTGGCCGGAGCAGTCCCGCCTGCCAGCACCCGCCGCTGCCCAGAGCCCTCCCTCCCGCTGGGTGCGGGGAGAGGGGTGTGGAGAAGAGCCCTTGGAGCTCTCTTCTCGAGGACAGGGAACAAGGATGCAGCTCCAGGCTGTGGGCTGCGGGCTGCAGCAGGGCAGGTGAGGCACAGCTGCAGAGCGCGCAGGGCAGACCCGTGGCGCAGCGCTCCTCCAGTGGTTGTCCTCACCAAGCACTCTGCAATCCTCCATGTCTGATGGCTCTGCAGCAGGTGTTTGAGCTTTTTCCACTTGAGGAGCTCTGCTGCAGAGAGGAGGGCTTCCCTGGAGGCCTGCAGAACAGCAGAAACTGGGAGATGGCACCACGGCCTGGGGAAGGAGACCTGGCATCTCCCTGCCTTTTCCTTTCTTCCTGGGGTCATCCCACCCTTAGGAAGCTGGGAGGTACCCTGGCCCAAACATCTCAGGTTTTCATCCCTACATCACTGCTTAGCTTTGGAATCTGTACCTTGGCCACGCTGTGGATTTGGTCACTCATGTGAAAGATGAGAGGGAGCAAGCCCATTTCCACTTTTGTCTTCATCTGCCTCTTGTTCTTCCTCACCACAGTCTTCATTAGGTCTCTGAAGAGGCTGATGGAGAGCTCTCTCACCTCGCCGAAGCCCTGGTAGAGAGAAGCAGAGTAGGACTTGCGTCCTTGTAGGTAGCTGTCCCCGACCAGCGCCTGGACACAAGGCTTGGGCTCCCCTATCAGCCTTACCGCAGCAAAGAGGGGCAGGAGCTTCTCCATCAGCTGGACAGCGATGGGGCTGGCCTTTGTCTTCAGGTGACCTATGACGTTTCGCGAGACCACCAGGGACTTCATCTTGATATTTGTGTTGCCATCCTCCAGGACCTTCATCATGTCTGGCATGAAGACCTCCATTTTTCTTGCCTGCATGAAAGACAGAGCTTCTGTTTCCTGAAAAGGACTATGCCCAGCAAGCTCCCCAGGCAGCCACCAGGCCCCACCATGGCCAGGAGGGCCTTTGGAGCAGTCACCCAACCTCCTGACTCCCAGCCAAGGCCAATCCACCAGCTTATCCGCTGCCCCAGCCCCTGGCTGCCAATATGGCTCCCTTTGATGATGCCCTGCTCACCATCTCAGCTCTCTCTGACAGCGTCATGAGGCTCCTGAGCACCAATGAGAGCACTGCTGGGCTTGGATCCCTCAGAAACCTCAAGACTTTGTACATTGGAGAGAATTCCTCATCCTCCAAATCAGTGCAGGTCAGCAGCTGAAAGAAAGCCAGCGGTGAGTGACCAGAAGAGCCAGCATGACTCCCCACACCGCGCAGCTGTTCCCATCAGCAGCTGAGGACAAGAGCACTGGGGCTTCTTCTGGTAACTCACAGCCAAGCGAACGAAACAGGTGTCCTCCTGGTATGTGTAGAAGAGCCTGTTTTGCCGGTCCTGGAGTTTGATGAACAGCTCCTTCAGAACCTTCTCCAAGGTCTGGGCTGTGGAGAGCATCACCTCCCACAGTGCCAGGGCAGTGCTGCAAGCCAGAGCGTTCTGTCAGCAGGGTGACCCCATCCCCAGTACTGTGGCCTGGGCCAGCCCTGCGTAACACAGACCCTCCTCCCTGGGCAGGCAGGAGAGGGCTGAGGTGCTGTGCTCCCCATGGGGTGGGACAGAGGGTGGTGGCGAGGCTCTGGGCTGGCTTTGGTGCTGGGGACGCGGCCAGCCCACCAGGGCTGGAATGGGTGCTGGGACGGGGGAAGGGCCCCGCTCCTCGGGGGTGTCCTGCGGTACTCCTTGGGTCTGGCAGCCAGAGAGTCTCCGGGTCCCTCTCACCACTAGGAGCAAGCCCTCCTGGCTGTCAGGACCGCTACCTGTCTCCTCGTGGAGCGATCTTCAGCAGCGTGGTGACAACGTCCCCAGGGCACTGGTTAGCCATCAGGAGCAGCAGTGACTCCATGCTACGCTGGCCTGACTCCATGGTCACGTATTCCCAGGATTCATAGATGCAGCTCATGATCTTTGGCACCTGGAGGGGACACAAGTGATGGTGGTGCTGCCACTGGAGGGCAGCCATTGCCCCAGCTGCCCTTGCCATCCCTCTCCTGCCTTAAGGTGGCTTCAGGTGCCTGAGACACCTGGCTTTGGGCGGGAGGCAGGGATGGAGGGAGGAACAAGGCGGGCCAGGGCTGAAGGACAGGGTAATCCAGCCACAGGCCACTTACATCTGTCAGCCAGACGTGAGGGTCTGCCATGACCACGTCCATCACACTGCTGCCCAGCGGCTTTTTCTTGGCATTTAATTCTCTCAGGGTATCAATGATTGTGAGGACGATGTCTGTCCTCTCAGATGGTTGAAGGTATTTTGCAAAGGCCTATGGCAGGAAGGAAGGGAGTGAAGAATGTCACGTTGAGTGCCCTGATGGTGCTGCTAAGCTGGACAGTGCGAGCAGCCCTGGTGAGAGATGCACAGCAGTGCTGGTAGCAGAGGCTGCAGTCACTGCATGGGGGAGGATGAGAAGAGAGGGCCCCCAGGGTGAGGGAGGAGGCTTGGGCTCTGGGGCACAGTGTGCTGGCCCTACAGAGAACCAGGGCCTGCTGTTGGCCAGGCGGAAAATGCTGCTTGGGCACTGGAGTGCAGCCCTCGCGTTGTCCCTGCTTGGGGACAGCAGAAACCCTGCTGAGAGCAGGGACAGGGAGGCCACGCCAGCCCCGCTCATTTTGGATGCCTTCTCACACAAGAGCCCTGCTGATGCCACAGGCAAGGCACGGGGGCAGCTCCTTACCATGGCAAAGTCTCTGGCGGTGGGTGAACAGCACAAGGAGGTGGTCTCAGCTTCCCAAGCCGCTGGCAGCTGTGCATTCTCCTCTGACAGTGTCGTGCCTAAAGAGCAGGGCAAACACAGGAGAGTGCGTGAGACCCAGCTGCTTTGCCAGCAAGCTTACCAGCTCCTGAGAAGAGCTTTGATCTAGGAATGGCTGAGAAGGGAGGTGATGACCCACAGTGAAAGGAGGAGGTGGTGGAGAGAGATGTAAATGAAAGGGTGACCTGCCTCCCGTGTATTTATGCCAATGCTCCTGGCCTGGTCAACTCCAAGGACCTAGAGCTCTGCATGCAGTCCCACAGTTAAACTGTGGTTGGAATAACAGTGACGTGGGGTACGGCTCGCATGGATGGAGTGCTGTGGGGCAGTGGTACAAGCTCTTCAAGGAAGAGGGGATGAGGAGTGGGGCTGCCTCCTGAGTGAAGGAGCAGCTCAGCTCCACGGGACGATCAGCTGTGTGGGACACAGCGTGGGTCAGGAGCAGGGGAGAGGCGGTGCTGGTGACATGGTGGTGCCTCCAGCAAGCACAGGAAGGGCCCGCCACAACGCGCAGGAAGACAAGCAGACGGCTCGATTGATGTCGTTGTGCAGGGGCGGGGGAGGCAGCCCACCACTGCTTCTCTTACGTTTTTGCTGGCGGGTGAATAGGAAAAGGGAGAAAAGGGCATCCAAAGCCACACGGCTGGTCTTTTCTTCCCCAGATGACACGAGCAGGAGGAGACGTCCAAGCAGCTGCCCGAAGACTGGGATGAGGATCTCTCTGCAGGAGGCATGTCTGTCCTCATTTTGAGCAGCCTGGGTGAGGGAGGCAGAAGAGCAGAAGGGCTGAGGGCAGGCGCCTGGGGCCAGAGCCCCGGCCCCAAGAGCGTGGCCAGGGCTGGACCCAGGTGTGCCAGAGCTTTGCAGGACCATGCTGGCCGCGGCTCCCAAAGCAGCTAGCTGGGTGGCAGCCCCGCACAGGGAGAGCTGCCAGGCCTGGGCTCCCACCATGTTCCTTGGGCAGTCCCGTCCAACACAGGACTGGGGGCAAAGCTGGCTCCTGGCAAAGAGGGGGCTGGGGAGAGAAGCCCATGGGAAACAGAGGCACCAAGACCCCCACTTCAGCACAGAGGCTGGCAGAGCACCCAGACCTGTGCCCAGGCTTGCCCTGCAGGCGCCTCAAAGCTGCCAGCTGTGCTGGCGCGCAGGGAATGGGAGGTGGCCTGGCTGGAGAGTACCTGGTCCTTCCATACCTCCAGCGAGGAATAGCTGGCCAGCAAATGGCTCAGCATCCTAATCCTGCCCACGGTCCTCTCAAGCACAGCTGGTCTCTCAGAGCTGGTGAAAGCCAACAGCACCTTGGAAGAGAAAAGCTGCTGGTGTGCCTTGCAGCTCCAGGGCTGGACTTGCACAGTCCATCAATGCTTCCTCTGATCTGGGGCAAAGCCTGTAGTGGCGTTCCTGCCCCTAGGGTCCTTCACAGGCTTTGGACAAATGCCCCGAGCCTGCCTTGTGGCCAGGCAGGAAGGCAGATGCCACCCACTGCAGCTGCTGTGCTACAGAAGAGCCTGGTGGGTAGCCCCCGGTTACCCAAGGCAGGTGCGCACCCTCCCTGCCATGCTGTCTCTCTGCATGGCGCTGGCGTGGGGACCACCCACTCAGGAGTGGGCACCCCCTTCCCTCCAGGGTGAGGAATGGCCCCTGTGAAGCCCACTCTTGGCCCATGCCAGACCTGAAAGATACTCTGCAAGTTCTCCTTGCTGACTCTGGAGGCAGGAGAGCTGAGCACCATTGTCTCCAGCATGGTGTCCATGGCATTCAGGGTCTGCAGAGAGGACAAAGAGTTGTGGCAGCGATTCTACTGTTCCTCCACCCCCAGGAGACTGATCTGAACTCCCAGAGCCACGGCAGGAGTCCCACACGGCCTCGCAGTTTCCAGGAGAGACCCAGGGGCAGACAGTGTGCTGCCGACAGAGCAACCTGTGGCATTGGATGGGGCCAGGCCCACGGGAAGGGCACAAAGGGACGAGGGTGGGAAAGCAAAGGCAAGAGCCTGCCCTGCCTCAGATCTCTGGTTGTATGGCAGCACAGGGTTATCAGGGAGCAGCCCAGAGGGACTGGGCGCTCCTGCAGGTCCCTGAAGTACCCAGCACGTACCCTGAAGTAGAGGGAAGTGTCCAGTCCCTCCATTTCCTCTGCTGGAGGAAGCCCCAAGACACTCAAGCAGCAGGCATGTAGACTGCTTTTCTCTTTGCCCTCCAGCACCGTCTGCACTGAGCTGCAAAGAGAGAGAGGGGCCAGCTGGACACCGATGCTGGGAGCAGTGCCTCGAGGCCTCGCGCGGGTGCGCACAGGCCTCTGAGGAAGGGGTCCCCAGCAGGGATGGGTAGGTACCTCAATTCGGCGATGGCAAGCATGGCAAGTTGCCGCACTGCTGTGCGCAGCTGGTCCCTGGGCTCTTGTTCCACCAGCTCCTACAGAGCACAACCGAGATGGGACCTGGCAGCTGCCAGCACCCAGCACCACCAGCCCCTTGCTGTGGCCAAGCATTGTCCTCACAGGGTGCCAGTGCCGGGGGTCCTTGCCCCCTTCCCTAGAGCCACCGGGTGTCCCCTCACCTTGACCTTCTCTGCCAGCTCGTATCCGTGGCAGAAGATATCCAGGCCCTGTGACAAGCCATGGTGCTTGGCGGTTCTGCACAGGCTGCAGATGCTCTCAAGAAACTTCATCTCCTGGCCCTCCTCCTGGCAGCGGGGGGACAGAGAGACAAACGGGGAGTGTGAGAGGGGGACACACAGGGGCAGCAGCACCACAGCACTGGGGGTGCAGGAGAGCTGGCAGAAGCAGCTCTGCCCAGCCCGGCAGCAGAGCCCCTGTCTGCCGAGGCTGGCACAGCCACATTCGGAAGGGCCGTGGTTACCTTTTCTGGGCTGCTGGCAAAGGCTTGGATGAAGTCCACGCTTTGCTTCTCCTGTGTGTACACAGGCAACCAGCTGGCATCTAATAAAGGGGGAGAGCAGGGAGGGCTGTAGAGAGGCTGCGGGTGGCAGGAGAGCAGAGGAAGATGTGCCCTGTGTCCAGCCCGTGCCCACTCCCCGGGCCCAGTCATCCCGTGTGTGTCAGGGCTGGAGGGTGCCTGGCAAATGGGCTGTGATGCTGGGGCACGGTGCGGTGGGGAAAGCCCCGGTGCCCAGGGCTGAGGAACTGGCTTGCAGACGGGCAGGAGAGGTCCCCATCCCACAGCACCGCTGCCTCTGGCTGCCTGTGCCCCAGGCCAGGAGCTGGGCCCCCCCCTCTGCTCTCTCCCTCCTTGGGACAGGCTGTGCTGGGGCCACTTCCAGCGCTGAGCAGCCCTGTCACCCAGGCAGCATCGTGTCCCCAAGCCATGGGACCCCTGCTGCCAGTGTGCCACGGAAAGATTATCATGGCATTGAGCATGGGGCGCTCGCTGGCCTCAGCCCTGCCCAGGCCGAGAGGGCCCCTCACTCACCAGTCACCAGTGGCTGGACCACGCACACCTCGTGGGGCTCCGGTGGAGACCTGCTCTCCTGGGGAGCCCCATCCTTCTCCCAGGCTACACTGGGGAATCTGGGGGATCTCCTCATCATCCTGCAGGACAGAAAGGGGTAGGTGTGGGGAAAAGGGAAGCTTTGGCGAGACGCCTGGGCGCCGTGGGGCTGCTGGGTGCAGCAGGGAGAGACGTGGGCTGTGCTCGGGGGCTCCTCGCCCACTCCATGCTCCTGCCCTGTCCCGTTGCTGTCCTGATGGAAACCGTGGGCTGGGGCCACAGCTGTGGTGAGTACATGCACTGCAGTGTGGTGTCACCAGATGAGGTCACAAAGACCTCACTGTGACCCACTGGCCCAGGAGGGAGGGGCCCGGAGCCCCCGGGGGGGGCATGGGGCTGGTTCAGCCGTGGGCACCTGGGTGCTCTCGGGGTGCCTCCAGGCCCCTCCTTGACCTCCAGTGTATCCCAGAGCCCCTTGCTCAGACGCCCCGGCATGCCCGCCAGGAAAAGGCCTTTGAGATCACCAAGTCTAACCATTAACTTGATGGTCTGCCAAGTCCATCACTCAAGCATGGCCCTAAGCACTACATCTAGGTGGGTTTTTAAACACCTCCAGGGATGGTGTTTCCACCACCTCCCTGTGCAGCCTGTTCCAATGCTTGACCAACCAGTCAGTGAAGACATTTTTCCTAACATCCAATCTAAACCTCCCCTGGCATACCTTGAGGCCATTTCCTCTTGTCCTATTGCTTGTTACCTGGGAGAAGAGACCAAACCAACCCCCACCGGCCTGCAGCCTCCTTTCAGGTAGCTGTAGAGAGTCTGAAGGTCCACCCTCAGCCTCCTCTTCTGCAGGCTAAACACCGCCAGCTCCCTCAGCCGCTCCCCATCAGACTTGTGCTTGATTCACCAGCTTCACTGCCCGTCTTCGGGCACGCTCCAGCACCTCGGCGCCTTCCCTGTAGTGAGTGGCTCAAAACGGAACACAGCGCTTGAGGTGCGGCCTTGGCAGTGCTGAGTACAGGAAGACAATCACTGCCCTGGCCCTGCTGGCCACACTTTTTCGACACACACTGGGATGCTGTTGGCCTTCTTGACCACCTGGGCTCACTGCTGGCTCATGGTCAGCCAGCTGTCCCCCAGCACCCCCGGGTCCTTTTTGTCCAGGCAGCTTTCCCAAGCCTGTATGTAACATTGTGGGAGGAGGTTGTTGTGACCCAAGGGCAGGACTCAGCATTCTCTGTGTTGAACGTCATACAATTGGCCTTGGCCCACGGATCTCCTGTCCAGGTCCCTCTGAAGAGCCTTCCTACCCTTAGGCAGATCAACATCCCCTGGCCCAGCTTGCCGAGGGTGCACTCGATCCCCTCGTCTACATTGTCGATAAAGATACCCATTGGCACTGCTGTTCCCCAGGCCTGGCAGCCTTTCCTCGGGCCGCCTGCTCTGCTTTGTGGGTGCCGAGTGCCTGTGCCTGGGGTGTGGGTGGCCTGTCCCGGGGTGTGGGGACCTCTCCCTCAGGACAGCAGCCTCCTCTTGTTACCCAGCCTCTCTGCCTGGGTCTGCAGCCTTTGAGTCGGTGCTGGCTTCACCCCAGTGTAACACCAGGTGCCTGCCAGCACATCTCTATCACTCTCCCCCCCAGCTGGACAGGGGAGAGGAAAGGCAACAAAAGACTTGCGGGCCAAGAGAAGGACAGGGAGAGATCGTGCACCCATTACCATCACAGGTAAAACAGACTTGGCACAGGGAAATTACCTGAATTGATAGCCAGCCCAATCCCAGTAGGGTCATGAGAAAAAAACCCTAAATCTTAAAACACCTTCCCCCGACCCCTCCCTTCTTCCCAGGCTCAACTTCACTCCTCATTGTCCTCCACAACTCCTGGCGGCTCCCCAGCCCTGTCTGCTCCCTGAGTGGCACCTTGGGACCCTCCCTCCCTCCAAACAAAGCAGGGTTATACCACTCACTGCACATCTACAGCGCAGCCAGAGGCAGGTGCGAGGCAGCCATTCTCAACTCTGCCTGTGCCTCCGTCAGCCTCTCCAGGCTCCTGGCACTTCATGTCCTCCACTGGGCGGGAGAGAAGGAGGGGAAGAAGGTGAGCAGCCACGGGTCTGCTGCTCGGCTGGAGGAGCAGTGCTTGGGGACAGGGCCCAGAGCAGAGAGACACTCATGGCACAGTGGCAGCTCAGCTCCTTCTCCAGGAGCTTGACTGATGGGAGACAGGTCGCCCGGGCTCCCTTGGCTCCTTCTGGTGGCCTGTGCAGTGGGAAGGGAGAGGGAGAGAGCTGGGTGAGCCCCAAGTCACCTCTTCTCTCTTGTCAGGCAGCTCTGCCCGAGAGCTGCCTGCAGCCACAGGGGCAGCTGTGCCCAGCTGCGGGGCTGGGTTCCCCCTGCTGTGCCTGGAGCATCCCCCCAGTTACCCCAGCAGTGTGCCCACCCACAGCTCCTTCAGCACCCAGGAGCTGCAGGCAGAGGAGACACAGCATCAGGCCCCACTGACCCCCAGCCCTGGGCAGACGCAGGTGCCTGCACGGCCCTGCCCCATGGGGAAGGGCACAGGGGCAGGACAAAGCCCCATGGGGTGGGACAGAGACATTTCCCAAGGCCTGGCTTGCTCCGTCCTGCCTGAGCAGCTGCTTTAGCCCTTCCCTTCTGGAAACCGAAAGGGGACCAGTGGGTGCAAGACATGGAAACATCTGCCCCTCCCTCCCTCCCTGCTGGCGTGCATCCTGCCCCCTGCCCATGCTCTGCATGGGGGGCAGAGGCCATTCATGGGATGGTGTGGGCACGGCTGGGAACCTCTCCTGCCCGGCCGTGGGATGTGGCACCACGCTCACCCAAAAGTGGAAACGGAGGAGCCACTGGGCATGGCAAGGATGATGGAGGTCCTGTCATTGCCACTGCCTCTCTCCTCCTCTTCTCGTTCCTCCTGCGCTGCCTCCTTCCCACTGCTCAGCACCCACAGCTGGTCCAGGGCCACCCCCACTCTGTTGTTTAACTTCTCCAAGTGCATTCTATTCAGGTCCTTCTGCTTTCACAGAAGAGTGTGGAACATCAGCTTTACTTCAGCTGGCAGAGGAAATATTAAAATATCGGTGAGTAATTGCTGCAGGGCCAGTGGGGTGGAGATGCATGATGCTGATGGCTGAAGTCTGGAAGGAAGAAGAGTGCTACAGTTCTAATCACACTGTTGCTGTGAGAGAAACCAGATTTTTTCAAGCTTGACTGCTAGGGACTTGTCTGGATGTGGGTCTTGGGAGGAAGAGGAAAGCAAACCGAGGTGAAGGAACACACTGGCTCATCAGCTGTTCCCCATTTTCTTTCAAAAAAAAAAACTTTTTAAAAGCTGAGGTTTAAGATGATATTATTACACTAAGAAATACTGTAAAATATATTTATGAAAAAGTCTTTGTCTTTAACTAGGCATGGCTTCACTTGGGCAGTGAACTCGGGGAGCTCCAGGACAACTGTAAGGAGCAGGTGGTGTTTGTCCTGAGCCCCTGAACAAGCGAGATGTGAGCAGCGCCATCCGGACAATTGATACTGTGCGCAGCTGTGTCATGGTGGTCACTCCACCGCGCTCGGGCGTCTGGGCGATGCCCCGGCGTGTGTGAACCTTATGCAGCATGAGATAGTGCGCGCCTGCACTTAGCCTAAACTTAGAAATTGACATACATACGCCAGACATGTAAGGTATTTTTGGTTTTTGCTGAGTATAAAGGCGGGCAAGCTGCGGGCCCGGGCGAGAAGCCTCACGGATGTGCGGATGCACCATGTAGAAATTGTCCCAGTTCCCGAGAGACTTGTGGCACTGGCTGCAAGGGGGCTCCCAGCCGAAGGGCGGGCCTGGATGACGTTCAGGTGGTAATTGGTGATGTATCCTTCTCTTAGACTCTGTCATGCTTTGCAGTAACGTTTTGATGCTTCGCTCCTGTTGCTCTTCTATGATATTGTGCATCGGAACCAGTACCGTTTCCTTTTATCATACTGCATGCTATTTTCCTGTATTACACTGTAATCTAGTAAGTGGCCTTCATTCTTATAGTTGACTTGGAATTCATTTGTGCTTGGTATGCAGTCAATCAGCAAAACAGAGAGCTCGTGGCATGGGTGCTGTGACCAGTCAGAGGAGCGCCCGGCTCCGCTGCTCTGGCCTGTGTGGAGCTGCTGGGGCGGGAGGTGGGGGGAGACATGTGGGGGTGCATGGCAGGGGGTACCCATGGGGAGGCAGATGCAGGAAGGGCCACAGAAGACACAGGAGGAAGCCTGTGGAAGGGGACGCTGTTGGGGCTGCATTCTGGGCTGGAGGTGCTCGATGGCTCATGAGTCGAGGTAAGGATGGAGCGATCACGCAGCAGGTACTATCGTGGGCAAAACAGACTCAGCTTGGGGAAATTAGTTCAATTTATTACCACTCAAATCAGAGCAGGATAATGAGAAATAAACCCAAATCTGAAACACCTTCCTGCCAGCCCTCACTTCTCTCGGGCTTAACTTTACTCCCGATTTCCCTGTCTCCTCCCGCCAGGGGAGGGAGAAGGGCAGTTGTGGTCAGTTCATCACATGTTGTTTATGCTGCCGCTTCTTTCTCAGGGGGAGGACCCCTCACACCCTTCCCCAGCTCCAGTGGGGGTCCCTTGTGGGGTCACAAGTCCTGCCAGCAAACCTGCTCCAGCGTGGGCTCCCCTCTCCATGGGTATGCAGGTCTTGTCGGAAGCCGGCTCCAGCGTGGACTTCCCGTGGGGTCACAGCCTCCTTCAGGCATCCTGCTCTGGCGTGGGGTCCTCCCAGGATGCAGGTGTACAGAATGTGGTGTCATGACAACGTGATGATGCAACAATGTGCGCTTGTTCTATATAGCATCTCGCTGGGAGACCAGCCGTGGTGGCCACAGTTGGGTGCCTCTGGAGCAAGGGGTGCCAGCGCAGGATCAGAGCTCCAGGAGAGCTCTTGGAAGGAGCCATGGAGCACCGTCTCTCTGGTGGTGCACGAAATGTAGATGCACAGCTGAACGCACTGAGGAAGAGGGGAGAGGTGAGCAACCAGCCGATGGGGAGGGCTCAGCCTGGGAGCCTGGAACATGCAGGCCTGCCCCAGGGGCTCAGGAAGTGCCTGGGGAGCTGACAAGGATCGAAAGCTGGGTGGAAGCAGGGAGGGTCTGTAGGCAGCCTTGCCTCTCTGCCCAGCGTGGCTTACGGCTAAGCAGGCGGGAGGGGTTGCTGCAAAAGGACACAGACATGGGTTGCGGAAGGGATGGGAGTTGTGGGGAGGGGGGCAAGGAAGCAGAGAGCAGCTTTTGACTGGGCTGCTCTTGGCGCTCCCCGTGGTTGGAGTCTTCCAAGAACCTTGCGAGCGCTGTGCAGCAGGCTTACGGAGATAGTGCCTCAGTGCCCGCGTCTCCCTCTTTCTAGCTCGGCAACAGGAGACAGCCACTGGCAGAAGGAGCTACTAGGCTGCTGAACCTCCCACTTGGGGTCAAGATCCCCGTGTCACCTAGCTCCAGGCCTGTCTTCTACAGGACAAGGCTGGGGGAAAAGGTAAAGTAGAAAGGGGTAGAAAAGCTCTCCGCTTTGATGGTGTCCCCACCATTCCAAGAAGTCCTTGTGGCCACCCGCTCGACAGCGAGTGCTGTAGCCCTTCCATGTGGCAGCACTGGAGAGTAGAGGGAAGCTCCTGACTCCCTGGTGTGGTGATCAAGAGGAGGACTTGTGGGTTTTCTGGACCGGTTTCTGGCACTGTGAAAGTGTGTGGCCCGGGCCCTGTCTGCAGTGTGTCCAGGTCTTTCCCCCAGCCCAGCCCAGCCCAGCCCAGCCTGGCCCCCACAGTCTGGCTGTGGTGCTCTCCGTGCGTTCAGAAGGATGGAGCAGAGCGCTGGTCTTCAAGTGACCTTTACCTTTTCACAAGCACCACCTGGCACCTTTTAGCTGTGGTCTCCTGCCTCCTTTACACTCTGGAAAATCTCTCCTACAGCTTCACCAGCCCTCTGGTTATTTCAATCTGGGAGATCCGTACTGCCGCCTACTGAGCACAGAATACAAGAGCCTGCATGACCCGCACCTGCGGGCCTACCACCAGCGCCAGGACAACCTGCAGAGGCTGAAGAGAGAGGGTTACATCACCAGTGACAACAAAGTAGGTCTGGACATGGGGCTGATAAAAGCAGCCCTCCTCAAGCAGGCTTCCCAGAGCGCTTGCTGCAGCTGCCTGTTGCTGGTGGGGAGCACAGGGCTGTGGGGCTCGTTTCCCTGGGAGCAGAAGCAGCGCCAGCATCCCTCTGGCAAGTCCCACTCCGGCTCTTCTCAGGCCGCCTTGCACTGCCTGAGTGTTGAGGAGGCAGCCGGTGCGAGGCCTGGCGCTGCAGCTAGGAGCACCGCTCAGCCATGGCGTGGTGGAAGAGTCAGGGGCCCTGCCGCCGGGAAGGGGAGGGGAGGGTGAGCAGAGGAGCATCTCCCCTCCTGCTGGGTTTGGGCTGTTTTGGGGAAGGCAGTCTGCGTAGCTGGCTGGCAAATTCTTGAGGGATGTCTCCCCTCATCTCTCCATAGGTGGTTTGCACTCTGAAGGAGTTCAATGATTACAGGCAGTATCTGACCACACTCAAGCTGGAGGCAGAGAAGATGTTCATCCGAGAGGAGGTAGAGCAAAGCGGAGTGTTTGTGGATGCATGGTGCCGAGGGCTGGGGCTTTACTTGTGGCACCTTGGGGAGGCGGTCAGTGCAGGAGAGGTGAGGGCTGTGCTGCCGGGCTGGGCTCTGCAGCGGCTGAGCTAGTGCAGGGCGCAGGCAGGAAAGTCACATGCAAGCATGCAGAGCCCCGAGGGCCGCGTTTCTCTTCTGCCCTCCTTGAGTGGCTGGAGCAGAGCGCTGCCCTGGGCCTGTGGGATGCCTTAGCACACGCGGGCAGGAGTGCTCATCCAGGCAACAGCAAGCCACAACTTGGTGTCACCTTTCAGAAAAAGCTTTGGGAAGACCTGGCCAAATTAGAGGGTACCTCCAAACTGCCAGGACGGACTGATGTTTCTTGCCTGCGAGAGTGGTTGCTGCAGGAGCAAAGGAGGAGTTTGCCAGCTGCAAAGAAGAGGCAGAGGTAAGAAAAGGCCAAGTAACGCTTGCTCTTGAAGGGGGCCCGTGATCCCCGATCAAAGTCCGGGAGCCTCACGTTCCAGTAAACACACGAAGCCCAGCGGTGGAAGGAGCCTGTGCTGGCTGCGAACCCATCGGTGGGGTCTGTGTTTGGAGCCTTGGACAGGCAGCTGTAAGCTGCTGCAGGGACTGCTGGAGCAGCGCAACACGTAGCAGGATGACAGGAGTGGCTGAGCAGAAAATGGCCTGTGCAAGACGGACAGAGCGGCTCCTTCTCAGATGCCTGCCTTTCTCTTGACAGGCATCTCACCGTGATCGAGAAGCGGATTGAAGGACTGGAGGCTCTTGAGAAAGAGCGACGCCGCCTCCAGCAGCTTGAGGGCCAAGAACAGCAGCAGCAGGGAAAGAGGAGACAACCAGGCAGCCAGAGCAGCTCCAAAAAGCCTGCCAGCAAAGGGAGGCCAGTGAGTAGGAGCCGGGTGGATGCCGGGGGCTGCCTCTGCTGTGCAGCAGTGCGTTGGTAGCCGGGCCTTGGGAGAAGGTGCTGCCATGCACACAGGTGCTCGGGGCTTGCAACAAGTGCTTGGCTGCTGAGGAGGTGGCAACTGGCTGTGTGCCATGTGTCCTCACCTGAGGGTGGCTGTCAGATCCTGGGTCTGCTCTGCCAGCCCACTGGGTTGTAACCCGTTCCTTGCTTCGCCGGGGACTAGCTCGTCTCCCTCCTTCTATCATTTCTTTTCCCCTGTGCGTCTTGGACATGAGGCACTAGCCCTTTGTGATGCAAAAGCGTGCCTGGGCACTCTGAGTGGTCCCGTCTGTGCACAGACTCACATTTAGCATGAACCTGTGAGCTGCACTCAATGGGCTTAGCGTCCATGGTGCTGGTTTCACATGCGGGTGAAAACTCTGGTTTTCATCCAAAGACTTCTGCATCCAAAGGTGCAGCACCCCTGAACCTGACAGTACCGGTGATGGGACATTTGTGAGTTGGTTTTCTCTTCAAGGAGGTCTTTGATCAGCTTAGTGGAGAGCCTGCTGTTGCCCGGTTCTCCTTAGCAGGGTGCCCGTTAAAAGCTGCCTGGCTCCATGCCCTGCAAGAGCCTCTCTGGAAGTGTTTCTGCATAGTGTGGGGTGGTATCTGTGCCAGGGTGAAGGCTTCGGCTCCTTCTGCCATGGCAGTCAAGCTGTCAAGCTGCAAAAGAGCATTTGATGGGAGAAGACAACTTTGGGCTGCTGCCAGGCTCTGTTCTTGACTCGTGACTTCTTCCCCACTTTGCGTGAGGCTGGCAGCCTGCGGTGGACTTTCAGAGCGCCTCCTGTCCCAAGAACACTTCCTGGCTTACAGCCAGGTCATGCAAGGAAAAGGATCGTTTCCTTCTGTGCTCTCAAAACCTGCGTGTGCCAGGTGGCGTACAGAGAAACCAGATTTTTTCAAGCTTGACTGCTAGGGACTTGTCTGGACGTGGGTCTTGGGAGGAAGAGGAAAGCAAATCGAGGTGAAGGAACACACTGACTCATCAGCTGTTCCCCATTTTAGCGTTCCAAGCCTGCCGGACAAAAAGCATCTAAGAGCACACCGCCTAGGCTGCTGAACTATGGTGGCAGAAGACCAGGAGCTTCAAGAGATGGCTGAGGCCATGGTCCAGGAAGTGCTGAAGCGGGTGAAGTGAAGCTGTGCAGGAATTGTTCCTGAATGTTTAACAGAGTTACATGGGACTTTCAGGGACTGCTAGCACTACACAAATCTGGCTTGAGTGCTTGGGCAATTGGAATTAGTTCAGACTTGATTTCTTTTTGAAATAACATGGCTGATTATCATTCCTTATTACAAATAAAAGCAGTCCTAAGTAGTTTGCTTTTAAGGTCAGAAAGTTTTTCTTCTTTTTTCTTGCACATTTATTTCTTCCATTTCCTGTTACCTCTTGCTTCAGTTCCACAAGGAAATACTGACAGCTTAATAACCACGGTAATAGCAATAATCAAACAGCAGGGCTGCTATTAAAAAAGAAAAAAAAAATGAGGTGAGGGCAGGAAAAAAAAATAATCGCTGAAATACAACATGTACAACATGTAGCCTCAGTTCACATCTATGATAAAGCAGCGGGGAAGTATTGAGCTAATGGTTGTGAGCTGCCAGCACTGCTGCTGCAGAAGATAGCAGGAGGTCTCTCAAAAGACTCATTCCTACCCAAGGATACCGATTCATCACACTAATCCAAACCCCACTTAAGAGAACCCTAATGAAAAATGGGTAAGAAGTTGTACCCGAGCTCCCTGTTTTGTAACCAACCGTGATGAGAGTGTAATACAAACCTCTGAAACCCCGATTTCAGAAACCTGGTGAGATACACCATCATCAGCCACCATGTCTGGGTATAACCACCTCTGCCCCCTTGCCATTCCACGCAGTAATTCTCTGTAGCTTTTTCTGGAGAGCAAACTGCAGCCAACCAACCAGTTAGTTACCGGCCTGGTCTGCCTGTGTTCCAGGCAGGGTCACCTAACACTTTCAGCAGCTCAGGTGCGTACTGTACAAGCCCAGCAGCTGGCCTCCAAGACCCAGAAACTCCACCTGTCTTAAATCTCTCCTAAACTTAAAAAGTGATGCTCTCTGCAAGACCCAGTAAGGAACAGCACAAGGTTTAAGCTTCCTTGTCCGAGAGTGCCAGCTTTTCCTTCTGAGACCACAAAGCACCGTCTGGATCCAACAGAAACGGGGCTGGTAACCAGCTTGCTGACTGCTAGTGCGCCGATACGGTTCGCTGTCTTCGGGACTGGCCCGGCAGTTTCGTACAGGCTTTGCCACTCCTATCTAGCAGCGCACAGCGGGACCAAACAGCCCAAAACGCCCCGCAAACCACGCTTCAACAGCATTGCACTGAATTCCTGCAACTGGTGGAAGGTATTGAGTGGAACGATAGGAAATATACCATGCAATAGTTCTATTTTTTGTGAGGAACAATAAAAATGCTTAGTCAGCCAGGGCTGATGAATTTTACCGCTTTTGAGGATTTGTGCAAGTGGTTACTGATGGATGATCAATACGCCAGCCGGGCAGGATGCTCAATACTGCAGCTTGCCACATCCCCCAGCAGAAGTTTGGGGAAGTATATGCCCCAGAACACACAAAAGGCAAACTGATTATTCCCCACAGCTCAGCAAGAACCGCAGGCAAACTGCTGTCTTCTGTACCACCTGCACAGCCTGTCACCACGTTCCAGGAGAAATGACCTAGGCTATGCTAAGACTCAGAAATCTCTAGAAGTCCCGTTGATCCACGCGGTACGATAGCTGTGTTACCCTGCTCAGAGACAGCCGGTTACTGACCTGGTGGAACTGATACAGGGCACTGCTCGCCTTTGGCCTTCTCACGCAGAGGATCGCCTTCCCGCAGTCTCTGCCCAGATGCTCGGCAGCTTTTTGCTGGGGGTTTCCAGGAAACAAAGCAACCACTAGCAAGTGGCCTAAAGCTCTTCTGACTCCACACACTGCCCACGGACTTGCTTCTCCAAACAACTGAGTTTTACTAGACCCTTTGGACACCGTATATTACCCTTCAATCTAGCCACAACACCACCTTTGACAACTCCTTTGGAATGATTTACTATCCCATTGATCTCGGCCTTCCGAGATAAGCTATTTAATTGTGACTTCCCATCGCTCAGACGGATCCTCGCGTCCTGGATGAAAAAAGCAGCTCACGATCAAAGTGAGAGGACAAAGATGCACTGCGCGAAAAATAAACACTACAATATCGACGGCATGACTGGCTGTTGGCTATTTATAGCCTTACACTAACGTGTTATCTGTTGCAGAATGGCTGTGTGATCATGGCCATGACTCCCTTAAAGATCTTTGTGAAACAAAGTTAGCGTAAGTTAGCTGAAGCAGGCCTCCTATGCTGAGGCATGCTGATAAGGAAGCTGAGAAAAACACTGACCTTGTGCCTAATGTTGTAAATAACTTTGAGGAATTCGCGTAGACAAGAGAGGAAAAAAAAATATGTAGCTAGCTATCCGCAGAAACTGCAAGTAGGAGGACGTATGAAAATGTAACCCTTTAGAGCTTAGCCAATCAGCAGATGACTAGTAGGCATAATTAACTGGAACTGTATATATGACATAATCGCGCCGTAATAAATCGAAGCTTGCTCTATCACTCATATTGAGTCGGCTGCGTGCTTCCCCTCGCTCGTCAATGTGGCGCCCGAACAGGGACATCCCTCCATCTTGTGCTCCGTCTGAGGGGTGGCATGCAGATCTTTGTGAAGACCCTGACTGGCAAGACCATCACCCTTGAGGTCGAGCCCAGTGACACCATTGAGAATGTGAAGGCCAAGATCCAGGACAAGGAAGGCATTCCCCCCGACCAGCAGCGGCTGATCTTTGCTGGCAAGCAGCTGGAGTTATCCAGGCCATAACCTGCCCATCTTGGATAAGCTTATTTTTTAAAAAAACTCATGAATAAAAGACAAAGGTTGATATTTGCAAGACAGGAAACTGGATGATCAAGCTTGGGTAGGTCAACCCTTTTTCAACACACATAAGCATAACTTGCTTCGCTTGTCCTCTGTGAGGGGGGAAAAAAGTATATGTGTTACGCTGTAATAGAAAAGGAAGCCCTTGCATTCTTACTAAAGATCTTCTGATATCTGATAAGCCAGGCCCCCCAAATAAGGTGCAGTTTCCACTAGAATTACATAACGCATTTACAGGAAGTACTGGAGTTATCTTTAATAAGAGATCTCTGAGGCGGGGCCCATTCCACAAAGTCACCTTAGTTTTTCTCGTTCAACAAATGAAACTCAGGACTGCAGGAAGCTGTCCGGGACAAAGAAGTGGAGCTGCTTCTCAGTATTTTCATAATATTAAAGAATCTCTTTTTGTCCAGGCAAGAGCATTCTTCCAATACAAATGCAGGCTCATTAACTAAAAGTGATTCTGGTGAAGTCAAGCAAAAAACCACTCCACTGATGAGGACGCCCACTATGCTGCTACCCTGAAACCTAACCTGAATTACAAAACTACCCGTTTAACATTCAGTGGTTCTTTGAAATAGGTATTTGTAAACCACATCACTTTCACTTTATCAAGCAGATCAATTTTCAAATTTATATCCTTAATTTCACAAGTGTATAAACCTGCAGCTCATTCATACAGTCTCCTTCGCTTTCACCTCCTTTCAGTAGGCTACGCTCACCTGGAGAAAGCTGTCGTGGGTGCACGCTGAAGCAGTAGGACCAGCACAGCCAGCCAGAGGATCTGTGTGGGCTGCTGCTGAACAGCTCTGGTGTGGCTGCAAGAATTCAAACACAGCTATCAGACTGCCGGAACTTGTGTCTGGTGTGCAGTTCTATTGCTTACTTCGATTAAACATTTCAATAATCACACAGTAAGCGAAATTCCAGAAATTTATTGTTACCTCCCAAGTCATTTTAAGACCAATTTCTTAATCTTAAAAATACTTATTTTAAGATATGTATAGATATATTAAAAATATATATTGTAAAATTGATAAAACACACACATACATGCAGAAACTTCATCATCAGTCTTTTCTGTCTTAGTATCACCTCCCTGATTTGGCTGCTTGAGTTTCTTGTCACAATACACCACAAAGTGCATTCACATAGCTGAGCCTAGGTGTTCATACACACATACACACTTGTGACCATGTGAATTTTAAGACTTACAAAGAAAATGAATTATCTTAACCCAGAGTGTGTCATTCCGAAGAATATCATGACTACTCCTGAACTACCACTCACCAGAAAGGTTTTCATATGTAAATGAACCCTACAGGCACAGATGTATGCCAAAGGCGCGATTGGACTTGCACTGTCAGGTGGCACCAATAACTAACATGTCTCACATGGTCTCCATGACTGATTTTTCATTATTAGACACTCTCAGATAATGAAGCTTCAACGCATTTCTTTCACCCGATTCTACTACTGTCAAAGGTTTTGCAGATAGCCGAAAGTAAACAGAACTAAATCCTTAAACTAATTATGGTCTAAGGCTAGTGGGGAAAAAAAAGACTTAGATGAGTGTATTTTATGTTACTGACTTTTCAGTAAGAATCATAATGAAAAACCAGGGAAATCTTTTTGTCACGGAAGTTAACAAGTTTGAATACACACAAAAAAAAATACTTTGACAAAGTTCTACTTTGATTTCATTTAATGGGACTTCAAAAGTGAAATGAAGAGAGTCAAGCATAAGATTGAACATACATTCT